>NW_026623253.1:268631-271369 GCF_030028575.1 Malurus melanocephalus
AATCAAACAAGTTAATTTCTTCTGGGATTCACTCAGGCTGTCTTGGCAGCCCAGTAATACCTGGTTATCACTTTCATGTACTGTAAAAAAATCCCAATATTTTTTGTGAAGTAGTCATTTGCACTAGGAAAAGTATTTCTTGGCTACAAGAGTCATCTTTCTAACAGCCAGCCCCACAATCTTCAGAAGCAGATTAGCCCCCTTAAAAAGTCATTCACATTTATAAATAAATTAGAAAGAAATAAATCAACATGCACTTACAATAAAAGAAAAAGAAAAKAAAATCTTCATATTGCARCATAAAAATCCTTTCCATTCCAATGGGAATTTGCAGAACAGACAAATATTCAACAAATCACKGATGGGGACTAAAAGACATTTAGTCTACGACTTCAAAAGGACCAAAGACTTAATTCTTCTTTAAGCTGTAATAAGTTTTGAAATACAGGAAGTATTATTTATTACCAGAATAATTGTGAAAATTGCACAATTTCTCAGAGCTGTAAACTGTTGAGGAAAATTCCCTGCTGGAACATCCAGGAGCAACTGGCACCACGTGAGCTGGGACTGAGGCCACGCAGCTGCACAGCCCACACTCACACAGCTCAGATTGCCTCACCAGCACCACACCARGTCACAAAGCAGAGTCTCAGATGCMCAGATCCTTAAARTAATTCAATATTGGTAAAATAAATAAATAAGAATAGATAAATAAATAAATAAATAAATAATTAGATGACAGCCTTAGCTGGTGCCTCCAAGGAGGACCAAGAACAAAGGACCCCTTGTAGCTTTTGTATCTTCAGGATTTAAGCATGGGGGAATCCAGATCCATGAGCTCCTGCCCTGCCTCTCAGTGTCCCTCCCCTGGCTGTGCCACAGGTTCCTATGCTCTTTGATGTGCAGAGGGTGGCAGCTCACGGCCTCTTGGCTCATCCTGCAGCTCCATCTGCAGCTGCACCCTCAGCTTCTCCTCAGTGCTGAATGTTTTCCTCAAAYTTATCCATCAATTCCCAGAACAATAAGAATGCTTTGAAATCAAAGGCAAAATTGTGCTTGGAAGGGAACTAAGCCATCAAAATACCTGCCAGGRCCTGTCCCTAACATTCCAACACCCCCTCACCTCCATCCCATCCYAGAGGCTGCATTCCCAGGTGGATCCAAGACCTTGGCAGTGCCAGGTTGTGCCTGACCCCCATTAATGTCCCCAGCCTGGGTCTCCTTTCTCATGGCTGAGGGAAARGTTTGGCCAGGAAGGGAGGGCACARCACTGCCCCATGGCCCTCCAGGCAGGATGTACCCTGTGAGGGGCTCTGGAGGACAGCCTGGTGTCACAGCCCTTGTCACACAGGTCCACACCTGAACAAAAGCCAGGTCTCAAACTGTGCTGAAGAGGATTTGCCATTTTCTGTGCTGGCAGTCAGGACTACAGGTCTCAACACACTGTAGCACAACCACATTCTGTCTGGAAGGAAGCCTGGCAGAGTGGAGATCAATGTAATTGCAGTCAGTGGCATCACACATGGCAGAGACCTCTGTCTGGAGAAGTGTGGATGTCATTGACTCGCTTGGCTAAGGACAGATGAGAGTAATTCAGAAAAACAACAAGTTTTGCTTCAGCATTGTGCTGCAGCCTGGGAGGGTCCTGGGATGCAGCAGACGATGACAGGTCCTGATGGCTGCCTCAACAGCTCYTAATCATGAAATACAAAAAATAAAGTAGGGCAACAGTGAGGAATAAAGCAACAAAAACCAAATGACACAACACGCTGAGGCACTTACCTTCCCAAGGAATGAACTGAGAACAAAGAATGGAAAGGGTTAGATTCCAGTTTTTATTTTCAGTGAAGTGATTTTTTGTTTTCCTTGAAGAAACCCTTTCTTGCTCAATTTGAGTGCTCAGAAAAGTCCAGTCGATCTTGGAAACAGAAGTCTTTTATGTGCACACCCTGGGATACAAAACTGCTGCTGGGTGAACCGAAGCTGTACTGGCCCATTGAGGAGAAGATTAGGAGTCTGAAATCAAAAAACTCTTTCATCATTCTGTATTTGCCTTCTATTTCTTTTCCATGGCTGTTAGCACTGTAAAAAGATTAGAGTAAGTTTAGTATAATTTTTCCAGGATATGACTATCAGCACAAYAGTTATTTTTAAATTTATTGTGATGCGTGTGCCAACTGTCTTTCAGTGCTGACATGCAATGATATGTGTTCTGTGTCACTACTGGGACACTCTAGAGTGGTGAGGCTCCCTGTCACATCTAATTCTGGGATAGGAAGGGTCTATCTGAAATGGATAAGGAGTGGAGTGATGCCAGCAAAATTCACTTTAGCTATGGCACAAACAAAATCCAAAATCAGTTCTGTGTGTAATCTTCAGAGAATTCTTTCTGTCATGGTAAAATCATGATGGTACACAATAAATTATATTTACCTGTGGTACAAGGCAGCTCAAAGCTCTCTGTTTGTTTTGTATAATACTTTTGAACTCTGCTATGTGAGGGGATTAAATTCAGTATCASGAATTAATCAAAAATAATTTCAAACAACAAATTCTGGAGGTTTTCTGATTACAACAGCTGGTCCTTACGCAAGACAGGCTTGCCACAGCAGTCACATTTGGGAGCTGTGGCTAAAGAGTGCCATCAGTGTTTCAGAATGGCTGGTGATCTGTGTGCCCATAGCCAGCTAATCAGCAGTTTGCAAAGTACAAATACCCTTCTCAAATTACATATTTTT
>NW_026623253.1:271749-278087 GCF_030028575.1 Malurus melanocephalus
AAAAAAAAAAAAAAAAACCACCCAATTTCTTCTGAGATTGTTTTCCTGATCACTTTTACTGAGGGCAGCACAAATATTTGAACTGAGATGTATTTTGTTATTCTTTCCACATCATATCTGAACTCAGATGTCTTTTTTAATTCTTTCCRTACCAACCCTTCTAGCACCTGAAGTCCTCCACTTAAAATTTTACTCCATCCATAGAGCATTCCCAGAAGGGCACTCGGTCTCAAGTGAAATTCATTATTGGCAACAAGAATTTCCTGATTATCTTTAGTTGGTGCTGTTCTGGATTTCTTTTCCACTGTATACTTGGTATAGAGCTAAAATAAAAAAAAAAAATAATAATAGAGAGGAGAATATCTAAGGATTTCATACTCTGCTAATCATGAAATTAAAAAAAAATTAAAATGCATACAGAGACACACACACGTATATATATAAAGTTTTAAAAATCTGAATAACTTTTGCTGCCTTAGACAGAAGGGAATCCATATATTTGACTAAAAAAGCTGTAAACCAAGATAAAACAGAAATCAAAAAATAGATTCAATCAGAAGTTCTATAAAACTCAAAGCAAATGTTTAAAAAAAAMCCCTTATATTTGACTTGGCACCATACAGACAACATGTTAATAAAGAAAAAGTAACTTCCACCATAAGAAATGATAAATAAAATTGCAAAGCCTTTATTACATAAGAAGTCAGGTTACCTGGTAAGTCCARACCATTCTTTCAGTTGTATTCCATATACTCTAGATCAGTTATTACAGAAATACCAATAGAAGGATAAAGAATTACTGGTCGGATGCTTTTGCAATCACAAGTCTGGCTCAAATCTACTTTGAGATTTAGTCAAAGAAGACATATTAATGCAAAATAGAAATCTCAAATGAAGACTCATATTTGATAACCAAATTTTTTAATTTAAGAAAACCTTCCATAAATGTACTATTTTATCTAGAATTATTTGCTTAAACAAGTCATACTAATGTCTTCTAATATTTATTCTTTCACATTGGGCYTCTGCTGATATGGTAAATTTAAGACTCGAAAATACTTTTTTGCTTGTACTTACATTGCTGGGACTGACAGGTGCTTCTTCCTGGTTGAAAAGCCTTAGATATGACATTTTTATAACATCTTCCGAGCCTAAAATATTTTCTTCCTTATTGAAATGTTCCGTCTTCACTGATAGAGCAAGAATTAGAATCCTTTTTGGGRTTTTCCTTTATCTAGATATCTTTCTTTTTTATTTACAGCCTGTAAGGAGTCRTTAACTGATCCTCAGGTACCCTCAGTAATATTTCTGTAACGTCAAAATTTTTCCAAGCTGTGGCTAYATAAAATGATGCTTTGACTTTGAATTTTGAGTTCTGGTTAATCCACAATAAGCAAGAGAGGGAGCTGATTTTTTCCAAAACTAATTTCTTTTTTTTCCCCAGCCATTCCAATGAAATTTATCCAAATATATAATGTGTCACATCAATATTGTTGCCATTCCAAGTTACATGAAGAGACATTCATATTCTATTAGTTATAATTAATCAGGCTTTCTTGAATTTTGTCTGACAGCTTTTAATTCTCCTATTATTGGACAAGAAACATTATTTGGGATAGCCATGACCTAGAATCCATCAGTCAGGTCAATGATAATTTAACTGTTCTCTCTGAAGCATAATCAAAATTTGCCTTCTAATATTCATAATTCTGTTTCTTTCTCTGCCTTTATTTTCTTCAATACTGTTCTTGTTGTGCAAGCATCTTCAGAAACTTTTTTTTCTTTTGATCTGAATACTTGGGCTTTAATTTGTTAATCAAAGGAATTAAACCGTTGTTTTTGTTTATAGCTGTCATGTGTTTAAACCTGATTTTTTCCCAATTCGAGTCATAGCAACAAAAATGTCGKGGTTTGGACTGTGCTGAAAGTCAAAACCACCGTACCCACGACATTCCCTCCCTTCCCCCACCGGAGAGGGCAGAAGGGAGAGCAAAAGCCCAATTAACACAAAAATTTATGGCTTTCAGATAACATAACATAATTGAGAGAAAGATATGTATATGCTCCAGAGAATGTTCAGACAGGCTGAATAACTTAAGTTGCAAAATAGATTTATTACTATAAACTACTAAGAATACTACCGCACCAGGGAGGGGAACAAAGATGGGGACAAATTTACAAGGAGAAGAAAAATAAAATGGACATTTTAAGACACCTGTTATCCTTTCCAGGATCTGTCTCTTTCCCAGGTCCTCCCATATCCACCCCCCATGTTTTTCCCACACACACAGGGGACAGGAATGAAAGTGTAACATAGATCAAACTACTCATTACGGTTGTCATCTAGCATCATAGGAGAAGTGTTCTTACAGCTCCAAGCTGTGGAAGTTCTTTTCCCAAGAAACAGTCAGTATATAACTGCTGGTGGCGAGGGAATATTTTCTTTACCTCGTAGGAGAAAGGAAAGAATGTTCTCCAAGGCCAAACTGCATTGTTTCGGCGGCGTAAGACCACTRTCACAAATCTCCTGGCAGAACACAGCTTCTTCTAAGCATCCACTCACTTCAGACGTAGGGCGGGGGCATCTCTCCCTCCCCGCAGAACACATTTTCTTCTTAGCATCAACTCGTTTCAAACATCGTAGGGGGGCCAAGCCTCTTCCCCCTTTTTAGCTCCTGATCAGTTCAGTCCAGTGCTCAAAGGCCAGGGTTTTTTTTTTTCCCTCAGAGCAAGATCGCTCTCCTTTTCTATACAGGTCTATCATTGATGAAATAGTCCTTTCGAGAAAAACTTATTTTCTCCACGCTCGAGAACCACAGCATAGCACAGCAACTCATCCCATCTTCTCCTTACTGTGATCTTGAGTCTCCATTTTTTCTTCTTACATCTCCTCACCCTCCTACTCTGTTTTTCTCAGTGCATGATAGTAAAACTAAATACTAACAACCTAAGAACTACATGGYGGCCGCCCCTATCTTGTTTTGAATWCTTCTTAAGTACAAGACAATAYGTCATCACAGAGATGTAACCAACCTGTGCAATTGGCCCAGGCCTGATGGGCAGCCTGTCCATCAACCTCAGAGCCATAATGGATTGGTTCTAAAACACAGCAGGCAGGGCTCCTTTTGCTGGAGAAGAAGGAGRAAACTTCTAGAACTTCCTCACAGGAGCCATCTTTCTGGTTTCTTGGTCSCATCCTCACCACCAAAAATCGGACCAAGTAAAACCATGACAATAGCGACTTCTGACTTCACTTTCATTTGGTTTTCCTCTACTTTTCTAATCTTTAAATACCAACCTCACCATTTTCTCCTATTAATGTAGGAAAATATGAAGAGTGTAAGACTTTACTATTAATGGAGGTTTTGATTTCCCTTTTTTTTCTATAATGCCTTTTTGATGTATATATTATGCTCATGCATCTGCACACATACACACATATATATGTGTATATATATATATATATATATATATATATATATATATATGCATTGAAAATAAGAATGCTGAATCTTTGAATTAACCAGTGGACCTTGTTTTTCCAAGCCATTCATTTCAAGACAGGAGGTGAGATACAAATATGATAAATATGATGTATCCCACTATTTTATTTGGGTTAAAAAAAAAAAATACTGCTGTGACTCAGCAATTCGATTCTAATTTGATTCTTATTCCTTTGCAGGCCCCCCAGTTACAGGCATTTGTTCTCTACTTCTGTAGGGAAATTAACTCCATCATAGCCAGGCCCAAAGCAGGTTGAAATGTATTTTCCCTTCTGAAATATATGGCTGGGTTCAGTGCTTTCAATTTGAAGCAAAAGGCTTCACTAAGCTTTCATAAAGCTGCTAGCAGAGCTGAGTTGAAAATGGTGCTTACTTACTTGTTTTGGCACCTGTCTGCAGCTGAAACTTGGAACAGGATAAATCCCTGAAGCTTGCACTAGCAGCATAAAAAAAAAATCCTTAAGGAAGGGAAAGTGAGGAGATAAAGTGACAGAAAGCACAAGGGAGTTCTGAAGACTTGCATTAAATAGTATCTGATGTATATTTGCAATTGACTCTCATGGGTTCACCCATGTGGCAAATTCTGATGTACTGACTTTAAAGTTCCCCATGAATGCATTTTTTAATCTAAAGTAAAATCTCACACCAGTAAAGCTCCTACTCAGAGCACGAGAAAGTTTCTCTTTGTTCTAAAATAAAACTCTTAGCCTTCCCCAAGAAACATTACCTCAAGAAATATTCATTTCTAAGAGACAGTTCAGGAGCTGCTAAGGGGGTTTGTGGCCATTTCAAGGCTGTGACAGTGCTCAGGTGTTGCAATGGTTCTGCATTGTGTTCCAACAGCTGAATGTCTCATTTACCCTACATGAAAGGTAGAGTTGTTATTCAAGCTGTAATATCGTCTCCTTCTGCTGACAGAAATAAATAAATCTTGCAGTCCATGTCTATTTTTTCCAGCTTTCCTTCAGACTCCTTTTATTCCAAGCACAATGAGGCAGACTTCAAGCAATGAAGGTGAGAGCGTTGCTTCAGGTCAGGAGAGGCACATGTTTCTCTCAGACCCACTGTCATTACAGCACACACTCTTTTGGCTCCTTGTGTTTGATGCTCTTTTTTGTTGGTAAAATATCTACCTTCTGCTAAGCTTACAATTCTGGAAGGGTGTTGTTTGGGGTTTTTTTATTTGAATTTTTCTCCTGTCTTGACATTTCTTTTTCAGTCCTTACATCCCTCAGTATGTTACCCCTTTTGTTTTCCTGAGTTCCCATGCCTGTATACATTGAGAGCAGTAGATTTTATTCTTCTGCTTCTGTTCTTTTTATTTTGGATGGTTTTCACCTCCCTTACACTCTCAATTTTTATTGATTTTGCTCTCTTTGTCACCCACATTTCCACCAACCCAAAACATTTTTCCCCCTTACTGCCACTCAGCAGCAAAACAAAACCCAGTAGCTTCCAGACCAAATTAGTGAACRCACCAAATAATACAGGTGAAAGAAACTTGTGCTACATTATACCAATTCCATTGAAWATAGGAATTGATGAGAAAGTTTGAAGGAAATTCTAGATTAGTGAAAAGATCCAGGACAGTATAACCTGGTCCTCMACAGTTTCCTTATCAGTAGCTATGACAGACATATTTTAAAACATTTTTAAAGCCTGCTAAGTAATCAAGCCTGAATTGTTTTGCAAGCTGGTATAATTTCACTTCTGGGAGTGCTGAAACAACCAATATTTCTATCTTCCTCCTCCATAAAACAATCTGTTGCAGACCTTCCCCGGTTCATCGGCATCTTCCTRGGAGGGTATCTCTAAAAAAGACATATTGAAAGCTTTTCCTTGAATCTTCTCTTGAGCAGGTGGGCTGTAGGATGGTTTTTGTTTTGTAAGATATATTTTGGATTGTTTGCGAAAGCTGTTTGTTACCATGCCATCTGATGGACAATTTCTCAATGTGCCATCGTGACTACAGCATCTGCTCTCACCACAATGTTGCTTCTAACGTGAATAGGCCTAGGAGAAATTCATCACTGCAATGTATTATTCATGTTGATAAAATGTATTGCAAAGTATCTCAAAAGGTAAAATGGTGATATTGTCTTTTACATCTCACTACCCACGCTTATCACTCGGTTTCCTGATATATCCTTCTCCCTAAAGAAATTAGCACCTGTGTCAATCTCCCAGACCTCAGATTAAAACTGTGAAAAGGAATTGTGTCTGCCTCCTATGTCACCGTGATCTGACAAAGATTCTTTGGGGCTTGTTCTCCTTCATTKGGTGTAGCAGAAAAGTTTAAATGTGCTAAATTTACCTCTAAATGCTTTGGTTTAAGGCACTTGAGTATCAGTGAATTACCTGTGATTGCTAAAAATTACACTGCAGGTGACCATCAGGGTTATTGGAGCCAGGCAACAATGTGAAAATACAGAATTTCTTCATCTCTTACTCCTTGGGATTTTTTTTTTTGTTTGCTTGTTTTTTTTTTTTTTGTGACCAAACCAGGGCAGTTTTTTTGATCACTTTTGTGACTAAACCAGGACAGATTTTTTTTGTTGTTGTTGTTTTTGGTCACTTTTGTGACCAAATCAGGACAGATTTTTGGATCACTTTTGTGACCAAACCAGGACAGATATTTTTTGTTGTTTTTGATCACTTTTGTGACCAAACCACGACAGATATTTTTTTTTTTGTTACCAAACCAGGACAGATTTTTTGATCACGTTTGTGACCAAACCAGGACAGATTATTTTTGTTGTTTTTGGGCACTTTTGTGACCAAACCAGGACAGTTTTTTTGATCACTTTTGTGACCAAACTAGGACAGATTTTTTTT
>NW_026623253.1:278102-283836 GCF_030028575.1 Malurus melanocephalus
TTTCCAGTGGGAGGTTAGGAAGTTTAATCACTTAACATTTTCACACCCCTCAGCCTTCTAACATTTCACTTGAGCCAGAGAGGAATAATTTACAGAATCACTTATGTTGGAAGGAACCTCTTGAAATCGTCCAGTACAAAAACCCTTTGCTCAAACAGGGCCAGCTAGATCAGGGTGTCCAGGATAACACAAAGCTGAGTTTTGAAAGCCCTCATGGATGGAGACTCTGCAACCTCTCTTGGTGACCCAACCTCCCAGCAGCAGTTTTCCTGTGCTCAGATAGAATTCCATGTGTTTAATTTATGTCCATTGCCTCTTGTTCTGTCRCTGAGGGCCAATGAGATGACACTGTCCCTCATATCAGTTCACTCCTCTCAGATATTTATTCACATTGCTAAGATCCCTCTGGGTRTTCTCCAGACTAAAGAATTTCAGCTCTCTGTTTCTCCTTAAACTTCCAATAGACTGTTGGCCTTTCTAAAACCATTATATTTGCAATTTGTTAATGGCCCAACCAATTTTTTCCTCTACTAACAACAAAAAACAACCCCTGCGGATACAGACCAATGACTTTAAAGCATTCAAATCCAAATATTACTACTGCAGATACAAGCTTATAAAGATATTCACAGTTAATAATTTTTTTTTCATATTGTTAGATAAAGTCTAAAAAGTACTAAAACAAGTCCATATCACTGCACAGCGAATGATTGTTGCAGCTGTTCTCTGCTGGTGAATATTTTATTTGGTGTCTTTAACATGACAGGGCTTTTACAATCAGCTTTGGATGGATTTTAGATCCTAAATTCTGTACCAATCCCTGCAAGAGACTATCTGTGCTCACATAGAGCCTCTGCAGTTGAAGTTGTTTATAAAACCAGACTTTCTGAGTTTGCTTTTGAAAGCAGACCCACTGTCCTTAAGAGACTGACACTGGTAAATGCAACCTCAGGCACAACTGGGRAGAGCTTTGCAGCACTGGGGTATCCTGTGCACCCCACAGACCCCACAGGGCAGCTCATTATGCCCTCCCAGGCACCCCATGTGCCCCCTGCCTGCGGGGTGGCCRCGGGCTACCACTGCAGAGTGCAGGGGGATGGGGAGGGCAGTGTCACACTCACATCTCCCCTTTCAGAGGGAAAACACTCCTGGGAGCCTGCACAGGCACAGGGGCTGCCAGAACCACAGCTCTCAGCAATTTCAGAGAATGAATAACTGCATTAGAATGATCCATTAGGGATCTGCCCGGATTCTACTTGAGGGAGAAAAACCCCTTTGTGCTCCCACATGTAAAGAAACCAAACATGATCTTGACAACTATCAAGATTTTATCATGAGGGTCATGGTGTTTGATTTACTTAAAAGCCTCAAGTCCCTGAAATTGGTCTTTTATGAATGCTTCCCTTCCCTCTGTATGTGTGTATATACGCATATATATACATATGTGTATGTGTAAATATATGTATATTTCTGTGTATATATATATACTCACATATATATACACATATATATATTTATATACATATATATATTTATATTTATATATATACATACCTATTTTTATATATATATATTTATATATACATATATATATATATATATATATATATATGCTTCTAATCCCCATAATTACAGAGGCAAGCTTGGAAATACACGACTCAAGGTCAGTCTTGAACCTCAAAACCAGAGGCAAAAGAATAAAACAAAAAAGTAGAGGTAAGCTACTAATTGCCTTAAGTCTGCTATTCTGGCACTTCTGTGCCTTTTGAAGGTTTGGGCTTGCCAGTACTGAAAACAGTTCACCCTTTTTCTGTCACCACAGGAGCCAATAGGCTTTCCAGTTTGGAACTTGTACTAGGGAAAATGTTAATTACAGTGGTGCCCTCAGTGGTTCGCTCACTCTCAGCATATTGTGATATGTTGCAGTTCACGTGTCCTTTATAAACAGATTTACAATTGTATTATCTTGCTTTAACTAAACCAACTCTCAAAAAATGGACACATTTCTCAAAYTGAAAATAATGCTGATGTGAGGACAAGCAAAAAAGAAGAAAATGGCACTGGGGACATTTCTCTTAGTAGCTGACAAAGTTTTTCTCAGTTATTTTATAAAGTAAGAATGATGACAACCTAATCTGATATAATCAACAAAGTCTAAAGCCATGTGATTGATATTTAACCTTATACTTCCCTAAACTTAATAAAAAATGATCAGAAGCCTCTTCTGACATTTCTTCTTAAGAGCAAAACACAAAAATCTGCCATAGTAGAAACAGCTGGAATATGCAGATAACAATATATCAACAAACTAAAAAACATTCCTTTTCTCAGCAGATGCTGGTGAAATATGCCACAAAATATTGCTGAATTTTTAAAGAAACAYAAAACAAATTGCACAGCATGAGTTTGCTTTACAGTTGTCTGAAAGGGCACGTGTTTCTAAAATATCTCAGTTTATGGTATTTGCTAKGTTCTGTTTCAATAATGAAATTCATTAAGAACCACTTCTTTTTGAGCCACTAAAGGAAAGATGCACCGGAGAAAATACATTCTCAATATTAGTTGATTTCTTTAACAAAACCAATGTTTTATGGAAAGACTGCAAGTGCAACCACTGATGGAATGGCTACTTTTACCAGAATAAAAAAAAAAAAGGTTTCCAAAGTGAGGTTAATATCAGAGAGAGCACCACACAGAGAATTCATTCACTGCATCATTCATGCACAAACAGCAGCCAAAAGTGCACAAAGTTCTGCATMATGCCACCAATTTGGTGAATTTTATAAAGATACTTAAACAATACATTCTTTACAAAATCTGAGATGGGGAGTGACAAGGAAAATTTTCYATAACCCCAAGTAATTTCCTGGTTATCTCACATCAAAGTGCTTAAGAGAGTTGTCAAAATTAAAGATTGCTTTACATTTTTCTCCCTCATAAAGACAAGTGTTCCGTATTTGCTGACCTTTTATGTGTCGACAAGTGGTTGTCAGCAGATATTTTCAAAAAAAGATAAACAGATTTAACGTGTCCCTTCAAGTTAAAGTTGATATCTTAACAATGAGTGAAAAAGTAACTTTYTCCAAAGAACCTCATGCCATGGAGRGAGTATTTTGACAAGCGAGGTTTGGAAATAATGTCATTGTTAAGGGTTTCATTATTGCTGAAAAGAATGCGTCRCTTAAAAAACTTTTCATATCTGTATACATCAAAAAAACCTGGAAACAGAATTTTCTCATGTGTTTAGAATTTCTCAAAAAGAAAAGTGTCAATGAGTTTTGAAGATGTTTCTTAGAAATATAAAAATGTAGTACCTTTCAATTAAATTGCAAGAAAAACTGAATCAAATTGGTGTGGATGAAAATTTACTAGCTTAAATTCTAYAAAAATCTTGCAAAAATGGTGAGTAGYATTGAAAAATGAGTGTCATGATTTMGCAAGCACAGAAAAATGAGGCATTTATGTATTTTTGAGCTATCTTTTTCCAGCTATGAAAGTCATTAAAACCCAAACATCAGAATTCAGACAAAGAGCTTCAAATTGCTCTAGCACGATGCTAAAATGAAATTCAAGAAATAATTAAACATATTCAACCATATTGTTTACAACACTGAATATTAAATATTTTTTCAAGTAAAGGTTTTTTGCACTGTTAATAAAATTAATATATAATTAATCTTTACCTCATCTCTTTTAAGTTTCTATTTTTATGTTGTCTTTTTAATGGATRTAATTATTGCAATTAGATATATGTATAATATAGAAATGACTAAAAATGTATCTATATATAGACACAGTGTGTGTTTAAAAATATTTTCATGATAGTGATATATGATTWAAAAAGTTTGGAGACCACTAGTATAGTCCTATATTAGTACACCTCAAACCCATATTATTTTCCTGTTAACTTAGATTTTACTGCATATAGTGCCTTTTCCACTGTATATAGTGATTTTTCCAATTTTTTCTTCCTGGCAGACTTTTGGAGATTGAGCATTACAAAAATCTTTACTMAAAAGAATCATAATGGGAATTAGTRTTTTTAATATTTAAATTAACTATGTGATAGTTTTATATATTTTTGACCTTGATTTTTCACCCACCTGCCCTGCCAAAAACCTCAAACCAAACCACAAAAATTACCATCCTCCTTTTCCCAAAAAGACCCTAGAAAACTCCAGAGGAATGACCCAATGATTTTCTGCATACATTTGTCTCACACATACATTGGTTAGTGAGGCTGTCACTTTCTACTCATCAGCACAGGATTTGTAAGTTTGCAAAAGCTACAGTATTAGTGATGTTTATAATTGTAAGCCACCTGCATTATCAATTCTACATTCCAATCTCTTTTTCTCAAGGCAGCCAAGGACTTGGTGTTTTTCTCCTATGCAGGTTGTTAACACTCCCCTACATCTTCCAACAGAAAATGTGGTTTTGTTTTTTGTTGTTTTTTTTTTTTTATTTTTAAATCATTGACTCCCAAGAGAAGATCCTTCTAAAACGATGCATTAAAGAGTATGCTGAATAAACTAAAACTAATCAAAACAGAGAGGAAAGCTATGAAAATTATTTAGATAAGTAAAAATGGTGAGGAAATCATCTTATCAAATCAACTGATGTTGCACAGAATGTTAAGAGATAATAAGAACATGGGCTATAAAAAAAAGAACTCTTTGAGCGAGTATTGCAAACTCAAAACCTCAGTAATGTGTATTATAAATAGACTAAGAGCTATTAGGAAATTCTCTGTTACAGAGCATTATCAGCTTCCATATTTAAAAGATTTTTGCTATTCCACATTGATAAATTGCAATATATCAGAGCACTTCAGAAAAAAAAAAAAAAAAAAAAAAAAAAAAAAAAAATAGAGGAGGCACCTAATCACTAGGTTTTCTGTTCCTCAGGATGTTTAGTTATAAATGAAATGATTGATTTTCTCTCTTAGATAAATTAGTGCAAACTAACCATGATCCTCCACCTTTTCTTTCTTTCCCTGCTGGACTTGCCATGTAAGAAATTCAACTGATTCCACTTTTTTTTCACTGARCTGTGGAACTTGGCCTGTACAGCATGATTAAATACAGGAAAGAGCAGTCAGTGAAATGTCCAATTAATCAGTTTTCCCCCCTTGCTTATAATATGAGGTTTTAATCTAAAATAGTATTTTACCACCATGTTAGGAAAACCATAAAAAACAAACGAAAAAAAAAAGTAAAAACAAAACAAAAAAACAAAAAAACAACAACAAAAAAAACCACACCAAAAAAGCCTGAGGTTTTTTTTGTTACATTTTTAATAAAGAAAAGCCAGTCAATCAACTTTTTTAAGAATCCACTTTGCCAAGTTCAGTGTGCAAAATACTAAAGGGCCAATATAAACCATGTCAGATATTTTGGGAATCAGTTGAGGATGCAAATCCTGCTGGGCATTACCAAAAACAGCAAGTATGGCAATGAGGGAAATCAGCTGGAGCACAGCCCCAAATCCTGAAGGTACCAAGTTGGCCCTTGGGAATTCAATCTGTCTCCTGTGACCACAAAATACCATTCCTCAGAGAGAATCCTTAATAAGAAACTGAAAACCTTGCAGTTGGAAAGAAAAAYCAGGTATCTAATGGCCTAGAAACCTTCTTACAGAAGACAGAATTGTCTCAGGGACAACACAATGTTTGCCCTTAATAAATACACTTTGGAGGAGGAGAATTTTGAGGACAAAAACCCCACTAATTCCT
>NW_026623253.1:283879-285772 GCF_030028575.1 Malurus melanocephalus
AATAGATTCTCATATTACTTAGAATTGAAGCTGTCTTGTCAGCTGAATATATATACTGTAAAAAACAGATACTAATACTGATGCAACAGGAGATTGTACTACGGAACTCAAATATTTTGAACTGAATGCCTTTTTGGTATTTGAAACACCATTCTTTCCTGCTTCCCTAACATTCTGTGATCAAAATCACATCAATCATGAAGAGAAAACATTTCTTGAACGTTACCAAAAACTCGAGTCAGATTTGATTTGATTCATTGTCATTGCTTATTACAACATTGTCCAAACAAAAATGTTCAGATAGTTAGTTTAAAAAAAATTATCTAGGAATGAGATCTTAAAAGACAACCTCAGGTTTAAAAAGACAAAGGATTTTACTGGGGTGTTTTTGTGGGGTTTTTTTTTTGTTTTTTTTATTGTTTTGTTTGTTTGTTTGTTTGTTTTTGTTGCAGGAGGACAGGAGTGAAAGAAAAAAGGGAAAAAAGGAAAAAGTTATATTTCTATCCAAAATCTGATTTACATCAGAATATACAGCCCAGACATGGACATTTCAGATCCACATACAATTCAGTAACACCCTCATTTTGGCTTCAACTAAACACATATTTTTCTGAATTATTTATATTCCTTTACTGCTCTTGTCAAATTCTCTCTGCCAAAATTCTGTTTAAAATGAAACAATTTTTTTCCCCCACCATCCAGGTGAGAAGAGTTTCAGACATCCTGGCCGTTTTCATGCTCTGTCTGATCTGTGAATGTATTGACACATCATCTCACATAATGTCATTGGTTTACTTTCACAGAATATGTATCCTGGTTTTGTACTAGTGTTCTTGAATTAATGACATATTTTTAAAAATATGTGCTCCTTTAAAAAAAAAAAATATTCTTTTTACAGGATAATAAGGAACTAAAAACCCATGGAGTAAAGTGTCAATACCATTTGCATGTTCCTACCAGAAGGTGCTATCAGAGTAAGCTTTTAAAAATTCTTTTTCAATTTTCCACGTATKTGCTGATTTCTGTTTCTTGGTTTAACTACATTTTAAGAACACAGCATACASAAATTCGGTATTTTTTGTCAGATGCTAGAGTTAAAGCAAGCTGATATTTTTCTCCTTTAGGAAAGAAACCAGTAAATAAGAGACTGTTTCCCTGTTGTTAATGGCATTAAGCAATTGAGTTGATTACCATCACACAAGAAGCCTGACTTTTTTTAAAGCTATAAATTTCTTTATGCTGGGTTGCCTATTTTTTCTCCTTTGAGATAGTTCTATATTTTAAAAAAAACAAGCTATGATTTGGAAAAGGATATGGAGAAGGTGACTGAAGGAAGGGACAATTTTAAGGCTATTCTCCCTTACTACTTGTACACTTTGAGTTAAATTATCAGCCCACACTTCTTCCTTTTGCTTTATGCAAAATGCAAAAAACAACAAGCAAACAACCAGCAAACTATAAATTATACACTAATTAGCTCTTCAAATCTTACATTTAATGAAGACAGATTTAAAAAAATCTTAATTAATGGAAAGTTTCTATTAGGTCACCACACAACTTCTCTGTGCATGCAAATAGATGATAAAATTTGTTGTTGTTTTTCAGGATGTCACAATGGAAGTAATAAAAAACAAGTTTATTGTTAGATGGGATTTATATAATTCTATTCAATTTTATCCCATATATATATTGAGTCCTTTACAAGAGAAACTTGGTAGTTGCTTGGTTTCAGAGGTGCCCAAGGCAGCAAAGGATGTTTAAATTCATTTCATATTGCAAGTTCTGGCATTTCAAGCATCAGCTACAACAAACTGAAGAACATAACTAGAACTCTCAGCTAGACTCAGAATCCAGCCTGATTCCATAGGCCCAACTAAGCTTTGAAAGTGTCTG
>NW_026623253.1:285967-292898 GCF_030028575.1 Malurus melanocephalus
AGAGGTAATTCTAAATACACTGCCCTTTCCTGTGCAGGGAAGATCTATAATGGCAAAATGAGCTACCCAGTTGTGAACCAGCAAGAATGAAGATATCACTCCATTTACTTAGGAATATGTGAAAAATTGCAAAGTGAATAAGGGAAATTTCCAAAGCACTTTAAGGCTACTGACTGTAAGAAATAGGAACCAAGACTGATCAGAGCATGGCAAGGAACGGAGCTGTCTGGAGATTAATGACCTTACTCACCCAAAAGATACGCAACTCTGCCTGAAGTCTGGTGCCCAAAAATAACAGCAGGAAATAACCAGCAACAGGTAACATATCATAGCATATGTAAGAACACATAAGTCATATGAAGCTTTGCACCTCAAGTACAAAAGCAGATAAACTTATTAAAAGTGGAGGAGAAGCAGACTGCAGTTAAGAGAAAGCAATGAGGAGAATTAAAAAAGATGGAGGGGAACTATGAATTTCTCTATTGTGCTGAATTACTATTATTTTCTGAAGAATGTTTTATATACGTTATATATGTTCTTTTGATGAATATTTTTTATGACATAGGGCAAAATCAAACATTAAATCATGAGATCATTTCAACAGTGCAACATAACTCATTTCAAGTTGTGTCAGTTTAYGCTAGGTGAGATATACATATTCATTTGTCCTGGACCTAATTAACATTTAGATAATTAATAAAATCATCTTTGCCTGGTTAACAGGAGGCCTAAGTTTTTCTCCCGGTTTGCTTCTGCAGTAATCAAGATCTACATATACACATTTTTGATGACGCTTTCCTAATGTTTGAAAACCAAGGTGCACTTCATTTTATCCCTTGAGCAGCATCTACCAACATGGAGCCCTGCATTAATTGCAACTTCACCTGGCATAAACACAAAGTTTTTCCCTTGGAAGTTTCTTATGCAATTGGACAATTCTAAATTAACCTTAGACCACAAACAGGAAGCTCATCTTAAGGCTCAGTTAGCTGATGATGCTTCATCAATAGCAATTAAAAAAAAAAAAAAAGCCTTGCAAATTGATTTCCTCTATTTTTCTTCACTGTGGATTTGGTATGAAGCTCGCTGAAGTCAGATTCCCACAGTTTTCCAGTTAGCAGATGAGACAGGAGGAAGGAAGACATTTCTAATTCTCAGRTAAAGCAATTGTTTGCTTTTCATGCAGCCTCACAGAAATCACAGAAGCTATTCAAGGAATAAGTTYCCCCTGTTATTTTACATCTTGACTAAACATTGATTGTCATTGTGTTTTTCTGAAGTTAGTTATTGTGTCCAGTTCAATTTCACTTTAAACAGAAATATTTTGAATGTACCTACTCAGGTTAAGATCCAGAATTATATGTTGGTATTGGATATTTCTAGGGGCTAAACTCAAGCTAAAAGCAGTAGCATTCATCTCTCTTGCCTGCAAACCAACAGGAGAGCAAAAAGAAATGTGCAAGCACTCAGCCTATAATAGAACATGATTGCAGCACAATTATATACAAGGCATTGTAAATATTAGTGGGTGTTATGTTAGTGATACTTCAAAACCCATGCAGATTCATGAAGAGAGATTTTTTTTTCTTCCCCTTTCATTTATTCACTGTGGATTACTTTCATTCTACTCAATAGCAATCACACTAATAATAATAATTCCTGCATAAAAGTCAAAATGCACGTTGTATTTTTTTGTCAAATATCATAGCAATTGAGCAGAAATAATGCAGAAACAGAATGCTGTACTAAGATAGGCTTATGTAAATGTAAAAAAATTGAAACACTATAATCTAAGCAGTTTATATTACAAAGAATGTGCAGTTTTAGAAGATATGCTTGAAAATTATTGTGATTYTGGCTGGCTCTGCACTCCTGGCTCTGCATTTTTTTTTGTCTGAAATGTGAAGTTATGCTTATAGCAAAGAAACAGAAGCCCCAGTGATCTGTTCTGCTTTTCTTATTTTTTAAGGAATTAGGTCAGTCTGAAAGTCAGCTCACCAGAATAAGAAATAMAACCTCAGTCCCAGGCTGAGACAGTAGAAGCTGAAGATATTAAAGGTGAAAAGAGAGACCTCACAATACAAATTAGATTAATCTAGAGCCTTAGATGTGTCCCCCATACAATTTTTTTTTAACTTCTTGTACTCTAAACAGACTATAATACAAGGAACATTTGGTATTTCCTTTTTGTCTGTTTCCATGTGGGACTAAGCTGACAGTTTTTTTTTAACAAAATAAAGAATTGGAAAAAATAAAAGTCAGAGGTTTTTATGTGATGTCTAGCTCTGGAAACCAGCTTTGGTGTATTTTAGATCAAATTTGAGTGGGTGCTGAATGYCTTGCTTACAAGTTCATCTTTGTCAGTCTTACAGATAATCTCTCAATAATCAGTAAGGTGTTGCTCCATATGGTTCTCAGTTCTCAAAAAGGTGTATAATCTCAGGAAGGTAACCCCAGAGAGTTATTGCTTAGTGCAAGAGACAAATGACACCTCAGGAAAAAAAAAAAAAAAAAAAAAAAAAAAAAAAAAAAAAAAAAAAAAAAAAAAAAAAAAAAAAAAAAAAAAAAAAAAAGCAGTGTTATCTAGATAGCAATAATAATTCCATACAATCCATTAAACCCCAATATAATGTCTTAAACCAAATGGAGCCCCACTGTGAACTACATCTTRTTCAAGGAAACTAATTCATAAATGAGAAATGGAAGCTCTCTTTGACACAAAAAAGAGAGGGAAGGAGATTCTGTACCAGGGCTCAGACTCAGTTGCAGCTGAGCTCCAAGATTATTTGAGGAACAAAATAGAGGTGACTGCACATCYGAGTGGCAGAATAAGCCACATGTGCAATACTGCTGCCCATCTGCGAATAAAATGTGAAGTTGAAGGGGAAAAAACCCTCAATGTAAATGCTCCCAAAAGCACCTAAAATGTTCTTCAGGTAGCAGAAGAAAAACACATATTTGCAATGAAATATTTGGTGGTAGCACCTAAACCTTGGAACATTATTTACCCAACATAAAACGAGCTGATGTATGTTTGCTTCAATGCTGGATTAGATAGCACAAAGAGAAAAGATACTAATATGGAGTAAATAAGGACAAAAACTGGAACTTACATCTTTCRCACAGGTGGAAACAGCAGAGCTTAAAGCATTCTCTACATAAATCCAGAAGACAGGAGCATCAATTATTCAGTAATTTGAAACGAGTCGCATCAACCCAAAGCTGATATTTTATACACGCACMCTTGCACAAAAAGGAAGTGTATTTTCGTCTCATTCTTTTCATTTATATGAACTATTTCACTATCTCACATGTGGTATATATTCTCAAAAGTGCATTCAGAAACACTGTTTCATGGGCAAGAATGATTAAATTTTTTTTCCCTAATATAGAGCAAGGATAGGCTCATTAATTTAGAATATTTAGTATTCACTGCTGTCGTGGAACAACTACAGACTACTTTGGAGTAGATGGGAAAGCCAGTATGCTTTTGAGGAATGGACTTCACTTGAGGCAAGATCTTTTTATGTAGATATTTGTGGATAAATAGGGCTGAAACAGCTTTAATTAGGCCTATCCCTCCCTTACAATAACACATGAATAAAAATGAACAATTTTTTTTGGTCTCCATGGCAACTTTCCCTTATGAGACTTCTCAAAGATTTTTTGTAGCAAGAATTTGTTACTCAAATATGTACAGAATGGAAATCCTCAGCTTTCACACTCAAAAGACAGATCCAGCCCTCAATGTCAAGCTCCATGATTCTCCTAGACACCTCTGACAAACAACAAAACAAAACAAATACTTTTAACATTAAACAAACAAAACTCAAACTGCATTTTACATGTCAAAAAAAAANAAAAAAAAAAAAAAAAAAAAAAAAAAAAAAAAAAAAAAAAAAAAAAAAAAAAAAAAAAAAAAAAAAAAAAAAAAAAAAAAAAAAAAAAAAGAACAGCTAAAACATTCATCACAGAAGGGAATACTAATTGGAGATAATGGTTAAACCTTCTCTGTGCCTGGAGAGGCACTTATAGATTGGAGTGCTTGCTTAAAGAAGAGCACCTGCTTCAAGGAGCCACCTAGTTTTTAACCCTCCTACTGAATGGGTTTCTAAGGTCTTAACCCTGATTCTATGACAAGTGCCTTTTACTGATGACAATTCTTAACTCAAGAGCAGAATTCATTCTGTTCCACTCACAATGATGTCTTATAGTTTCCCTTTTTTTCAGGAATTTCAGAAGAATAATTAAGCCTGAGGAATTGAGAAAGGATAGGTGAGGAATACAGGAAAAAAATGTTTATGCAGAATTCAGTTTTTGAGTGCTTTGGTGTGCAAAATTGGAACCTTTCTCTTTGGTTCCCTTTGCAATCAGACTCCTCAAGCCTCCTGCCACATGCTCTAAGTCACTCTTCTTTCATGGATTTGAGCTTTATATTCTTTTCATTAAATACAGAAATAATAACTGTTGAAAACTTGAGAGTCCTTCTAGACATAAGAAATAGCTCTTTTTCTTCTGCCCTGCAAAACTAATGGTAGCAAGAACACAAATATTATGRTAGAAGTGGTGGGAACTGTGGTTAAACTGCTTAAGAGGATTCATTCAAGTGATTTGTTGCAAATCTGAAGTAAAAGAYAGTATTTTGATACATGTAGAACAATGTATAACAATTTGTCCTGCATATAATTTGGTGACCAAGCTATTTAATAGGTTGCTGATGATTATAAAAACAGCACAAGGAGGAGGAGGAGAAGGAAGATAAATTGATGCAACATCATAAGCATATATTCTACCCCCCCAACAGAGTTGCAAGGTGTGCACACAAACATCTAACTCTGCTAGGAAAGGGGAGAGAGAGGTGACAAAGAAATCYTGTCTTTCAAAACTCCAAATCAAATCCCTCAGAGCTTGAATATGCTGGTGTTTGCACCTACAAATCAAAAAGTCATGCAAAGCAAATACTGTGCAGTGACTACAAAAGAGTTCAAAGTGAACCCTTTGGAAATGCTGCAATAGGAGAGTCATCACCTCCTTTCAACAGGGAGATTTTGAAGATGTGTTCATCCATTGTTTGGTTCTGCCAAAAGGTAAAGAGATCCCAAAGGAAAACAGCAACAGATTTCAAGGATATTTTTTTTTTTCAGACAAAGTCTGCTCCAGCTCCAAGGCAGCTTCACCTGTAACATGCCAGACATCATTTTCACTCATGCTTCAATGTCAACACACATTGCCCAGCTGGACAGCCCAAGTTTCAGCTGCTGCTGCTTTAAAAGATCAAAGWTCTTCTAAATATCAGTGCTCATTCACACTGTCATATGCCTGAAGTTTCTCCCTGGAGCTCCTGGCATTTGAACCTTTGCATGGCAGCAGGGATTTAGGGGTTTCCTCCCAATTCAAATTGCTGCTCTGGCCATAAGTTATGTCACCTCTGAATACTGCACCCTAAGAGATGTTTTTTGGTTAATGGAATGCTTAAAGGAAAGAGTAAATAATTAAACTTATTGTTATTATCTTAAAGATGATTGAACTATATTTAAAATTATTGGCTGTATGTACTGAGGCACAGAACACCTGTAACTCCCACTGATCTTCAACAGATGTGGCAGCTCAACACCTCTGAAAAGAAGACTTTTAGAGTATTTTCCCACTGTTTCTAGTGTCTCCTGAGAAGCTTGAAAGAAAAATCTGCTTGAGCTCTGGAATGTTTTCTTTCATAACTCACATGTTCTGCTTTGTTATTGTCAGTAACCTCATGAGCCTTTCTGTGCTGATAATGGTTCAKGTAATGATCTGGGGGAAAAGGAATTATTTTTAATAAAGGATTATACTGAGGTTACAGATAGATGTAAGAAAAAAAAAATCATTCAATGGGAGTCTAGCAACTTGACAATGCCTCTCTAATTTACGCAGCTTTCAGAGATAACCAGTTGCTGGATGTATTTATGGTAAAGGCAAAGGATGAGAGACTTAAGCTGAATTCCTTATTCACTGAAGACTTTTAGTTTGACCTTGTGTAAGTCACCTCAGTTCTCTGTGCTTCTGGTCTAATTTAGAAATTCTGCCTATTTAGGATATAAAATACTTAAAAATAGTCTACACTATACATTAAAAAATCCTCACCCTCCTTTTRCCTCTGCACTTGGCCACTATTGTAACCCAAATGTTAAAAACTCTTGTATGGGCAGTGAATAAGGTAGAAATTGAGAATAGGATTCAACAGAGAAAGCAGTTTATTTACTGTCATTTTAATAGTGGCAGCAGATCATCATGGCCCCTTTCTATCCCAGCACAGCTGCTGCACTTACCAGGCAAGCAAACYGTAATCAGCCACTTAAAGTTGTCGGTACATCACAGTTGTGCCCAATTTATCTGTTTAAGTTCATTTTTAACTGTGCTGGCCTCTTTTACTCTCCCCTAAAACATGTCAGATGAGGCCTGCAGTTACAGCAATGTGGCAATATTACACAAAATTAATTCAGTGATGAGACAAATGTTTTCTATTTTGAGGGGTTTTTGTTGGTTGGTTGGTTGGTTGGTTTGCGATTTATCTTTGCAAAGGGAAAATTAAGGATGCTGAGTTCACTAATTACAGTTCTCTAGATCTTTCCCACTCCAATGGGACAGAATCAGTATAGGCATGTGGCCCACTTGAAAATATTTTGCATTTTCTTTGTTTTCATGCTTTCTAGAAACTCTCATGGTCACAAATTGTTATCCCAGTTGTGACTGTTAAAAGTATTTGGGCAGTATAGACAGCTAAACTGGCATCACTCAGCTGTTAATTATTTATAGATGTAAACCTGGAATTATGGTAAGCAGGCAAAAGGAAATCTCAGTGAGTGTTAAGTGACCATTTTGTGGGTTAGCAGATTCTTCCTAATATCAATTATACAGCAAATTTAAAACAAAACAGAGCAAGACCACAAAAAAA
>NW_026623253.1:294738-322032 GCF_030028575.1 Malurus melanocephalus
AGAATCAGTGAAAACCTGAAAACTCTATCTTTGTTTTGTTTGCTAGGTTCTAATGTAGTAAATATCTGTAATGCACTTAAAGAGAACACAAAAGGGAATAGAAGAATAACCCCTAGACACAAGTGAATGATGCACAATCCAACAAACAATCTAAATTCGAGCAGTTCCATTCAAACACATCCCCTGGAGATCACTTTCAATCTATAGGAAGAGTTTAGAGAGGCTGAAAATGTGAAGAGCTTCTTGTGAATTTGCCACTATTGCATATTTGCTTTTATATGTTATTCCTTTAAAAAAAGCAGAATGTAAGAGATTTCAGTGAGAAACTAATATTTCCAGACTGGTGAAGGYGAGGAAGCAAATTAAAATAGAATAAACTGCAATGATATCAAATTAATGTTACCTCACAAAAGAAAAAAAGTAGGATATTGGGGTTTATTCCTCATTTGCATATGGACAGATGGGGTCTACATATATTTAGGCATGACATTTAATAATCTTCAACAAATAGTTTGTTTTTTTTTTTTTTTTCGGGGGGGTCAGTGTCGCATTCTTGCCCTACTTGTATGCCAGAAAATGTGTGGGAAGAGAGCAGAGAATTTATGCCAGTGCAGTACTGACACACAGCAGCTCCATTTGAGCAACTGCTTCAGGATATGCCTCGAGCAACTTTCATATGTTAAATACTCATATRAGGGGAAAAGTAATTTTTACAGCCTGAAAAGGTTTATTGGATTCTCAGCTATGGTTGCTCCAAACACTGAGTCAGCAAAGCAGATATCAGGTARATGTTTTCAGGAGCAGATTTATTTTTTGTAGACTTAGGAATAGCCAAAAAACCCAGGATCTCCTGGTTTAGAGTGTAAGCCATACACAAACACAAAATATGTGTTATTCCAGGTAAAAAAAATGCATGAGTAGCGAGTGAAAGAGGAACTGAACTTGATTTGTTTCCTGCAAGGASACAATAATATCTCATAAGAAAATTCTGAAGGGGAATAGGCAGCAAGTTTAGAATTTACATAAACTAAAATATATGTTAAATTAAATTCAAGAACAGCATGTGAAATCTGATACTGAGTGTGATAATTGTAACTGAAGACCCCCAGAARAAATGAAAGCAAATTGTTTCCCTATGAGAAAAAGAAAGTTGTCCTTAAAAAGAAAACCACATAAGAGTGCTAATGAGTTATCAAATTAATACAGTCCAACCCTCTTAATTGGAATAATTCCATAGATAACTTATTGTTCCTATTGCCCTACTTTAGAAAAGTTGTCCCACCATCCAAAGAAAAAAAAGAAAGAAAGAAAAAGAAAAAAGTTGTTTACTGTTAAGCTTATTTTTAGAATTCTACATCCCATTCCTTAGAATTGATGTGCCTTATTATTTCAGCTCAGGGTGAAATATATAGATTCCCTTTTACTTTAAGGTGCAAGTAATTACATTAATACATTGAAGAACATTTATGCTATGCTGTCCATGACGAAAAAACCTAAGTTGCCACTTTCTTAATTAAACAGATTACTCTTACCTCAAACTTAATTTTGTAATGTATAAAAACAACTTAGGGTCACTCAATAAAGCACCTGGGCTGACTTACCCAGTTCAATAAGCCACRCATATTTCACACTAAAAACCAGCAAAAAATGTTGTCATGGTTTAACCCCAGCCAGCAGCTRAAAAGTGACAAAGCTCATGGTTGAGATAAAATTTAACAAGTCAAGCAAAACCTGGGCATGCAAGGAAGGCAGAAAACATTATAAAAGATAACCTTACTACTGAAGAAAAGAACCTAGAACAATTAAAAATACCTCTGCTTGCAGCTTGACTTCTAATCTTTTCTGAAGGACAAGGCTTTCAGAATCATTCCACCCCAAGAAATTYGGTGGAAAAGGGGTGCCTAAACACAAAACCAAATATTTATCTGTACTGAACATTGCTTCCTCTTCCCACAACAAAGTTTTCTTTGCTTGTTCCTTTTTTCCCTTCCAACACATCAGCTCATGAAATCTTTGAGGGGTTTGCAAGATCTGATTTGATAATTTATTTGAGCACTGCAGCTCAAAATAAGAAGTTGCAATGATGAATGGCAGAGAATATATTACCCAGAAAGGATTAGCCATAAAAAAAAATGTAAGACAATGTAGATGGCATACAACGTACGCACATAAGCATGATGGCTTTTCTTCAGTGTATGCGATGTATCTTAGTGTGGTCCTGAACTACAGAAATAAAATGTTTAATAAATTTTATCAAGAATTAAGATCYTTAATAAAAAACTCATGTAGAGAAAAATAAGAATATCTTGGAATGCATTACCAAAATTATAGGCAGCAGGTCTATGAGTGTTATCCCTCCCCTTCT
The DNA here is from genome assembly GCF_030028575.1 of Malurus melanocephalus. Lineage (NCBI taxonomy): Eukaryota > Metazoa > Chordata > Aves > Passeriformes > Maluridae > Malurus > Malurus melanocephalus. The sequence continues at coordinate 297,104 of NW_026623253.1, forward strand.
GTGCTCTTGTGAGGCCACTGAAGGGCTGTGACCAGTTTGGGCTCCCCAGTAAGATAATCGGTATGGAAACAGGCTTGAGTGAACCCAGAGGAATGTCACCAACATGTCTGGACCTGGATAATGCTGTCTGAAGAGGCAGCTGGAGACAAACCCTTCTCAGAGCTACACAGGAGGAGAGTCAGAGGCAATAAACCACATCACAACCAGGGCAAGTCCAAATGGCTGTTTGGTAAAAGATTTTCACAGTGAAGGAAGTCAAAAGCTAAAATAGGTACACAGGGAACTTGGGAAATTATTACCTTTAGAGATATTCAAAACTTGATGAGATGAGGCCTAAGCACTGATCCTTTGATCAAGGAGTTTCTGGTGATTCTTATGTAACAGATTAATTTCCCTTTGATCCAGACTTCACAAAGATAAAGTCTGCAATGGGATCTGCATTTAAATTTCTCCCACCTAGAGCAACATAATGAAAGCTCTAATCTTGATGCAGAAAAATTCTTCATTCCCCAAATGTTCTTTTACTATCATCTTTTTATCGTTTCAATGACAATGATAAAATATGCCCATAGAAAATGTCTGATTTAACCGGATTCTGCCTGTTAACATGGGCTTGTAGAGATTTTTTTTTTTTTTCTTTTTAAGGTGTCCTGAGCTCTATTAGGCTTTGATGTGATTTATAAATCCAGATTACCTAAGAAATTCAGTGCCAGTGTAGGAGATAATCAGGAAATACTTGATTCATGTTGCAGTTTCATCACAGTGAATGAATTTGGCAATCATTGCTCCTAGTTAAAACCTACTCTATTAGGATGAAAAAATATGTTTAAGCCACCTGTCCTTTGGGTGTTCTGTGAATTAAATCCAGTAGATACAAAACTCGTGCATGTCTGATTGGATATCTAAGGAAGAAAGAAACCCTGAGGGTTTATAAGTATTGAACATGTTTTAGAAGATGGTGATTTCAGTATTTTAATAAATGAAAACCTGTCTTCGAATCACCCTTAAACACAAACCAGAGGGTACTTTAGAGGTGGACACAAATGTAGAAGAAGTTTAACTATTCTAATTATTCCAGAAATGGGCTGTTTCTTTTCTCGAAACTAATGGAGAAGATCACACCTTTAGCTAACACCTTTTCAAGGTTAATTAACATTCATAGTCACGATAATTCTCTGTGAGGAGAAAGATCTGCATGCTTCTAAACTCACTAAAAAGCACTTACCAGGCCCCTGGAACCCTTTTTCTATCCATTGCTTCTTTTCGTGAGAGCACCAAGGATGCACATTTGAGGCAGAGTCAGTGGTCTCACCACCATGAGGTTCTTCTCTTGGAAACAAACACCATTCCAGGCACAACTGTGCTGGGTATTGCTTAATCTGCTTCAAAGGAGTGAGGTGATAACATTGCAGTTAGTTTGCTAACAAAACAAGCCAACTTCCAGCAATTTTTCTTCCTGCTGCTGCTGTTTTCTCCAGGAGGATTGATAACAGCTGTGACTGCTCAGTGGACAGCTCTTCTGTACATACACATTCCCTTCAGACTCCCACCCGTGTTTGTCACCAAAGCTGTGGCAACATGACCCTAGAAGTTTTAATAACCAGATATCCCACCAGCAATCCTTATAGTCTTTTCCAGMTAGTTTACTTTAAAAACCTTTAAAAACTTCTACAGAACATAGCACTTTCAATGTCCTGATAATCCAAGAACATTGATTTATGTTCTGCCAACACTGAATATTTTTCCTGCAGTAGCTCTCATGTATTGCACATGATAGTTATGCAGCCTCAGAAGTTTTTCCAGCATAAGGACCCAAATCTATATAGATTTCAAAATTCTGCTGCTGTCTCCAAAAGAATGGAAAAGGATCTCATTTAATTGTATATCACATATATTCTGTTAAAGTTTTCCCCACGTGCCACTCCCTGGTCATTAGAGCAGCGTGTTTGATACTTTGAAATGTGAAACAACACTGTATTTATGCCACATGTAGGAAAACAAACAAATGCATATCTATCAAATTATGTTGTACAAGTATCTGTGTGATACCATTTGATTAAAAACTTTGGGAACAACTAAAACTTTTATCTTTAAAACTCTCTAGCACTTGGGACAAGGAAAGTGGGAAGTCTCCTATTACACAAACTTTTGACTTGGAAGAAAACCCACTCCAAACATAAAGGCAATATTGTATAGTAGATAATTGCCTTATCAATGTGCTCTTTGTGGCAACCAAACACTTCCTCAATATCCAGGAAAAAAAAAAAAAAACAACAACTTTTGAATAAATGCAGTCACAAGTTATTAAAAGTTACTTATCTCTGTGTAAAGTTATTTTTTTCCCCCTGAAAGTGATGGTAAAGTCTAGCAAAAATGCAGCTTAATCTAAAAAAAAAATAAAAATTGAGAGACTAAATCAATGTATATTATGCAAGCAAATCAGTTTACAAAAATCTTTTAGGTGAACATTATACACTATTTGATGAAGTTTAAACTAAAAAAAAATTGAGACACTAAATCAATGTATATTATGTAAGCAAACCAGTTTACAAAAATCTTTTAATTGAACATTATTCACTATTCAATGTTTGGCATCCTGTGTATTTTCTTCAGACAAGAAAGCATCCTTATTTCAAAATGAAAGATACGTATTGAATGCTAAACGGTGTGTAAATCTTTATCACTTTAAATGATGTATTGCACCTTCCACTCATCCAAAGTGTTGTAGACATGACTGTATTTAAGAATAGACTTCTGAATTTTCTTGTTACCAAGAGCACACCTATTTCTTTTCAGACACAGCCTTGCAGCCTGTAAGTGCAGTAAATAAAGTATTATTCTGGCTAACAATAGGATTCAGGGACTGCATGAGCTCTGCAAGGTCCCAGCCTTAGGATTTGTCAGGTTTCATTTGGCTTGACTTGCCTGTGGCTTTTGCTTATACTTGTTTACTTCTGATGGCAATTGTTTAATGACCAGGTGAATATTACCTAATTACTTTTAGTTTTATCTTAGCTTTGAGGAATTGTGTTGCATAAAGCCTACTGTTATAGTAATTTTGATAGTTATCTGTAATTAACAGATAGTAATAATAAGTGGCCTTCCTGTGCAGAGTTAACTCTGACTCTAGGGAAAAAAAAATGAGCAACAGAGATGTGCAGTTAGATAATTGCAAAGGCCCTAAAAGTACCAGCACACAATAAAACCAGGAACACCCAGCCAGATAAATTCTTCACTGGTCAATTATTGTTCATTAAAGGAAAGCTGCCTCAGAAGATGGACAAAATCAGTTTTAGGGATATTAAAGAACATACATCCAACATATGTAAAATACTGCATGTAGGACAAATTGTGTCTCTGTGGGACAGTAGACAAATAAAGGAAAAACAAAGTATACAGTTCTGGAAAAACATCAAATAGCTGCCTAGAAGGAGTATAAAAACAACTTTCAAGGCCATATTCCTCCTGGTGAAGCATTCAGGAGGATTTATTATCATCCTCCCACACAAGGGGGCAAATTAAGAAGGATTATAAAATACAAAAGTAACATAGGCTGGATAAGCACATGGAAAACATCAGTTCATTCCCCAAAATGCCACAGGTGTTAAAAGTGTGTCCTCATTATTGGCCTAATTGTAGCCATTTTAAGAATTAACAAAAATTTTTAATTAGACTAACTATACAAATATACATACATACATACATACAYACACACAAACATTTGATATTTATGACTTCTTTCTTTTTCCCACAGACATTTTGGGTTCTTTCGTTTGCTACCCCAACTCTTGAGTCTGAAAAGCAATAGCTCAGTCAGGAGTCACTGCAAACCTTCTACCTCAGACTGYGGATTCCTTCTGTGTACAATTCACTATGCCCTGAGATGCAGATCATGGATATTGTTGATTTAGCCCTCCACACTGAATATACTGCAACTCATTAATCATTTAAATCCAATTGTTTGACTATCACTAGATATGTATAATGTGACTTTTTTTTTTTTTTTTCTGGCCTCAAAAAGGCCAGAAACCAGGCACTAAATATGCAAAAGACCTTTTCCAGAGAATGAAAACAAGAGAAAAATAAACAAAAAAATATTAATGAGAATGTCACACAAGAAGAACCAAAGCAAATTCCAATCTTTTGTTCCACATTATCAACTATTCAAAGCAGTAAAAACAAGAAGTCCTCCTCTATGAAGTAAAATGTCAATAGGTTTTGTATAACAGTTAAAAAATGTACATTGAGGCAATCAAAAAGTCCACAATAAAATTACAACAAAGAAACGTTAAATCAAGTGTTGTGAGCTCATAAGAGTGAATSTTCACTCTGACTAGTAGCAGTAAATACATTTTCAGTAAAAATGTTACTAAACATGGAAGGGAGAAAGGATATTTGTTTTAATCTATTTAAATAAAATTATAATCTGGAATCCCAGGAGCATTATCCTGTTAAGGATCTTTAAACTTGGAGCTTTCTCAAAATCACAAACTGATCAGAGTGCCATTCAGGTAGAAATAATGGATTTCTAAAGCTATAGGTTACCTTTGTACCTACTACTGTGGAGAYATCTTAATGAGATAACTTTCTGGATTGTGCTGCTCAACTGCAGTCATGTAACAATTTATTYAAAAAATTCTCCGTAGCTCTAGAATTTTAGAACAAAGGTAAAATTCTCAACCTTCAAAAAAAGAATAGCAACAACTAACTTCAAAGAAAATTTGATAGGGTGAAGGGAACCCCAAGAACTTGTTTAAACTTTACAAAGCATGTAATAAAATTTGTTTTATAACTGTATAGAGATAAAAAYAAAATTTTGAAGTATCTTTAACCATGAATTGTTTAAGCAACACCTATGCTAAAAGAACACATTGACTTAGTTTTTTTTTTTTCTTTGATTATTACTTTTTTATCATAGATCTCTAGATTTAAGCAAGAGGCAAAGCCATGGGAGTGATGAATTCTGTCATTACCTTCAAGCCTTATATGCTGTTTATAATTTACAATCCTGCTGCAGTGTGATGGATCCCTGGCAGGTTTCTTGGACAAAATGGGCAAGCCCTTTCACCTGTGAGTGCTGTGCAATACCTTTGTACCTTCAGGGCCTTCTTCTCTGGATCACCCCTCTATCTCCTGCTTCAAAGAAACCTATTTCTCTAACATCTATCAGTAAGATAGGAGCATATGGCATCAGTCCAACAGGTGCTAAGCAGCTCTCTGATATTTAAATAGATTCATCATCAGTTAGGAAAGGAGAAACCTGCACCTGATGCAGCATGAAGTTGACAAAATGACAGCAAGAGCTGTGAAAGAGAACCAGCATTGTGGCTTTCTTCAGGAGTGAATTTATAAAGACTGGATTTATTTATTTAGTACCTGTTTTGGTCTTTCTTTTTAAATGACAAAAACRTTTTCTTTTCCCCTACTTGACAAAGACCCCAGAAGGCCCAAAACAAAAAATGGTTTGAATTGAATTGAATTGAATGGTTTGAATCTTTGAATGCTGGTGACAGTGTCCTACAAATCCTGTGACATTTCAAGACAGAAAGACAATTAGCATAACCTGTATGTAAAGCAGTGGTTTGGGGGAGCTACCTCAGTAATTTTGGTTCCAACACATTTTGGAAATCCAAGTGAAAGAAGCCAGCAGCTGCTGAAGCAGAACCTGTGCTTGCTGAAAACAGAGCCCAGCAGTGTCTGAACAATGCAGTGCCATGCTAGATGTGAATTTGAGCACTCAAGAAGCAGAAAGGTACAGAAAGTTTATAAGGTCATTGCTACATGATTGCTGTAAACTACAAGAGGCTGAATACCACTGATGCAAGACACAAAGGTTACAAACAGCTGGCCCAAGGCTAAAAATGAAAAAGTAATGGCTCAAAGGCTAAGCCGGTGCAGGACAGAAGGTTACTACCTGTAAATCAAAAACGGGTCCCTCTAGAAAAGGAAAGGGGAGCGCTAATGAAAGAAATGTGAAGCCTGAGGACAGAGGATGAAATACAGACTGATTCAGATATTTATGGCAAACTGATTTWCTGGTGCAGTAACACATTTTGCTGAACACAGTTTTGTGTAAAACTGACGCAAACCATTCCAGAACCGAACCCCCGGGGCAAACAGATAAACACATCTTGAAAGAGCTGGTGGGTTAAAATATGCAAGTCTTGTCTCAAAAGAGATGAGTAAAAATTAGCAATTTTCCCTAAGGGAGAGTTTCATAGTTTTTCCAGTAACCTTAAATATCGATAACAGTAAGCTGWACAGTACCAGAGAAATGATGAAGTTATTAATTCCTTGCAATGCATTAGCCTGATTAAAATGATGACTTAGGCATGATTTCTCCATCCTGGCAGGCTGCTCTTGGAGCAGAGGTCAGAAGAGTTGGGCAAGAGATACATAAAGGATGAAGTTTTCTTAATTGGAAGCATCAGCAAGCATTGCCATGTGTGGGGGAAAAGAAAAAAAAAAAAGGAAAAAAATGCCTATTAAAGCTGTTTTGGTTCCAGCCCTACTATTGTGGATTCACGGTTGTGTGGCTGCTGAAACAAACTGACTGTTTCATTCTCATATTAATTCCTCTTGGAAAATACAAACATATATTACAAGTACTTAAGAACAAAAGGGACAAGTCTGAATGGTCTTGGGAATAAAATTAAACCAATTACTCCAATATAAAAAGTTTAATACTCAGAGGAATTAATACATGCATAAGGGTGGTACAGTCAGCAATTTGGGTATCTTGCTCTCCCTTGCAGACAAATAGCTCCTTGAGTGATAGGGTGTCTAACCAATGCTCCCAAAAAATCAAATTTTGCTCACTTAAATTTTGAAAATAATAATTTGAAGAAGAATAATAGATGATTGATCCTTTACTATACATAGAGGATAGTTTATTATCTGTAACAGAGRTAAAAAGAGGTGTTTTGCAAGCTTGCCCTGAGAAAAAGTGAAATATTTTCCCTCCTTCGKATCTACAATAAAATATACAGGAAAGAGACACTGATAGAAACAGATACGTGACTACATTTAATATAGTCATTCTTTCTTTTTGAACTTAAATTAAGCTCTCTTCCAAGTCATTGGGTATTACAATATTCTAAACAGTTCTAGACTGTCACGCAAGTATGACTCTGATGCTAAACACATGACAATGAATTCATTGTTTCCAAGAGGCTCTGATCTATCTCACGGCATGACAGATTGTCAAGGCTCCCTGCATCAGCTGAACTGTGGAAATTGCATTTCATATTTTGGACKGAGGCAAGCACAAAGGTGCTGCATTTTAGCTTAATCCTCTGTCATCTAAAGCTGTATGGAGCCRTGCAGAAATATCCTGAAGATCACCAACAGTCGGTCCTTAACTTTAACAGGCCATTGTAGAAAAATATAAAAAAGAACAGTTTGTGTCAACTGCATAAGGCTACTGAGGAGTGAGATTTTTAGGCTGGTAAAACAAAACCAAGATGTTTTTGTGCAGCATCAGTCAAGCTGTCCAAACCAAAACGAGGATGCTGTGACCTGATGCTCACAACAGGGAGGTGTTACAGATCTATAGGTACTGGCTGCTCCAACCAACAGACCTTGATCAATTTTTTCAGTTTTGCCTTCTTTTAACTTCCAGTGGAGGAACCTCAGACAAGGTTTCTCACAGCTCTCACCATTCAGCAGTTTTCCACAGTGCCATAGGAGAGCTGCTCTTGAACACAGGCAGTCTGATCTACAGGAGCAGGGAGAAGATGATGCAAATCCAGGTACTGAAGTCAAAACCTTGGTGCAAACTGTCCCCACAATTTATCTGGACAGCTGGTATGGTGTTCCCGACTGCTGGCACATCAGCATCACAGCTTGAATGCTTTTAGCTTAAACACCCCTAATTTTAATGCAAATTTACGTTGCTGTAGGTGGTATCCTCCACCTCTGCACAATCTCTGTATCTGATGGTTTGGTAAGAAATCCAAAARTAATTTCTGCTTGCACGGGGAAAATAATGTTCCATCTGTCAAGATTTCTTCTACTATTCTTTATAGGTGATTCACATGGAAAACTGGGATTTCTTTCCTTATTTTGAATATGTAACTTGATATTGGGATTTCAGAAAAAATGGGCTTCAAAACCAAAATGAACAGAATTACAGGAAACAGTGACATACATAGCACGATATGAAAACAAAGTAAATTGCTGAAGAAATTTACATGTGCCAGCTGTGAGCTTGTAACTGACCTTGAAAATTCTGAGCCAATATCAAAACACATAAGGCTGCACAGGATAAGCCAATAAAAACAGAACATAAACAAAACTTCTGAGTTCCCAGAATCCAATATAGACGTATGCTCATGCTAGAGCTGGACCATTATCTGATCTAACCTATATTATTCGTACAAACTTCCTCAAGCCACACACTTCCACTGCATTAGAACATTAATACCACAATGTGTCTCCTCTTTTTCCTTCCGCCTAACATCTGTATCATCAGGTTTTCGGCTCACAAAGGTGTGCTGGCAGTGAGCAACTGGGAAGCACTGAAGCCTCCTGGCTGGGCTATTAGTGCTGTTCTACATGGATTGTGGCATCAAGTTGCAGAATGGGCCAGATTCACGAGCCCCCTCCGGTTGCTTTCCGCTGCTCTGGTAATGGAAAGCAGCCGTAAACCCACTTCAGCTGAACGTTTAAGCTGGGCCTGTGGTTATTTTGCACCGTCTGAGAAGCACAAAGCAGCTGGAGCCYACTAGCAAATCTGGATTTCTATTTATGTATTCTGCTAGTGAGGGATTAATTTGCAGACCATATGCAATTGCTTACTGGTGAGAAAGGTTTTTATACTTTCCACACTGATATTATGCAATCTAACATTCTAAGAGGGTGTATTAGTACAAGCTGCGAGTGATTCAAATCAAACACATGCAGTGTTATAAAGTCAAAYACTTTCCTTTTCTAATTCAAAATTGTTTTCTCAAAGAATAAATAATACTTTACCCTTGAAGGGTTTTCTTCCTCTCATTTGTGGAAAGACCAGATGGGTCTCACAGGTCATTCACAGTTATGAGAGAAACAACAACAAAGAAATCCCTTTTCAGAGGTGAGATCTTATATTCTTTACTGGAAAACAAATTATTTGCTTGGATGAAAAGYTTTTGTATTCCAGTGTAATTGCTAATATCTGTGGGGTGTCCTAGAAAATGAGATGCTTTGTATCAAAGAGTTGTAACTTATCCCTGTGCACAAAATCTAAATAAATAAATTGGAGCAGACCTTAAGGTATCGTGCAGGGAGGAGATACAAGGAATACAGCTGTGAAATCAGTGGAAAACCTCAAGAGATAACAAGTGGACAAGCTGAAATTATTTCACAGTGGGACGAGTCATCTGGCTATATGGTTTTATTGGTGGTATGAAGGAAAAGATGGAGAACGTGTTTTTCTCTGGACTTTGTATTTTGTAAAGAATCTTAAACCACCTGCTGTTGCAGCAAAAATAGCTGCWACTGGAAGAGTCAATCAAGGACGGATGATTTTTTCTCAGGCTATAAAGACTATTTTTCTTGATCAATTTTCTAATTTTTTTTTTTTAAAAAAATAAGTTTTTTACATCCATCAAAAGAGATTATGAGTGAAAGAACTGCATGAGAACATCTGAAATGAAACATTTGATGAAGGGATAAATACCTTCCTCCCTCCAAGTCTGAAGGAACATGGTGAAAACATGACTTTAAAAGGCCTGATGTGTATATTCTTTCAGGAATAAGAGATTTGGCTGTGAGAGCTAGCTAATGCTTTCTTTTAGCAGAATGTGTAAAGCATGTCATCAGTTAAGCTRCATAATTTATGGCGAGTACAGCAAAACAGGTCCTGTTTAAGAGGCCTCTGCTGTCCCTGGCAGTGCTTCCACCAAAGTGCAGTTTCTTTGGAGAATGAAGCTGTGTAAGAACACTGTCAGTGGCACAAGACTCAGTAACTTCATGTTACAAGACTTATTTCATCAGCCTCAGCCCAGACCTGTGTAACACAGATTTCTACAGAGCAGAGAGACCAGGGCAGTAGAAATCCAACACTCAGGATCACACACACAAGCTCTGCTTCTGCTTTGGAATTACATGAACAGTGCCACTGAASTGAAGTGCCACTTTCAGCCTACCTGCTACAAACGAAACCTCTCAGCTCACACATCAGTGCCTACATTCCAGATAAGTGCATTAATCAGAGGGATATCACACATGGTGGGATTCTCAGAGATGTGTCATGAGAAAATGTAAAAGAGAAGTGTAAGAGAGAAAATTGCTTCCTAAAAAAAGGATCAGTCAATATGAGGAGACATGAGGAAAGACACAGACAGGGCTGAGCTGCAAGATTAGGACCTACAGCAATAATAGTGAGAAGTTTAATGTGACAGATATTGGACAGATGAGCAAGAAGGCAGAAATTACCTTTTGAATGTAGAAAAAGGGAAATAAATCTCGCAAGAATTTTGACAAAGCTGAGGAGGCAGGAAAGGAGGTGATTTAACTTCAAGTGCATATATAGAGCAATGCATATGATTCTTCAGGGATTCAAAAGTTTGTRGTGTTCAGCAGGGATTTTGTCTTTTCTTTCTACTTACGTTCATGGAATTCCTAACACTTAGTACAAGTAAAGCTCAGGCTAGTGACGCCAAGCATGAATCCTGCATTTCAGGAAGCTTATTTAAATTCACTATTATTCCCACCAGAGTGACAAAACTTCCATTTTTGGGCTAAGAGTACAAACCAATATTTGGTAAAAATGTTTTCACAAACCTCGAGTCTGCTTACAAAGAGCTCTTGACATTCAATACCACTGTACACATTTCAAAATTGTCTGGATATTCACATGATACTGCTAATATTGTTTTTCTTTTTAATCAAAATGAAATTCATCCTTCCCAAAAAACCTGTTTGAGTACTCCTTTTTTTTTTTTTTTTTTTTTTAGGTCTACAAAATAAATCCTAATTTGGATACAACAATTGCATTTGACTCTGTCTGACAGATTGCACCAGTTAGGTATTCAAAATACTCAGCATGCCTGGATAAGCCAACATGCCATGATTAATCTACTGAAGGTTTGTAGTTAGATAAGCATGTATCTGTTCCTTTAGAACACATTGAAAACATGATTTTTTAATATTTAAAAACACAAACTTGCTGAATTTGAGAGACTACTAAAGATAACTTCAATAATTTCCTCCAGTGTGCATTTTGTGCCCCCAATTCTCTCAAAATCCCAYTGCTCTAATATATCTTGGTTGCTTCAATAGTACTTGTATAAAACTTTTCACTTAGATTTTACTCAACGTTTTCCAGAGGAAACTAGCTGTCTGTGGATTAGATCCAAAGCCCATTGATGTCAGAAAGTCTTCTGTGAGTTTTGCCTCAGGACGTAAGTGCATGGAAAAGCTCATGACAGTATCTGTCAAGAGTAATTTGAAAGAAAGAAAGATTAATATTTTTAGGCTAGCAGCAACAACAGAGAACCAGGAGCTTGACCTCCTGCTATTGAGCCTTACCCAGACATGTCTGGGTGAAACCTGCAACCTTGTGGTTAAAATTACACCACACCTTTTGGAAGCTTTCCCAMTCTCTTGTAAAGTTTGCACAGTATTAAGAGTGCGTGACCTCACTTAGGGAAAAAWAAAAWAAAAAAAAAAAAAAAAGGTACAAGTTGCAACTTATTTTCCATTTCAATTTGCCTGGCTTCAATAGTGGAAATTAACCTGGCAGAGAAAAGGGTTTAGTAAAGAGTCCTTTACTGTCAAAAACATTCCTCCTGTGTAGATGCTTGTAGCAGGTGATCAAATTACCTTTTAGTTGTCTCTACAATAAGTTAAATGGATTGCAGCGGAAAGAGGATGTCCTTGTTACAAAAGGCAGAATGAAAGCATTTTGCACAAATAATTTGTACCAGAACAGCTGGAAGGCTTATCAGCTTATCCTTATCTCTCAAAATAGCACGAGCTCCTCTGAACCGAACAGGGACCACTTGCAGTCACACAAAAGGGAAAACTAACAGCAATTGTGGTAATTTTTTTTTAAGTTAAGTGGCTATGTACTACAAGGAGTAAAACCACAGAAACTAAAGGTATTGAGGTCTTACACTCTGACTGCATTCAATATGGAAAATGCTAAAAATAGTTCATGTACACAGGAATTCATGTGCAAATGTGTATACATATCTGTATAAATGTGCACAAGTATGCATATACATATGTATATCATAGATACAAAAGAGTTTTGATTACTAAGATCAAAAGTAAAACAGGTAGAAAAAAATCCTGTGTGTTAACATTTCAACAATGAAGAGATTTTTCAACCCCAGTGAAAGCAAGAGTCCTCTCAATATAATATTRTGTGTCATAAGCATCCTCCTTGGTTTGGTAATAGTATTAATACCCATTGCAGCAGCACCTGCAATACAATTTATCATAGTATTTACCAATTTGTGAGCAGATTTTTTTAAAATGCAGCACTTTTAGAACCATTGAAACACTTATAACATTTTTGTCCCTTGACATTAAAACTCTGTTTTAATKCAAAAAATGACAAAGAACAAAAATATTTTGGAACTAAGAACATGATTATTGTCTTTGATTCTTGAGGACAAAGTGATTTTTCTAAAAGACAAATATCCACTCCCATTTTACTAGCCCAACATTACTTTCAAAACAYTTATGTTCTAAGAATAAGCAGGGTAGAATAATCTAACCGTAAGCATTATTTTTATTTTGGTGCTATGAAAAATAATTTTTCTTTTTAACACCAATGGTAACAGGAGCTATGGTGATAATATTTAAAAACAATTTTGTTTTAATTATGTTAATATAGATATGCAATAATGAACACTCACAAAATATATTTCTCATTCAAGCTTGTCTGTATAGTCTAGTAATATTACAAAAAAAAAAAACAAAACAACAACTTTATTTTGAATGTAAACCAGGTATTTAATCATGTACCAGATAAACAGGATGTATTGTAGTAATTTACCTAATTATGAAGGTATTGCAGAGTATTTACTATTTAGTTAAAGAGCATATGATGAGTTAAAGCTTAGGACATGAATGYTCTTTTCAAACCATTTTATAAATTTTGATAAATAGAATGAAATTTGCCATTCTAACACAACTGTTTGGGGAGGTTTTTTATTCTGTTTGGGCATTATGTGTTGTGTGTGCTCATTTTTATTCTATGTCAAGAAAACATGATGGAATATTACAGAAGTTTGTAGGAGTGCTGCCCAATTAGGCTTTTCCCTTCCTGATAAATAGAAAAACTCTGGAAGGAAGAGTACATCATGTATTTAAACAGGCACTGTGCACTAAGAATCCATCTTAATCAATTATCCAAGATGCTTTAAAAATGGACTAAAAAAAAGGTGTAACTTGCTGTAGTAGCAAAGTATATGTTTCCTCTTTAAARCTTGTTGTTTTTTCTCCATTATTTAACTGTGAGTTTAGCTGCTAAAATGAATTGAAATGGCATTTCCATATAAGCAATATATCAGACTCTCTAATCTACAGGTATCAACAAATTTAGTTAATTATTTTAAAACAGATATTTTTGAGATAATTTTAAAATAGCCTAAACACTCACTACTTTACTATTTTCCTATTTTAGACACAAATCAACTGACCACCTGTTCAATGTTATGCTTTATTTGATCATTGCAAGTCTTGTATACTTGATCTGTTGTAACATTAGTCATTGTAAATATAATTTCAAAATGAGTGAGCTGTGAAGTGCTTTTAGAACACAGTAGCACTGTGAAYGTGCAATTTGTTAATCCACATGCAAGGAAGACACTAGGAATTTCAAGTCACTGTTGAAATATTTTCTTTAAGAGTAGATGTGGCATAGATTTTTTTTTTAAAGGAAAATAGCTTGTTTGAGAAAGGCAAGAGTTTATCTTAGTATTCAGGGCATGGAGGATTGTTTTTATTATTTATTATTTCCCTCCTTCCCCATCACCTCTTGTAAGAAATGAGAGTTTTGGGCACCTCCATTACAGAAACATGAAATCATCTAGGTTTTACAGCCCAAATATAATCCTAATATATAGGAAGATCGCTATCACTTCAGCTCATGGTTTGCTCASAGTGAAAAACAGCTTTGGGCAAAAATCCCAGAGACAGCTAAATCATCAGSTAACTTCTATCTAAAACTACTCTGTGGACATAATTACACATTTAAATCATATTGGCTTTGTGMAGAGATGAGGCATAGAGCCTGCTCGAGGGATGCACCACACAGTTGCACCACTCTGATCAGCTTCCTTGTACCATCATTTGTTTTCAGCATCACTAAGCTTGGCCCAAGGAAAGACGAGCAAATTGAGAGWTTTTGGTCTTCATTCGAGCTGATTCAAGGCATATTGCACGAGGAAACACGACAAATTTGGCTAACTACCTGAACAAAAGAAATCCAGATTGTGAGAAGAACTGGCAGATTGACTGTCAGCTGTTTGGGAAACAGTCTCCCTTCTTCCTGGTGTTTGTGTTACCTTAGTCTAACAACTTCATCAACAACTTCATCAACAACTCCCTCTCTTTACAGAGGTGTGAAATTGGGGAGAAAAAAATCTCTGCAGTAAGTTGTGTTTCTATATAGAGTTTAATTTAATACAACCTGAAATCCTCCTTCTTTTGGGTGCAGGTTTTTAGACTACTTGCTGATATAAAAACTCACAGAGAGCCAAGAAAACTTCTTTAGTACACTAAGTTTAAAAAAAAAAATCGTTTACATTAAGTTTTATACAGATGACATGGACATGTCTGTGAGTTGTCATCAATCAGAACTTCCACGTACCAAATACTATTATGCATTGTGTTCTTTCCAAAAAGCACACCCATATGTCCAAAAGGATTATTTAGAGAAAAAATATACATTGACTCTAATTACCTTTTAAGATGTAGCTTGTATCCCTGCCAGAGACACTTTGTCACACAGCATAAAAAGGTTACCAGAGAGAAAGCATTAAAATCCTGAACATTTTCCTAGAGCAGCTTTTTGAACTCTCGACAGATGTCACTAATGTACCTGATTTACAGTACATGCACTTTTACATTTTGTCATTTATATTGACTTTCCATTTGACACTCTCTAATGGATAATCAAGGTCAACTAAAGCATAATCAATTAGTCTGCATTAATTGGAGGCCAGAACTACATTTTTCTTGTGATTTCCAACAAATCCAGGTACTTTACATCTTTCTGTTTCCCCCAGGGTCCCCCTCAAGCATGTTGCTTCCACAGTAATTATAATGAGCTAGAATGCCTTTGTTCAATGATATTCCTGCAAATTATTCTCCAGGAGCACCAAACAGAACATAAATTTTTCCTTAAAATACTCCATGCTTCTATCAAAAATATAATTTTCTCTTTTAGTGGCACATTGGCAGTTGTGCTATAAAAGAGACCTTGACAGTCAGAGTGGCAGGTAAAGAAAGCAGACTGAAAATTTCCAGCTCAGAAAATGCTCCTAAAGGGGAGGAGGGAGGCGAGATGAGGGAGGGGAAATGTTTCTGYTGCAGCCTCAGATGGCTCCTGTTTACACATAACCAGGGAGAGCAGACTATCCCTACAACTAAAGAAGGGCATGGGTAGCAAGTCAAAATCACTTCTCCCTGCCTTGAAAAAGTGTGTAGCAGGGAAAAAACTGCTTACAATGCATCTCTTTTGCTTTTCGATGTAATGTTTTCTCTTTTCTTTTCYCTACCCACCTAGATTAACCTACTCCTAAGCATCTTGCCCTAGAATTCCTATTAATTTTGGAAGCATCTAGAGCTTCTCTTTGAGCATTATGAGAATCACAACTAAACTTCATTTGAACGTGTGAAAACAAATGACTGATTTGAAGTCTTCACAGAATCACAAAAGCCTTCTTGTGAGTTTTTTGAAAATACAAGGGAAAAACACGCACACACTTAACATGCAGTTGACTTATTTTCTCCTCAGCAGACAGACTGGGATGCTTGTCCTGCTGACAGGTTCTGTGTATTCAGATCATTCTCTCATCATAACAGTGATGGAACTCTAATTTTTGAAAGGTGATGTCCAGGGAGAGTTTCCTTGCTGTTTGTGACTGGTGAC
This sequence comes from Malurus melanocephalus, assembly GCF_030028575.1. Classification (NCBI taxonomy): domain Eukaryota; kingdom Metazoa; phylum Chordata; class Aves; order Passeriformes; family Maluridae; genus Malurus; species Malurus melanocephalus. The sequence continues at coordinate 313,197 of NW_026623253.1, forward strand.
TGGACCTGAGGGAATGGCCTGAGTCAAGGAAGGTTTAGGTTGGATAATAGGAAAAGGTGYTTCACCCAGAGGRTGGTTGGGCACTGTGATGGGGTTCTCAGGGAAGTGGGCACAGCACCAGCCCGACAGAGCTCAAGGAGCAGGCACAGTGCAACTCCTGGGGCTGCAGGGCCAGCAGCTGGACTTCAGTGATCCTTTTTGGGCCCMTCCCAGCTCAGGATACTCTATGATTCCATGATTCTTCCCACCCATCTTGTCCTTTGAATGTCTGGCTTTGTCTCCTATAGGATGCTTCTTTGAGGAGCAATATGAAGTTTAYCTGCTTTCAGCAGCAAGGAACCTCTCCCTGGAGATCACCTTTCAGAAATTGCAGGGAGCAGCCTTGCAGTGGTTTCTGAGCCCTCTTGAAGGCATTCCAGGMTGGGTCAGAGGCAGAAAACATGGGTGTTGCATTACCAGAATGACATCTCAGMCTTGTTGGCACTGTCATTTGCCATTTATCTACTTCCCCATTAACCAGTGAGACCACAGGGYCCTCAGTCCTCCCCTTGCTGCCAGTTTCCAGGAATGTCTTCATTTTAATGGCTCTCCCTTGGAGCTCAGTAAAGCAGGATTGACTTGTGTAGACAGCRGTAACAACTTGGGAATGACCAGCAGTCACTTTCCTAAAAATCTCACTCTACAAGTGCAGCAACAGCATGCTAACTCAAGAGCTCTCACGGAAAAACAGGCAACTAATGGCCTCTGAAAGCTTGTCACTCAAAGGTAGACCAGGACTCGAGTTTGAGGGCTTCATACAAGCACAACAATTATTTAGGTTGCTGCCATGGAAACTTGTACTGCCAAGGGACTCATGGCAAGTGTCATGAAGTTAATGAAAATTTTCCACAGAATTTTTTTTTTATTTGATCGTTCCGTGACCCAGGTCAGCACATTTTGGATTTTGCCACCCAAAGCAAAGGTTTCAGGAGCMCTCACACCAGATCCCTTCCAGCATGGGTTCTGACACTGTGTTTGAATATGCTGGGGACCCCAGTGCAGWGACATCTGTCACAGCAATTCCCTCTGCAGGTTAATCCCTTGGTTAGTCCCTTCCACTCCTATATATTCCATGCTGTAATGAAAAGTGCTCACATATGAAAGTGCCTAAAGCCAGCGTGTTTAAAAGCAGAAGGCATCAGGAGCAAAGCAATTCAGGTGTTCCTTTGTTTGAGGAGCTGTGTTTTGGGTCCTGCCTGCTGCATGACCTGTTGGCAGAGCACCCCTGGGTCAGCTCTCCAAAAACAGAGCATGGCAGGATCTTTGCAGGTCTTGCCCCTCATTCTTTGTCATTTGGGACATTTTGCTTCTCACCTATTTTAGAGTAATCCCTTCCAATGAAGGAATGAGGAAGTCAATTGACATTTATTGAGCCCCCTAAAGCAGACACATAAACGGYCTAAAATGCCAGGGTTTACTGAGCATGTGGTCCCAACTAAGGCATCCATCACCCCAACAACTCAAAATTAAGAGCAGGTGCCCTCATCACAGAAAGACAATGTCCAAATTCATGGGACATCTCCAAAGCTCACTAAGAAGAAGAAGAGAGGCTGTGGGAATGGTCTTTCAGTATTGATGGAAAAAAGGATTTTAATTATTTAGCTTTTTCACCATATTATTTTGTCACCATAGCAACAATGACTTTTCCAGGTTTTCTGCTACYGTTGAGCTCCTTATTCTGACATCCAATATTGCCACAGATTGACCTTGGCTGGATATCAGTAGCCCATCCAGCTGTTCCATCACTCCCATCCTCARCAGGAGGCAGCAGGGGCTAGGATAAGATGAAAAACAAAAACAAAAACAAAAACCTTGCGGGTCAAAATGCAGACAGCTTAATAAAGCAAAAGCAAAAGCCTAAMCCAACACAAATACTGATGCACAATGCCTGTGTCCACACCCTTTAGGCCAAATAAGAGAAGGTAGGCAACAGATTGGTCCGTGTTTGTTTCCAGGTAATGCTAAAAACCACAAGAAAATTCAGCTGAAGGAGAGAGACARGCACCACCAAAAGGAGAAAAGAAAAACAGAACACACCCGTGGCTGATGGGAGACTGACATGTCTGATAGAGTGTTGTGTGTTGTTTTTACACAACAAGAAAACCAGAATGACAGCCCAGTCATGCACTGAGAGCAGCTCTGCCAACAGTGGTTTTCCTCTTGCATAAACCTTTTATGGGCAGGAAACCTTCCCATTTCCTGACATTGTAGGAACAGGTATTTGGGAGCCCACATCCCCTCTGCACCAGYCTGCTGCGCCACTGTAAAAAACTCACCAAGGCTTCCTCAAATACCATTTTRTAACAGAAGGAAAAATTGCTGAATGAGCCAACCAACGAAAGCATTGAGAAAAACAAGTTCTGTCATCACAAGGCAAAAAGAAAACAAAGGTGACAAGTCTGGCCGTGGGCTGTGAATATACAGCATCATTCTGCTCACAGTAAGGCCTGGGAGAGATTTTTATACTGTGAAAGGTTTAAACCACCATTACATTCTTCCTTCTCACTGTTAGGGTGCCCATCTAGATGCAAAGTCTCTCCCTAGCAGAAGGGAAGAAAGGAAAAGGAACTGCAGGGCTTGGGAGCTCAATCAGGATTAACTTTCAGAGTCACTTGGACAAAAAGTTACGATATGAGATTCCTAATCAAACAATTTCACAAATGCCAGCTCTAAAAAAAATTGCCAGTTTTGCCATTTTACAAGTCAGGGCCATAAATATTTGCATTTACCTATAACTTTTAGGCTTGTTACCTGCAAGTTCACARCAGGGTTTACTTTACATTGTTGTATTCTGCAGTTTAGAGCTGTGAGTGCTTAGCCAGAGCTATTTCCAGATCACTTCCATAGAAAAAGGGGACAAGTAAAAAAATTTCCACCTGTGTCTGCAGCATTCAATAAAACTATTGTTACCCAGAGCTGTTATTCAACTTGRTGCATGGAATATGCTCTTAAAAAACAACCAGAAAAGATGAAAATAAAGAATTCCTCAATAAATAGACTTACATTTACTTAATACACCAAGAAGGTAAGAAAACCTTGTGCCTAATTTGAACAAAAGTTGCTGTTGCTATGAAACACTAAAACATCAAATAGCATTACTTGACAAATCAAATGCCATTTAATACATTCACTGGTGATTACCTCAGGGACAAGGTAGAACTGCTGCTTAATGGCTCATTTTTAAGAAATTGGTCAAGGAAATGAAGTTTCTGTGCATGCCAGCTATATTGAAGATCCTGAAAACRCTAAAAGGAAGAAGCCACACARCAATGTATTCAAGACAGCACGCTGAAACTCTCAGGCATCTCACCCCTGAGAAATAAAGCTACATTTAAGAAAAATCAGACCACTTGTGGCATCAGTTCACACTGTGTGGAAAGTTCAAAAGAACACAAGAAAATTTGCTGCATTTTTTCATAGCGCTGAGTTAGAGCATGAATACCTTATCTGAACTTCTTATTTTAAAGGAGGATGAATGAGGAATTCTAAGGAGTTAYTTGCCCATATCTTGAATCAAGCCAATCATTTTGCAATCTTTCTCCCAGATTTTTGATTAAAACAACATGAAAAAGCTTCTGAGATACATGTCCTATGGTGGCAAGCTAAAACCACAGCCACTGAAGCACAAAAGAAGTTGTTGAGGTATAAACATCTACATTTTTTAAATATAGAGTTCCAGTTAAACCCACCTTCAACATGGATATTGCAAACCCTATGTTGATAAGCATGTTAATTCTCCAGAACTGTTTTTGGCCTCTCCTCAAGATTGCAAGATTTTTTTTTTTAATATGTCAGACAAAAAAGTGATTGCTGAGCAGAAGTGCCAACCAAAAGTATAGGATTTATAAAAGCAGGAGAATTTTTGGACCAGCTGACCCACTGTGGTCCCTTCCAACCTGACTCGTTCTGGGATTTTTAAAGAAATCAAGTTGATWAATTCCTTCATTCAAAAGCAGAGAGGTTAATTCAACAACAAACTAAACAATACTGAACACGTGGTTGGCTTCATGTTCTTTTACATGATTGCCTTCCCCAATGTTCGTGAACTGGTGGAAGAAAGTGTGCAAAAAAAGGCAAATATTCCATTACTCCTAAAAGGTCTGATAGGGATCTAAAATTATAGGTTTCTGAATTTTTTTAAAGTAAAGTTGAATATTTATATGATTTTTTTTTTCATTTAGAGAAGTCTGTAAACTTCCAACAGCCTTCCATCATTGAGAAAGAAACACTATAAAATACAACTATTCATTTTCAAAACACTGTTCACTCATAGATTTTGTTTTCTTTCTCTTACAAGAGTCAAATTCTACAGCAAGACTTTCTTTTCAGTGATGGTTCCATGCTGAAACACCACAGGTGGGGCAGGATGGAGCACTTTGGGTGCATCAAAGATTGAAGAGAGAATGCAGCACACAGATTTCCAAGCAAAAGAATATGTGAGTTATCAGAGTGTCCCTTTGAATTGCACACCTGTTTTAAGGGATTTTGGAAGGAATGTTGGAGAGATTTCTGCAGAGGATGTTTCATGAAAAACACATCACTTCTTTGAGGTGGGGCTGACATGGAAGTATTTTTTTTTAGTCCAATTAAATGTTCCATCCATCTTCACCAATGCAACTGGTGAATAAGGGGACATACTCGTCCACAGCAGCACAAGTTAGAGAGAATTAGATGTGACCAGACTGCTCAAGCTGCTGCACAGCGGCGTTTGGCAAACTGCGAAAGCTGCTGCCTTACAGTGGCTGGCTGGCAGCAGCAAARGCATGGCTTGTCATTCTGCTCTCATAATGTGGATTTAACCTGGRGAGCTTTACAACCCCACTCCCATTAAAAGGACTGTCTTTTGTTCTCAGGACTGTGCAGAAAACATCATTACACCTGAGTGTGCACAAACAGAAAGTCGAGTTACTCACCTCGAGACCTTGTCACAAATCAGAGGRCAAAAGATGAAGCTTGGTGTTTGCCAAGTGTTGAAAGACAAAATGTTGATCTGATTCTTTAAAATGTACTGTGTTTGAAAATGGGACAAAGAAAAAGCTTTTAAAACCTTGTCTCCCAAGAAAGCAGGTCTCATTCGTTCATCTCCAAAGGGATTGCCTTCAAAATGTAAGACACCTTTGATAGAGCTTRTTCTCATTTACTGAAAACAAATGAAGAGGCAGCAGAGAGGGAGAGGAACAGAGATGCCCTACATTACACACAACCAATATTCTTTGCTAGCACAAGTTTAACAGAAAAATACTTTGTTTTCCTGATTTCTTCCCCAAGAGAATGTTGATATGGAGAGAGTAGCAACTAAAGATGTGTCAGCTACCAACCACCTGCAGCTTGAAGATCTTCAGAGAATACTGGCAATGAACAGATAGTAACTCACTTCTGTGTGTGTGTTTATGTGCCTGCACTTATCTTCCCCACTCCTGCTAAAAATCATGTTCCTGAAGTTATCAGATCCGTGCAGAAAATCAACCTAAGCAGGAGAAAACTGACAGAAAAACATCAGTGTAGGACTGCACAACAATCACCAAGAAAATGCCCATTCAGTTTGGTTTCCTAACTTCCCGTTTGCCCCCTTACAGCACCAGATAAAAACAGAAGAATTTATTAAGTTTATTAAATTCTTCAGCTTTAATAYGGAATCATAAGATTGTTAAGATGAGGAAAGACTTTTAAGATCAAGCCCAGCTATCAACCCAACACCCCCATCACATTCTCCATAAAATCAGCTCCTCAAGTGCCTCATCCACACCTATTATAATATCTTACTGAAAACAGGAGATTTATTATTTATGGCATAATTTTTGTCCTATGATTGCAGTTTGTTTTCCTTCTCATTGAAAGGAAACAAAAATCATACTGAAGTTGATTTAGCACTTGTCACATCACTCAGTTTCATTTTGGCACCTAATAAGGTGATTTYCCCCTTTAAGAGAAGAGCAGTCCAGGGTCCAGTCAAATTCTSTTCTATCCTATTTTTCTTCACGGCTTTCAAAAACCTGATGAACACAAAAATTTAGACAATCAAAGGTTTAGAAATATCTCAGGGCAAAGACTTGAGAACAGAACAGTACAGATACTACATTTGTGTGCGCTTTTCCTTCTGTCTTACAGCAACAAAAATGTCAGAGGAAAAGAATGACTAGCATACAAAAGGACTAGCTGGGCTGGAAGAAAATATGCTAGGACAGGTTGTGTGACCCAGGGAAGAAGTGAAGGATCAGCCCCCTCATCTCYGAATCAGAGCAGCCTCCCCCCTCACCTGCTTTCTAATGAAAGGAAAGCTGTTGTATTTCAGAAGAATGASAAAGAAGGGGTACGTCCAGCACATTATAAAAATCAACATTTAAGAGAAGACAGAGTAAAACTCAGGCCTCGCTTCAAGCATTTCAAAATGGATGAGTAAGAGTAAGAACAATATTTCCCAGACACCTCAGTCTTTGGAAATATTCTAAGGATGTATCATCTTGATGACTTAGCAGCTCAGTGTGACCATTCCAGAGCCAACAGGTGCTGTGTTTGTTTYGGTATGTGTTAATAACCAAAAAGATGAGATCACCCCTAACCCTGCAAGTTTTTCTTCCAACTTCTACTATTTCATCTTTATAATAAAGACTCTTCTCATTCATAAATATGTGAAATGACTCAATAACTATCACTTAGAAACTACATAAATAGAAGTCATGTTAGGAGCAGCATAAATTATCTYAAAGCAGAAAAGGCTGGGGGTTTACAAAAATCAAGAAAAACTGGAAGGCATTCAAGTCAGAATTCAGTTCTTTCAGGAATCCGTGTTTTAACAATGTCATTACAACCAAATCACTGCATAATCACAGGAGGAAATGTTTCCAAGCAAGTTTCCCTCATGCTGTTCCCAGAAGACCTGTCCCAAACATGCAAGAATAAAGGCGAGAAGCAGGAAATGTTTTAATTAGGCTATTGCTCTATTAACTTAACTCATCTGGGAAATACTTGYAATAACTTATTCAGCATAAATTGTCATTCTTTAATTGCTTTACCTAATAAAGGGCTGTCCTCAGTGCCTAGCCTTTCACAGCTGGTTCACAACCTCTTGTGGGCATCCAGCCTGTGAAGGARGTTGAAGAAGGTGAGTCCTCAAAGCTCCAGGTCTGGTCCTCAATGCCTTAAAGCATCTCTAAGCATTCGTTCATGTGTCATAAACAYAACCTAACTTCCCACTACCACACTGAATCCCTGAGCTGCTGGGGAGGAGAGGTAGGAAGAGCTGGATGGAGACTGGAGAAGAAAGAATGAACAATTATTCAAGCTCACCATAAGGGAAAGTGGTTTTTGTCAGGTGCTCTTTCACCAAAAGAGTGACASTCAGAATGAGCAGAAAAGACCAAAGTGATCTGACACTCACAAACCTCTTGGCCAGAGAAGCAAGGAACCCTGAATACAGCAATGCAATATTCTCACAAACCTGTTAATTACTAAATTTAGTTAATTACTAAACATAATGGTTCAAAACCATTATTTCTCTATAAAATTGTTCTGCTTTCCCTCCCCAACAACATGCACAGAGATTGATAGAAATGAAACAAGGGAGAGAGAAGCACCAAGCAGATTATGGGATGTGTGTGTGCACTCAGTCTCCATATTTAGTATGGAGAGGCTTAAGGAGCAAGCCATAAACATCCCACTACCCGGGCAGGAGCCATCAGTATTCTCCCAGCARCAGTAACACGCTGCAGAGCAGGAGCTTGAATTCCCTCAAGCAGTTGCCAGCACAGCAGTTCATGTGCAAAGCCTTCAGAGCCATAAACCTTTCTTTAAAGCTGAGAGAATCCACTGCATCTCAAGGCAGTATGCCGACTTTATTGGAAAAATATCAATGCATTGCTGTTAAAAGCATGTTTGTGTGTCTGCCTGGGTCACAAAAGGCTGAATAGAATCGAGTTAGCAAGCCTTAGCAGACCTTTTCCAAAATCCATTATATGTTTTTAAATGCAGCAGCATTAAGGCAACTTTTAAATTACRGAGCACAGTGGCTTGATGCAGAAGCGCAGTGAAGGTATCTGTTGTTTTGTAATCAACTACTTGTGATCTCTGAGATCTAAGGAGAATTGCAGTGGAGGAGTTAAAGGTTTAATCCAACTGTGAGGCTTTGATCTGCTAAAAAGACATTTTAGAGCTGAATCTGAGAAGAATCAGGGTTTCAGCCTGCTTCTCTTTGTTCAATCTTGTTCTGTTGCCTAATGAAACCTGCATGTGCCAGATTTATGGTGGATTTAACTGAAAACCTTTTCTTTTACCAAACATTTCTAATGTATTATCTTGCACAGAAGCTTGCTGTCTAAAACATTGTGATATAACAAAACTTGTCATTTCCAGCCCTTTAAGATTTCTTTCTTAATACGATTACCTATTTGAAAAACATGGAAGATGACAGATAAAAGAAGGAATTAGCAGTAATGTTGCAGTTAGCTTGTTTATCTCCCCCTTCTCTACTTTGGCAGCACTAGATTCTTGACTGTTTCCTTTGTAAAGTCATCAATAGATTGTCAATCAAATTTCTAAAATAAATACCCTGTGTGTTACTTCCAGTATGCTGAATTGTCTTGGTTTTGTTTTTTTCTGCCCCCAAAATGGAGCATCTTTAAGAAAACCTGAGTATGGACTCTGAAATGGTCTAGGAATACCTGATATGCTCATGTTCAAGCTACTATAAACTTCTCAGTTTGTATATTTGAAACACCCTTTTTACACAAAAAGCAACCCCAATAAACCAAATGCAAAACAAACAAAAAAAAAACCAAAAAACAAAAACACAAAAACAAAC
>NW_026623253.1:322588-324364 GCF_030028575.1 Malurus melanocephalus
AAAAAAAAAAAAAAAAGGAAGCCAAAAGGTAATAAAGAGCTAGGAAAGGATCATCATTAGCATTATAGCTAAAGATAAATAGCAGGAGGAGGAGTGGGAAAAAACTGTAGTGACAGAATATTATTTCAATGAAGGAATAAGAATAATAAGCTGCTCTTAAAATACTACAGAAGCACCTGGAAACCTTTCAGCAGTCTTTGTGAGCTTCAAGCAGTGGCACAGATCAGAGGATACACACTGAGACAATGCTACAGGAAAAGCACARAAGCAAGACCCTGAACTATGGAAAAACAGAAATCCAGTGTCTTATGATTTTACTAGCTTAATTCTGTAACTTGTTTACTTTTATAAGCACAGAGTCACAGAATGGGTCAGGCTGGGAGGAACCACAGTGGGTMAGCTGGTCCTGCATCCCTGCTCAGGCAGGGCCATCCCAGAGCACAAGGCACAGGATTGCAACCAGGTGGTTCTGGAATAACTCCAGGGAGGGAGACTCCACAGCTTCTCCGGGCAACCTGCTCCACTATGTGGTTATCAGAAAGAAAATGTCATTCCCTGTGTTCAGGAGGAACTCTCTGTGCATCAGTTTCTGCCCTTTACCTTCAGCCCCATTGCCTGGCACCACACTCTCTGCAGACTTTGACAGGGATGAGGTCCCCTCTGCTGTCTCTTCTTGAGGCTGAGCAGCCCCATATCCCTCAGCCTTTCCTCACAAGGAGCTCCTTCATCATTTTTGTTTCCCTCCACTGGATCTGCTCCAGGAGCTCTGTGTCTCTGCCTGAGGAGCCCAGAACTGAGCACAGCACCCCAGAGGTGCCTCAGCAGGGCAGGTCAGAGGGGCAGGATGACCCCTCAGCCTGCTGGCCCTGCTCTTCCTAACACACTCCAAAACACCTTGGTCTTTTTGGTGACCCATGGACATCTTGGTGTCCACCAGGACTCCCAGCTCCTTCTCCCCAGAGCTGCTTCCCAGCAGCTCAGCCCCARCCTGTACTGGTGCCTGGGGTTGTTCCTCCCCACATGCAGGATTCTGCCTTTATTAAAATTCAAATGTTTCTTCTCTGCCCATCTCTCTATCTGCAGATAACGGCAGGAAAGAAAAGGATTAAAAATCCTTAAATTGCTTCTCCACGTTCCTGTCGCCATTCTAATCTCACTCCCCAGCCAAATATATATACAGGAATAATTATTTCAGCATCCCAGCTAGATCCTATATATTGCACCTTAAATTATTGAAAGTGTATAAAAATGTTATTGCTTGATTAGAACAAATTTTAATTGCATTAAATGTATCTCCATAGTTCAGGACTTTGATGGGAAAGAAGAAAAAAAAAAMCCCAAACATTTAAGAAGAAAACARAAACCTGTTGATTGAAATTCCTCWGCAATAGCTCAGCCCTTTCAACAGCAAGGAGCTATTGCAGGAAATCACTGCAGAAATCACTCAGCCTTGTACATTTTGGGACAAGCCATGCAGCACAAGCTGTCAGAGGAGCAGCAGGGGCAAAGCTCCAATCATCTTCATTCCCTGGAAACTTCCATAGAGACTGAAGGCATCTGAAGGSTTAAACTACAAAACTTAGCTGACAATTTGCATGGGCAAAGCCTTTCTTTCCACATGCTACTGTACTGACAGGAAGACAGATATAGAGAAATTAAGTTTTGGGGTGGTCCTATCAGTGAATCTAACTTGAGACAACTCAGTGCCAAACCTTCAGAAGCTCACAGATTTCATTACATCTTAAAATCCCAGCAGCTCCAGCAGTACCAAAACGT
>NW_026623253.1:325260-326738 GCF_030028575.1 Malurus melanocephalus
TTTTTTTAATGTGTGTGTTGATTACACACTTCGAGTTTAAAAAAAGCACTATAAGAAATGCAAGTCTGATGTGACGAGTCTGCAATGGATGTTAGTGTCTTGGGTATTTTTATAAATATGTACTGAGTCAGGTCAGAAAGTTCAGTTTTCTGTACTTTCACTGTACAATATGGGCACATTCATCATTACTTCACCTGGAAAAGAGAAATTCCAAGGAAGCCCCATAGAAAAACTCAAATAGAGGAATTAGCCCAAGAGTTAGAAAGACAAAGAGACAGTGAAAGCAGTGCCAATCATTTGAGTAACCTTCTAAAACACTGGGGCTTGTCTATTAGACATTATGGAGTAAATGACACCCATTGCCACCAAAAATGTTTGGGTGTTCAGTCTGTGTCACCTCACAGGAGCTACTCTGGAGGGAATTACAGTTATTTGTAAGGTTTACAGAACTCACACGAGGCCATGCACACCACAGCATGGTGTTGCACACTGAGGCAAAAGCAAAAGCTTATATTATAAATATTAATAAATAAACAGGAGTTTCTGTTATCATCCCCTGTGCCTTAAAATCTCTGTAAAAATCTGATATCTACCTGAGTATGCAGAGTTCAAGTGCTTGAACTTATTGCATTCCCTCTACAGTTTAGCCACAAAAGAGCTGGTTGCAGTGGGCAGCAAATATTTAACATGCTGCTTTATCAGAGGCTTGTCAGGGGAAATAACTCAAACTAATTTATTTAATAAGATTGCCATGATAGCCAATAACATTTCAACAGGAAGGTTGTTCTTTGGACTAATTAAAACTAAAGCTTTTGAGACCTTTGCGCTCTTCTCCCCCAATCCCCCCCACCCAATGTGTCTTCAAAGTGTGAGAGATGAAGAGTCTTTCTTAGGTTGTTTACTAAAGGTAATTTGATAGAGTTTTGAGCTCTACTAATGAGCTCATGTGTCCTGCATATTAAATATTACAACAGAGTAACTCTGGGAATAGTGAGTCCTTGGTTGCTGGACCACATAAAGAACTGATCTTATAAAGGTCCCAACACTCCCAACCCAACACTATGCTTTGTGACTCAGTATTAAAGTGTTATTATTAATATTCTTACTCTTTCTTTCCTGTTTGCATTTTTCATCTCTCTAGACATGACAGCAGGTTATATTTTTAAATATGTAAGCTGTGTTCTTTTTAATACCTGTATTTTACTATAGATATAGTACAGAAAATTTGTCTTAAAAATGCAAATATTAACTTTATTTTGGTATTTAATTGTATTCTGAATGATAAAAAGGCCAAACAGAAAAAATTTGGGAAGTATTTTGAATTATCTCTTGGCTTTAAATTGAAGAGTGGACCACTATAATCATTAACAGCTTTTAGGCCAAAAGACACTGTTCCAAATTTTTCTTATGGTAGATTTCCCTGACTGGAGTGAACAAAAAACACATTCTGATCCTGCATGCTCCAAATACCTCACCAC
>NW_026623253.1:328064-339534 GCF_030028575.1 Malurus melanocephalus
CCCCAAGCAAGCTGGAAATAAAAATAACAACCAAAACCAAAAACTTATACAGTAGGGAAAATTCATAAATGCTTATGCCCAACTCCTTAAAAATGCATCCAATATACTTCCTACATTAATATTTTGAAGCAAGGCAATGAAGGAAAAGCAACAACTTGACAATTTTACTGCAAGTTTGACTCTTATTATGTCAGAAGGTGTACAGCAGGCAGTTTACTAATATGCATTCTGGAATGAAATGTGTATTACATGGACATTTTCCAGGGGGAAAAATATAACTTGTTGTGACTAGCTGTGATTTCTGAAGTTCAGAAGTAATTTGCATGCCATMTAGGACATCAAATACCTCTGATTTTACACACTTTATTTATAAAGAACTATTCTGGGATACCAAATCATAGACCAAAATATGGCTCATAATTATTTACCAGCTTTTCAGAAATTCACTACAGTTAAACTAACCCATCCTCCAGCAAGTGCTTGGTTGAAACAAAATAGCTGTGCCTATAAATCTGAGCAATAAAGAGAGAAAAATAAAACCATATTTCTATAAAAAAATATTAGAAAATCATCACATTGTCTCTACCACAAATCCCACATTCCTCTTTAGACAGACAAATGCCGTTGTTTTACCTACTGACCAAGAACCATCTGTTCACCCCTCCTGCTGCCTTTGCTCCTCCTTTTTCCTTTTTATTTTTTAAAAAAAAATCTTTTTAACTCTTTGAGGAGAGTTCTCTATGATTAGCACAGGCTAAGAGTAGCAGAAATACACAATTCATGGCACAGCAGACAAAGCAGGAGCATTTCTGATTAGGAATTCAGGAAYGACCAGACCCAGTTCTTGGGTTACATTCAACTGAGTCCATTACAGAGACAATAAAAGTTCAAGGTCTGGCTCAAGCAGACTCGTGGTCCAGCTGTATGTGGCAGCTAACTCTCATAATCTTGTTTCAGATCTTTTTATTGCCTCAAGCATTACAATCTATTGAGCTACAGCCAAAAAGTCTAGTTTCTATAATTTCTCTCTCTTGGAGTGAGCAAGTCATGCTCCCCCTTGAATGACTTTGAAGGTCATTCAGCAAAAAGGGAAAATAAAATCAAGGAAACTTGAATTTTTCTCAAGTTTAAGTCTCACCTTAATAAAGCCCTGCTTCTTTCAGCTACTCATCTAGAGTACATCTAGAGTCTAAAGAAGTTGTGTCTCCTCATATTGTAAAGGTGAAAAAAATGATGAATTATTTTTACTATATTATTATTGCAAATTCATGGGCAAAGATGATCTGACCATTCACTGAGGATGTATCATCTATGCCATTTCCCATTTTAGGGGGCTTCRGTAAGAATGTCTGTAGTAAACTAATAGCTGATAAAGTTATCGAGATATTTGAAGCTAAATTTCTAAAATCTATGCCTGCTCCATAAAAATAAGGATCAAGGGATATTATTTATTAGCAATATGTCCTTCAAKTTACTTGGGATATTAACTTGCTTGAATTCTCTTAGTTCAATCTACAGAAGAAAACCACAGAAAACAAAAAAGAATGAAAATGTGGTCTTGATAAATGAGAAATCTATTAATTAGGAAGTTTCAGGTTATTTTCTTACAGTTTTCTCTATTATCTCTTCTCAAGCCACTCTAACCATGACAAGAATGTTTATGCACTAATTGTGCATACGCATATTCATTTCTATTCTAGCAAGTAAAATACAAAATCACAGACATAGTCTACAAAACAAARTTTGTCTGAATACTGAGAAAGGCAAATCTGCAAGGTGTGCATTTCAAATGTCCAATTAGAAGTGTGCTCTAATTGTAGATTACTCTAAGTGTACACTGGAGTTTCCAAAGAAAACTAYTCCAAAAGAAGTAGGGATGTGCACAAACAAAAAGCAATCCAAGAAATTATTTGTCAGCTCTAATGGGAAATTATATTTTTGCTTTGAATGTAATAAACATTATTCTAATTTGTGTACTTTGAAGACTAATTCTACAGCTGTGGCATTAAAGCAGTTAAAGTGACAAAATGCTTAAAGAACACAGCAGACAAAGAATGTTTTTTTGGTCAATGGGAGCTTCACTGGACTGGCACAACTACTCAAATAAGGTAAAAAGTGTCTTGGCCACTCATCTGAATGTTCCCTTGGGACCTGCAGATGCATCTCATCAGGTCCCATGGACTTGTGCAAGATCCTTAAATGATCTTGAGCCTGACCTTCTCCCACTGTGGGTGATTCTTATTTTCCCAGCTCCTGCCTGCTTTRCCTTCTGTGCCCTGGGCAGGGAGGTTGGAGCACCTGATGGTGGAGAGSGATGCCCAGAAATAATGGAGTGCCTCAACTTTCTCCAAATCCCAGGCAACCAGGTCTCCTATGTCCTTACAAAGAGRGCCCACATTTTTCCCATTCTTCTTTTTGTTACTGACATACCTATGAGAGTTATTCTTCCTGCCCATGCCACTCTGGCCAGATTTGATTCTATCAGGGCTTTGGCTGACTGAGATATATTTAGAGACTTCAGATATTGGGGTTTTTTTTAAGCTATGCTGCCCATAAATAGCTTTCAGAATTTTGTGGTGTTTTTTGTTTGTTTGGTTTGTTTGTTAAGTTTGGGTGGGTTTTTTTGTGGGTTTTTTTTCAGTTCATGGACTGAAGGCTTGAATTGAGTTCTACCTCAAATTGAAAACATTTGTATTTTTTTCCTCCTGCTTTTTTTTTAATGTGCAGTTTCCCCACAAGAAAAAACCTAGMATAATCCTGAATGATGTATTAGCTAAGAGTTATTAGCAAACTTCAGCCTGCACCACAGTATTGGTTTCACATTAGGGAAAAGAATAAAAATAAAAATCCGACTACTGATTTTACCCTTTGTAACCCGATTCAAAATACATAAACATTAATCTACAGGCACTGGACGAGTGTGGTGTGTGGTGGGGGGTAGATTGCTTGGGTTTTGTTTTTTTGCTTTGGGTTTCTTTAAGAAGTGAAGATTTGTATTAAAACAAGTAACATCCTGTAGGAGGTCAGGGTATATTTTTTTGAAAAGAAAGTGTCACTTTACCGAGGAGAGAAAAGGAAGGGAAAAAAAATCTCTACCCTAAGAATTTCCTAAGCAGGAAAAAGTTCATGACTCCATCCTGTGTTTGATATTCAGTCCATATATTTGCACTGTTGATTTATTTTGCTATTAGAACTTGCTAAGTAGGGATGCTGAACTGTCTAACTTTTATTATTCACTTCAAACTGTGCTGATGAACAACTGAACCCTGTGAAGATGTCAAAAGWAGAAAAATCTTACATGCTTATTTTCTGTTTAGTGAACTGTAAGCAATACAAATATTAAACAGACTGTGCATCTTAAATATACTATGAATAAAGATTCAAAATACTCAAAGSAAAGCCAGACAAAACAGCAGAATGGCTTTGAATACAATATAAGGTCTTKTTTGTTTGTTTTCTCCAAATAACTCATTTTCTTTAAATCAAACCAGAGAAAATAAAAGACATGATGAAAATCTTAAATAAGAAATAAAAGTAAATCTGAGACACATTCTAAGAGAGCTTTTGTTTATGTTATTATGCTACATTAGTAGAATAACTTATAGGTAGTTTTATAGGTCATCATTTGAAAAACAAATCATAAGACATTGTTAAATCTCCAACAGTAGAAGAAAATTTTTGATAGTAAAATACCAAACCAAATTATAAAGTACATATGTTTTAGAGAGAAGTTAGAAGAGAATGGAAATACAAGTTCCACTAGAAATCCTTGAAATCATGCACTTAATAACAACTCCTAGAAATTACAAGTTGTGACGTCTTCTGTAGAGGTTTTACTGTGGCATTAATTTATACCAAATTGAAGTTRAAAATATAATTTAAAAAAAAAAAGAATTAAATTGGAATGCCAGGTGCAGCAAGTTGGCGGCAGAGTCAGATATTTTAATGTGCTATAAGTAGCCACAGCTTTAAGCTCTTCTGACCATTTTTGATTTGAAGTTTCTTTTACTACAGCTATTATATCATCAGGTTTGGAAAATGCTCTTGTGTGGGCAGAATATTGATGATGTAATTCATGATTATGGAAATGGAGATTGTAATTGCTGACTTTCAAAAATAGCAGTAGCTAATTCCCCTATGACCTCTTTGAGCCAGAGGAGGCTGCTGAAGGAGATATCTTCATAGTTAGAGTAATTAGGAAGCTTGGGGATGTGGCTCTCTCTGGARGGTTATCTTAATTTTACACTCTGCTATTTGTACTGCAGATTTTAATGCAACTAATAATTCCCTTTTTTATGCGTCATGATGCAACAAATACTAGATTGATATGAGCAGAGAGAAAGACAGGTGGGAAAAAATGTGAAGATAGAGGACTGGGAAGCATGGATCTCCAGTACCCAGAGAGATTAAACCTTCCATTTTTACAATCCAGACACAGAGTTTTAGTGAGTTATGTCCAGTTAGTGCCCAGCCTGGCATTACCCCACGTCAAGAAATAAATTAGTTGAGAAAATAGTGTGTTTTARATTGTTCCCTACAAGCCACAAGCTAAGAGTACTCTGCAATGAGGAAAGGAAAGCAATTGCTGGTAAAAAATGTAATAACATTGAACAAAAGTCCCATCTTCACTAACAAAACCTCAAACTTTTCCGCTTCTCTTTCAGGACATATTTTCTACAATTATTCAGCTTCAGTTACACTGCTGGCTCTGTARTGATTCATTCTCAACTTGGATTTCGTGGTGGAGTAGACAGTAATGACTGAACCAAAGTGAATTAACAGGGATGTGAAACCCTCTCAGGTGAATTTAGGATTGTACAATCCTGATTATGAATTAAATGCTGGAGGTCACCTCTACAGGTGAAATAAATATAGATGTGTAGAAATGTGATTTATCCCACACTCTTTCAAAATAAATATTTATTTTCACAAGAAATATTTCCCAAATGTTAGTTTCATGATCTTTTCATGAAGATGGTGTATAAGGTAATTTTTGAGTTTCAGAGCAAAGTAATTTCTTATGATAAGCATTATATCATAAAAATCCTTAAAAGACACAATGGCTGTTTTTTTACCTAACTGTAAAGGTTCAAAAGGATCCCATTCAGCTGCTGGTAGGTATGGACYACCTTAAGAGGATGGAAAACAAGGTGTGTATAGAAAATTCTTACAACAAAAAAAGAGCTCTAAGGAGCAGCATCTACAGAAATTAGTGCAGGATCTCAGAACATAATAGATATGAGAGACCAAGTTGTTCAAATACAAAGAATTGTCACTGACATGATCATCTCAGCATGGCAATCAACCAAGTTCAGTCCTGAGGTGGAAACACAAGCTTTCTGTTTCCACAGATTAGCGCCCAAAATTATTTTTGTGAGGTTTCATAAGACAAGCATCAGAAAAGAAGTTTGCCTTTCTCTTGTATAAGTCTTAAGTAACATTTTTTTTCTTTTCCTCCTTACCCCCCTGTCTGTTTTAGAAACAAATCTATTTAGAAGTTTCAGCTTTTGAAATTAAAGTGAGAACTGTGGGAGAGCAGMAAGGAGTCCACAGGGCAAACACCAGACTTTTAGTGATTTATAACACAAAGACTTTAGAAAGCTTTTTTTGCTTTCCTTTCTTAGTTATTGCCTGAAGTAGATATAAAGAAATCATTCAAGACCACAATATTCTTAGAAGTTAAAAATTTCACACAAACACTTTCACTTAAATTAGTTAAGACAGAGAAAATGCAAGCAATCCTAGTAGAACATTTTGAGTCACTGATTTGTTTTGCTTGTTTGTTGTTTGTGTTTTTTCTGTATCTGCCCAAATCTGGCCTAGCTGCAATAACTGAGATAACGATGATAAAAATGGATGAACTTTTAATGTATTGGATCTTTCTTTTATCACAATTATTCTTACATTTGGTCCGATACATTAGAAAACATGAATTTATCAAGTGAGTGTAGATGGTCATCTGTATCTGTGATCTCTGATAGAAAATTTAGGTTAAAAAAAAAAACCAAACAAAATACTGCCATAGCAATGCCTGAAAATCAGGAGTTTCATAAAAGTCTTCAAACAATAAAATACATCCAAAGAAATAAACCCTAAGGCACAGAGCAGAATTTTGTGATGCTAACCTGTTTCTTATAGAGACCTAAACAAACACAAAAAAGTTAAGTTTTTTTATTGTCCCCAGAGAATCACACTGAAGTTTCAGTGGTGACAAAGGCAGAACATACTGCTCACATTTTTAATTTACCCTAACACAGCTGTCTAGAATTAAATCAGAATTACAGTGCTCACAAGCCTGCTCATCAGACTATTTGTTGCATTGTTGTGCCTGACAATRCCTCAAGGTCTTCCTTCACAATGCAGAGAAAAATGTTTGAGAATATTGCAGATGTTCTTACTAAAGTCTTCTTTATGCTCTCACACCATCAGTACAAAACTCCCTWTCCCCAGCAAAGAAAGAGGGACAAAAGGAACCATCCACAATTTGTTTCAGTTTCCTTTAGAGAGGGAAGTAATCTTGCACATATATGCCATCAGCCAACACTCAGGTTCACCTAACACAATCTGATTATTTTATTTCTAATTAACAAAGATAGACACAAGACTTAAAATTAACCAATCACTTCTCACCTCTATCTGCTTGTGCACTTTGTGCATAGCCACACAAAAAAAAAAAACAAACCCAACCAAACAACAAAAAAACACAGCAAGTGAAACAGCAACTTTTGTCACAGAAAATATGTGTAATAAAATGAATATTTTAACGAGTTGATGTTAATGTAAACCAGCACCCACRGTTCTCTCCCTGCCTGTACAGCCCAAGATCTCCCCATATAATGAAAATACATTGAACAGAMACAATTTTCCCTGGGTAAATCCATACAATCTCACTGTGCCTAAGTGACAAGTTCTGGCAACAGACAGAAAAATYCTGGTAACAAATCAAATCCAGGGACTGCCCAGGACACCAGCTCAGGAAGAGCGGGAGAAGGAACCAGAGTGGCCTGTAATACATCCATCCAGGGGACAGGATCAAGGCTTCAGGAAAGACTACTCTTTCCTGAGTAGTGTAGGTCTAGAGTTTGAGAAGTCAGCGAGTCAGGACAGCAGAGACACCAAAGGCACAGCTCAGAGAGAATTTGGGCTCCCAAATTGCGATTAAAGTGGAAGAGGAGGCATCACAGGTGGGGCTGGRAGGAGCAGCTGAGGCTCAGTGATGTCTTCAAGCCCTGATAATTATCAGATGACCCATCAGCCGGGAGATCCATCAYCCTATCACTATCCTAGGGATAGGACAAGGGTAAATGGCTTTAAACTGAAGGAGGGTAGGTTTAGCCTAGATGTTTGAAAGAAATCTAAGAGTTTCACGGTGAAGGTGCTGAGGCCTTGGGATGGTTTGGTCAGACAAAAGGGCAGAAGGCTCTGTGGATGAAGGGAGGAGCACAGCTGGTGGAAGAGAGGACAGGCACAGGAGAATTGCAGGCACATTATCTGAGTGTAAATGGGCAAAGCTGGGCAAACCAGAGCTGGGACAGAGGGATATGAAGGGAAACAAAAGGGGTCCTGGCAGCAAAAAGAAGGCTGAGAAAAGAACAGCTTAATCATGAAGTCAGAGAACGTTAAGGACTGGAAGGGACATTAAAGACCATCTATTTCCATCCCCTGCCATGGGAGGGACACCTTGCATTATTCCAGGTTGCTCAAAGTGCTCAAAGCCAAATCCATCCYGGCCTGTTCTGTCAGTGCAGCTCTGCTGCCAGAAGCCATACATTCCCTTCATCCTCATCATGGTACATCATGGTACATCCACTCCTCCACACACAGCAGCCCTTCTCTCCATCCACAGCGGGGCTCAGGCTCTTGTTTCTGCAATCTCTGTAAAATCCCATCAATATTCTGCTCATCCAGGCCATGGATATGCAGTCTGCTTATCTCCTCTCACGKCTCCTTTCCTCAGGGACTCAGTGTCTCAAGGCCATCTCTCCTCCCAGAGGGAAGGACACCCTCAGCACAACCCCACAGAGTTCCCTCTGGGCCAGGGCCTCAGATGTCCCCAAAAAGCTGCTGGCTGTGACAAACTGG
Source organism: Malurus melanocephalus (assembly GCF_030028575.1). NCBI lineage: Eukaryota > Metazoa > Chordata > Aves > Passeriformes > Maluridae > Malurus > Malurus melanocephalus. The sequence goes on from NW_026623253.1 coordinate 336,147, forward strand.
CACCATAAATGAGCAGGCTCGAAGAGCTTGAAGCAGAGTTTCTAGAACCCTTTGCCAAAAAAAAAAAAAAAAAAAAAAAAAAAAAAAAAAAAAAAAAAAAAAAAAAAAAAAAAAAAAAAAAAAAATCTGTAGCAACAGCCAGTTGGAAGCAAGAAGTGTGGGCATTTCCAGAAGTGCCAACATGAGCTGGTTGAAGGAAAAGCCTGCAGAAGCCACCCCTCACCTGCAGCAGCAGGCTGCCAGAAGCTCCCCTGAGAAAGATGATCCCTGCAGAAGAAACATATGGGAGAAATTCCCTGAAGAAGAGGCCTGGAAACCGCTGTGACAACTGTTTTATCTCTGCTGTCTGATTCCCTAGCTGCGCTGAAGAGCAGGCACAGTGAGCAYTCGCTGTTAGCACATGGGTGTTGTGAATTAATTCAAAAATGAGGGGTTTTCTGAGCGCCAGCCCACAGCCAAGGCTTGTATGTTGGAAAGGGATGATTTTCTTATGAATTCTGTGAGTTTCTCAAACACAGAGAGCTGATCAGGGAATGCTGGCAACTGGAGTTGAAATTGGAATCAAAAGATGCAGACAAAGCCATGGGCAGYCTCTGTGCCTGTCACACTGAACCCCTGAGAACTTCCTGACAGTCTCACTACTAGAAAGTTCTGAAAGTCTTCAGGAAAAGTTRTGGCAGTGTCCACAYAGGCAGCCCTGTCAGATTTTCAATTGCCTGTAGCAGCTAGCTCTGGCATCTCTAAAACATACAGGTAATGAAAATATAGAGAAATAAATTACATGTGGAAACAGCTCCTGGCTGTGTTTGTATCAGTGAGTAATGTTGCCCAAATGAAACGGACCTGAGGAACAAARCAACTCTGATGACAATGAGAAATCAAAAATTTTGTGTTTCATGAGCTTTTACTTCAGTTCTATTCTGGTTCTGTGAACTGCGTGCTATTGGCAGCTGGAGCATGCTAGGTATATTCCTGGAGTGCATCTGCTGCCTTGACTTCAGCTGAAAAAGACCCAGTTCATGCTTTCAAACCCTGGGAGACTGTTCCATGACATGAACTTTTGGCAGTAAAGATGAGATTTGCTTCAGAAACATTCAGACTCAAATGCTCATATAGTTACGCTCAAGTTTTTAAGAAATGCAAAAGATTTTTTTTGCTGTCAGCCCACATAACTCTACAACCTTTCCCTGTTTGCACTCCTTGGATAATACCAGCCTCTTACATCCATTATATAGTTTTTAGAGAAATTCTTTGTCCTTCCCAGGCTGGCTTTGGACAATGAGACTAATGCTGTTATGGTTTGTTAGCTCAACTCTGCCCATGAGCTGTGTGACCTTGGAGCAAAAAACCCAGACATCCATGCAGGAGAGTGCTGGATGTGGCATACATAATGTGTTCTGAGCTGGCCATCAATTATTCATTGAAATTGTCCCAAAAATTAATGCTGGGAAACATTTGCACCCTGAGCATGTCAAGCCAATGACAAACAAGACCTTTCAGGGTTCGGTGCCATCACAATTTTTAATTCAGATAGGCACATGCAAAGTTTTGAAACTAAGACACGTGGTTKGCAGCACAGTTCCTCATTCATTTCCAACCACTGAGCATATCCAAGAGATCGGGTTGGATAAAAGTTGAGAGCTCTGCTGTGGAGTCCAGAAAAGATAGGAGACATTCAAGATATAATACYATTTATTTTTAAATGTTGGTGAGCTTTCCTCTCTGAAAATTAGACTTTCCACACAATCCTCTTAATRAAGAACAAACATCTAACAACAACTGTATTCTACCACTCTCTCTGCCTAAGAGTKCACAAGAAATTACTAAATAATACATTGTTTGTCCAGCTCCAGATATCTCTTAGATTAAACTAATCAAACTAAGAAAATATGTGAAATAATTGAAATTGAGAGGGTTTGTAATATACTACATTTTCCTATAAACAACCTTTCAAATTTACTGCAGGCTAGGGGTTACTTAACTGTGTATTTGATAGCTGAAAGCATTTTTAAACCACAAAATATTTCTGCTTTGAAATTCTAACTATTTTAGCCTTTCAGAAGAAGCAGTGAACAAGTGCATTGTATCAGACTTCCACRATCACACAGGTTCCTGTCAAATCCATTTTAAGGATTTGGGTTATGCTGCATGGAATTCTCTTTCCTTTTCATCCCAATTTATTGAGATGGTAAACAGGTGCTCTGTGTTGTTACAATGCTCCTACTGTGGCAATAATTTGTATTTTCAATCCTTGAACAGAACTCAGATGCTGTAATGACACATGCAATATAAATATTGCATACACAAATGACAGATGCCAGAGCTTGGTGTGCCTTTTCTATTAAAGTACTGTTATATTCCTTTCTAGTTAAAATATTACTATGGCCACTGTCCTTGTCAAATCCATTTTTTAAAAGCTCTACCAGAAAGATCTTCAATTATTGGAATGTCATTCCAACACTGTAGATATTCTAAGGGTTGTTTCTCATCTGCCCCTCAGAAAACTTCAGCTGTCACAACTACCAGCTAATAAAACAATACCCCAGTTAAGAGAATCTTTTCAGGAAAATCTTTTTAGACTCTTGCATTCTCTAGCAGTTTGCAGTTTAGATAATGTGATGGAGAGTGACAAACAGACCAGAGAGTAAAAACATTCTTGTTGCTTGTAGACACAGAAGAACAAACTAGTCTAGAGGATAACTGAACACCTTTTTAAATATTAACACCAACTAAAGATTTTCAGCTATATCCCAGCATTTTCCAGCTGTTTGATTTTTTTCCTCGTTTCAAATCTCACATTTTTGTTTTTATTTTTATTTTATGCACCACAATATCACCTCTTTGAAAATTGCAGACAAAGTGAGACAGATGTCTTGAATGTGTAAATACCAAGGGAATACTTTATCAGTAATAGTTTACCTGCTATGGGCACGTGTAGATCTCAGGACTTTCTCCCTCCTCTGTTGTGGGAGATCTGTTAATAACGTGCGTAACAAGTAGAGAAAATCAGACACAATGTACTACAACTATCCGGACACATTTGTGAAAAGCACGGGGAGAGAAAGTCAAAACAGTACTTGTGAATCAGCAGGTCTGCTATTTGCCAGGACCTAACAGATGATTTTCCAGAGAGTGCAATATCTTTCTGTGCTGCCCTAAAATAAAATAAACATATATATATATATATATATATATATATATAAATATATTATAAATTACAAAGAAAGACATCTGTTTCTGTATTTCTGTTTATCAGTTGTTAAGCCTAGTAGTCCCTGCACCCTTTTTAATTTCATTGGCAGGAGATTGGTTTTCCTTTCTTTTGTTGGACAGAAAATGCTAGAACTTATGAATAAATTTATTGTTGTTGTTGTTTTACACCTTAATT
>NW_026623253.1:339682-342049 GCF_030028575.1 Malurus melanocephalus
TTTTTTTTGTATACAGGGTAAGTTTGAGAATATTGCTTATAATGTAATCAAATGTAATCAAATACGTGGTTATTATCTACAAGGTAATGAATGAGGAAGAATGTGTTACTGTGTTTTTAATCATTGTGGAATCCASAGGATAACATTAACCAAAGGAGCCTGGCTCAAGGGTTCTTTAATAACATCTGAACTCTGCTATCAATTTAACTTAGCTCACTGTGACTCATAAAGGTTAGAAGAAATTAGTTCCTCTTGGAGAAATTTGGAGTTTAGAAAATAAAAGTTTTGAAACCTTTTCTTTCCTGAACCATAGACCTTAAATAAAATTTGATGGCATCAGAACAGCAAGTTCTTTGKGCCAATATGCATGTATTGACTTTATCTCATTAAGATGGAGAATTGTTATTTTGTACTATTGATTTCTAGGTCCTTTTATAATTTTTATTGGCCTGACACTCTCTTATTCTTCTTACTATTTAGTTTCCAAAAAAGCCTCTATTCTGGGCTCTGGTACAAGCCAACTTGCCCTTTAATCATCAGTCATTTTATGCTACTGACAGCAAGATGGAAAACACAAAATTTAAAAGAAATCTTATATCTTACCCATACATACAACTCAGAAAAAATTTCATTCTTTTCAGAGCTCAGATAACATCTGGGAAAAATGGTTTCCTGAACTAATTTTCTTGCCATTCCTTATAATTTCCTCCCATTCAAAACTACACAATATCCCTGAGAACACTAATAAAGTTATTGCTAATTCTTACCATTGCCAACATTGTCATCATYAAGTGCTCAACAGATTTTAAATTTCTTTTAATTTAAATGAGGAAAACAGGTAAGATACAGAGTCCTGGTGCCAATCATTCATCTACAATCTCTCTGTCACATATTTGATAATTATTATGCTTCCCAATTTTATTCAATGCAGAAATCAAAACAGTGACTGACTGTATAAAAGACCAAAACTATTCCCTAAAAAGCAGGCAATTAGATTTATTCTTGAAGCCAAGAGAGGATCCAGAGAGAGAAGAAACATGAGTCAAGATGTAAGCCACGAAACTACYGCACCAGTTTAAAGGTGGTACCGACTTGCAAGCAACCTGCAAAGAATTCTTGATTTAGCTGTGTGTGAATCCGTAATACACAAGGAAAAGAGCAATTTAGGAAAGGTCAGTCACTTTAGTTATTTTAATGGTTGATGGGTAAATCTTCTTAATAAAATATCTAATATTTTATTAGATATCATTGATATCTAATGGTTGATGCATTCATCTTCTCAATAAAAATGTTCTTTTACATGTGAAGCACACAAAACACCAGKTGAGCAGTGGGGTGAGGAGAGTGGCCTGGTGTAAAGGGAGAAAACTGGGAAAAAGGGGAACATAAGAAGGGGAATGGGGGTGAAGGCTGAGAATGGGAAGGCAATGATAGATTATGTGATATACGGAAAAAAAAAGGCTAAAAATGTTAAAGATTAAGGAAGTAGCAACGCATAATGAGACAATAAACTCAACCTGAAAATACATAATTTGACATTTGGAATCGTGCTCCAAAGTTTTGAACCCCGTCTACTGAGGCCAGCTTGGAATTCCTCAGAGGAAGAAGAAGGTTTTCCACTCTTTGTTCTCAAGCAATCCTTACCTTCCCTATGCTGCTGAAAGATTGGCAGGATGGATAACAGTAATGTTCATTTTTCAGGTATGCTTTAATGCCATTGATTTAACGTGCCCATTTCAGAGAGCTATTACAGCTCATTTGTGCCACACCTATAGGTTTTATTGTGGGTTGTCACTGCAGCTCAGGCACATCCTGGAGAACCCTGTGCCTCCCTCACCCCGCTGCTGTCTGGCTGTCAGCTTTATTGTAAAACATCAACGGGAAAGATTCACGCCGTATTTCTGCCTTCACAAACACACTGCATTATGTTAGGCTGCAAAATAATTACATGACATCCTCTGCTTTCCAAATTCGGGATTATCTGGCCTGTGCCTATGGCACTAATGCTACATCTGCTGGTGATATGTGTGACAGCAAGAGCAGGGGCTGATTTGCAGTCTCAGGAGCTATCAAAACTAGCAGCACTGAAAACACAATAATTATATTAATTGGGCAATGTTTCTACAGCACAAGCTTTAGCTTTGCTTTAGCATTTATTAACTTCTCTCGTTTATTGTTTGTGCCAAATGTGAAGAGAAGTCAGAAAGTACTCCTTAATGTTTTGGCTTCGCAGGAGGTACACTGAGAAGCAATTTGATCTTTCCAATGGAGTATTTCCTTGTCAGAAGTCATATTTCCACCAAAATAAAAATATTCTGTAAGAATGTACTGATTCAGACAAATTTAATTCAGGAAAAAGAAAAAAAA
>NW_026623253.1:342064-348645 GCF_030028575.1 Malurus melanocephalus
TATAATTTCTTTTCAAAAGTATATCCCTTGCAGAAATTAAAAATTTATAATCATATCAGATCTATTGAAGTTAAATACTTGGATTAAAATTAAATATTTGGATTGAACTAACACTATCTTTTCATAGAATAATAATGAAACAAGTTCAGAGGTCACAGAATTTTCCTTTCCACCAACTTTCAATTTCTGGCATTTTCCTCTAAACACAAGGTCAAAGAATTACCTCGACCCACTACTCAGAAACAGATAAATAGGCATGTAAAGGGCTTTCACAATGGTTTTCTTCAGAAAAGTGGTGAAGTTTATGGACTGATAGGACTAAACACCTCCTAGAAYTTGGAGTAGATCCTAAAATGATATAAATCAGACAAGTGCATTGTGATGACCACAGCAGACAGAGTTTGGTGTAATCCATCATCAGGAGCACTCAGGCTTTTCACCTGCACTCGATGGTGGACACTTAGAACATGTTTTATAAAGTTAGCACTTCAAGAAGACACCACTGCAGCTCAGGTTGCTGTTCTGCTCTGTGGCGGGAATTTTTGGGAAGTCATATAATCATCCTCTGTCAAGTATCCTTCTGTAAAAACTGAAATAATATTTTCCAACTCTCCTTCATTCTAGAATTAGACCTTACTAGTGTACCAAGGTTGGTAGACCATGTAGATCAAACTTCAAGAAGCAGYATGCTCATGTACTAAGTAGACTGGAAAATGTCTTCTAGTTTATGCTTCTTATAGAAAATAATTTCTTCTCAGTCATACAAAATATGCTAGATTATAAAGAATAAGAAATAACTGATTTCTTACTTTAGTCTTTTAGTACTRTGTTTTGAAAATTTAGTATTTAATACCAAACTTTTATGCTGTGATTACGTTTCTCAAATTGCCAATTCATTAGAATTCTTAATGAAATATATAATTCATTCTCTCCCCCATTACTTAGACTTTTGGACAGTGGAAAAGCTCATATCCCCCCATCTCTTCAATAAGTTAGTATTTTAGGTTTTTGTTTTTGGTGTTTTTTTGTGTTTTTTTTTTTTAGTCTGCAAATTACAATAATCAGTGAGAACAATGAATTACATTTTRACTAAAACCTGTAAGGGAAAACACTTTTTCAAACTCAATAGCTATCAAATTCCTCTGTATAGAAGGATCTCTTTACAAAGAGCAATGCTGGAAAACCCTTCAATGGCACACCAGAGAAGTGTGAGACAGACAGGGACTGATTTGCAATTACCCTGCAGACAAGGTGTCTGAATAATATTGATTATTTTTGTTATTTACTGATTATTAGATTTGTCTTTACAAGACATGGTTTGAATTTCACCTATTCTGCCCTTGTCAGAGGGGCAAAGGAAACTTACTTTATCCCAGGAATTATCAAATTAGATTCTTAACTAATTAATTACGCCTAACTTGCTATGGAATGTTATGTAGACTAGAATTTGATGCTCTCTCTTAGCCGTATTTTTGATTAAATGCAACTATTTAAATACAACTAACTTTCTTAGCTACAACACAACCTAATGCTACCACAAGCGTGCTGAACTTGGTAGAAAGAAAACACTGWACTAGATTTTAATAAGTCACCTTCCATTCCAGGTGTTAAGTAGATAACCACCTGATTCAGTAATAATTCAGGAAAAAAAAAAGAAACAAAACTAGAACAAGTGTMTAAACTACACTATATATGTGCATTGCAGTTGGTGATGAAACCTATCTGACCCAACAGTAAGTTAAATGGTTTTAGTTATGCTCATTGATATCAGTAAATAGGTTTATACCACAAAAACAAATATGAAAATTGGTGTCATGCTAAAATATCACACAGGTCAGGTCTTTCACTGCAAGATCTAACAATGGAAAAATACTTGAGGGGCAGTTGCTGCATGGGCATTTAGGAGAATGAGGTTCAGGATTTCATTTTCTGCAATCGTGGAGATTTATCCATACCTGAAAAAAMCAGTGGATTTCACTGAGTTGCCTTTCTAATTAGGCTACTCTCTAAAGCTTTAATGAGTGGTTTCTGCCACAGAATGACAACTGTTTGTCTACACAGGCTTAAGGAGTAATGTTTWCAGTCAGTGCAATTATTTCCCTTCCTTTGCTGTAATCCCTCCTAAACTGTGCTTCAAAGTTTGAGAGGTATCTCTACCCCCTACAGTAAAAGGAAGCTAAGTCTGAAGTTCAATTTATTATTGCCTACCATAGATATCCTCGGCTTGCAGTAAATTAATGAAAAGGATATGTTCAGCTTGGTTAGCCCGGTGTAATACAGTTATATTCCACTTCCTGTAGCCACTAATTCATTAAATGCCACTGCTGGCTGTGTCCCTACATCCCTCAAGATGTAGCTCTGGTACAATAAGTTCCTAGAAAAGCCTTTGAACACAAGGTTTTAGTTATGAATATTGGCTTCTTCTTTTTTTTTTTTTTATTATTTTATTTTGTTTTATTTTATTCACGTGGTGGGACACTTGCAAGCAGCCAGTAAATTTGGAATTCATAGAGTTAAAATTTTGTTTAGAAGTCAATATTGCTGACGTTATTGAAATATTATTTCACTTTCTTCTTGGCTATGTAATTACAAGTAAATAATAATTTGAGCTATTTTTTGCTTGGTACAACAAGTATTGAATATCTTCCATAATGATGAACTCTAATGATAATATAAACGTTGGAGATGTACTGATAGGCTCAGAAAATTGTTTGAGCAACAGAAAACATTCCTAATGAGCGAAGTCAAGAATTATTACTTGTGTAATTGAAATTCTAGCCATCTGATCAAAAAATTCCAAAAAAAAAAAAAAAAAAAAAAAAAAAAAAAAAAAAAAAAAAAAAAAAAAAAAAAAAAAAAAAAAACCAAAAAAACCCTCAAAACAAAAGCCCCTCCCTAAAAAAGGATTTCTATTAGAGGACAGGTCTCAATAATAGTAGGGATAAAATTGCTGTACAGACTATTCCTAGTGCCTACTCATTCCCTTCTGTCTGTCATGATGTACCCTTCTCTTATTCTTCTTGGTCCTGAGGTAATTGGCCAAACTTTGGGGCCAAGAGGAGTCTGACAGCAAATCCTTCAGAGGAAAAGATATGTTCAAGGCAGSGGTTTCTTTCTTCTCTTTGGTGGCAGGAGGATAACTTCATCTTCCCCTTTCTGGCATCCAGTCAGGGACATTTTTATATCCTTATATCATTTTTTGCACTTTGCTTTCCTTTCTTGCTCTGCAATTCCACTTTAATTAAAGGTATTACATATGCGATGTCTTACATATAATTGATATTTTTTTCTGAGATACCCTAAAATCCGTACTGTCCAGCTCCCACCCCTTTTTCTTCCACTCCAGGAGAAGAGGTAACCACATAGCAATGCACTGCTGACAGCCCACGAAAACAATTCTCTTTAATTTCAACTGTGAAGCAAACCCACAGACGCTATTAAATATTGGAATTGCYTGTGTGGTTTCAGATACATGTGGCTCAAATGAGTATCTTCAGGAAATGGTTTGATATTTGACTCACCAAGATCAATGTGTTAAGCAATTACCAAGAACAGGTCTGCACAGTGTAATACTTTGAACATATTTTCCTAGAATTCAGCACAAAACCAATTTTGCAATGAAATACAGTGCTTGATAAAGGCTGGAATTCTGCTTTGTGAAAGTTTTCTTACATAAACATTCATTACAGCTCCTAGGATGGAGATGCTACTAAAGCAGAAAAAAAAAAAATAGTGCAAGCAAGCCATACTTTTTCTTCTAAAGTAAAATGCCAATAACCTATCATGACTGTGATGACATGACTCACTTTAATACTGACACATATAGATCCCATGAACCACAGAAACATTTGGGCTGTTATTTTTAATGGCCTTTTAAAGACACAAACAATAAAAGCAAACAATAAAACATCTTTATTGCCTTGCTGTACTTGGCAAAGCAGCCAGAGCTGTTTTGGATGACGGCTGTGCTGGGTTTGGCTGGGATGGAGTTAACTTTCCTCAAAGCAGCCCATAGAGAGCATATGCACAAATGTGCTTCATTTGTGGCTAAAATGGGGCTGATAAAGTGCCAAAATTTCTGCTGTTGATGAGCAATGTTCACACGACTCTCTCAGGAGAGAAGGCTGAAAGGATGAGCAGAATTTTGGGAGGGGAAACAGCTGGGACAGCTGACTTCAGATGGGCAGGGATACTGCACACTACACCACACCCTGCTCAGCAGTAAAAGGTACGGGAAAGGCAGGGGGGAGAGGTTTTATTGATAAATGCATTATCTTCCAAAGCAAGTACTCACACTGAGGCCCTGCTTCCCCGTGGCTGGACCTTGCCTGATAATGAGAATAAATCTCATCTTGCTTTACTCCTGTGTGTGACCTTTACTTTATTCATTAAACTGGCCTCAGCTCAACCAKGAGCTTGCCCATCCTTTTTTCATACTCTGTGCTGCTGAAGAGGGGAGAGCGATGCCTGAATCCAGAATTACCTAGAACAGAGGCTAGACAAAATTAAGAGAATAAAAAGTTGTATTTGGTGAAGGACCTTCAGGTCCATTCAGGGCGGTCACAGCCCACCCAGGGCCTACACCCAAAATGGACAATGGGTCACAAGTTTTTAGTACTCTGTAAATTTGTCCATTTGCATATCAGGGGYTAATCCTCAAACTGCAACTCCAGATAATTAAGTAATTTTCTCCTAGTTCCCCCGATTCACTGTGTTTTCCATCTCTTGGGCCCCTGGGACAGTGAGGTGTCCTTGAGTTTCAGGTCTAGAGAGGAATTATTTTGTTTAAGATCAGGGAACAATAGTTTAGCACTTGAGTCTAGAGTTATCCACTAAAGAATCACAGGATTACAGATACATRAAAAATATAGAAGTAAAATCCTAAGGCATCAGGAGTGAGAGATCTGGAGGGTGGGAAGACTGAAGGCCAGCCAAGGTAGACCCACTACAAAGCATTTATTTAAAATTGGGGCAGTAATTGCCATTGTTTTCATGTGCCACAGAGTAAAAATTATCTCACTGCAGACTCTTTGATATGGACTCTCCACAAAATAGGCCCTTATATAAACTGCTTATCTGCAACACTATAATACAGAAATATCATAGTGATAGCAAGAAAAATAGGAACAGCTCTTTTAGGACTTCTTCAGCAGAGGGATGATCATGAAGTTATTAATAATTTCATTAAAACAGCAGAAAAAAGCTCCAACAAATACTTAGCTGGRTCAAACCCCAAAATCAATTATTAAGCTCGTGATTATTTCAGGCTGTAAAAATTACTGTCTACAAGACAAYAATCAGAAATGAAGGCAAACAAAGTTTAGAAGCTACCCAGATAATAAAAACTTTTCAAAATCTGTATATATATAGTTTCTCTCAACCTCAATTCATTTGGGAACTGTTACAGATCATCCAAAGTCAGAAGAATATTATAATTTTTAGGCTGTKATTTTAGTGCAGTACCCAGGAACACACCAATCCATTCAAAGACTATAGAAATGCACATTTCTTTAAGTTTGTCCAAAGTTAATTATAAGTYAACACTAAAATACAAAGTTTGAAAAAATTAAGTTTTTGTCCTTAAATGATCCATGTGTGTTTAGCATGTTCAGAAAAAGATCTCTTTCACATTTCTCACACATCTGACAAATGTCAAAGTTCTTAAACATTCCTGAGATAAATGACTATAGCAAAAAAAAAGGCAAGGCAGGAGGTTAATAGATGGCAAACTAACATTATTTAGTTCCTATTTCTTTCTTTTAGTAAGTCTGGTTTCAAATTGCTTTGACAATAATTTAGCAACCTTTCCTTCTTACAGATGGGAAACCGAGCCAGAATAAGGATGTAACTTGGGCTAGGGATGGAAAAGAAGGAAGGTATCCTGGATAGCAAACCATAAATATTAAATATTATAAAATATTTTATTCAACTCAAATATTGTAAAGTCCTTGGTCAACTGCAGAGGCATATAGCAAGAATTAAATGGGAAAAATTATATCTGTTTGGTCTAATTTTCTACATCCTTTAATTTTAATTGCAACTTACGACTTTGGACAATAAGGTGCAAAATATTTGTAAAACATAATTCTCCATTCAGCTACAAATCCATTAGCTGTGACATTTTTTACACACTTTACAGGGATACTCATGAACATATATGGTGTATTGTTATACTAAATAGTATGAAGCAGGTTTAAATTTTGAGTGTTGCTTCACAACAARTTCCAAAGGTCTAAACGTTATAAAGTTTTACTTTTACTCTCCTCTCTGATACCCAGTTAARAATTATCAGAAATTTCAGATTGCTTTTCTTATAGCTTTGCTGAATGCGAATATGAGCTGTTTTAAACAAACCAAAGGGAGAATTTCAGGTGAATAAACTGAAAAGAAACTAAAGAATGGGCCATGAGTCTGGAAGTAAAAAGGATGTCTCAGAAGGACTATCTTCTGGGTGCTTTTAAATTTTTTAATTGATAATGCATTCCTTTAAAAAAAAAAAAAAATCCAAAAAAGGAATGTTCTTTCCCCCAACAAGTACTTTTGACATTAATACAAAGTCTTGCAGGAAAAAAAAGTCTTAT
>NW_026623253.1:348831-363309 GCF_030028575.1 Malurus melanocephalus
GCAAAGTTAAAAAGAAGGAAATAAGAAAAATAATTTTCTTATTTTTTTTAAATGGGATATACTGAAAGTTCTTATGAAAAAGATGTTCTTTAGAAGCAAACTAGGATTCTACAGAAACTTTCCCATGTAATGTAACCTATTTAACATATTTCCCCCTTTTTATCATATTTCTTTTCAGCTTAAAGATTTTTTTTCACTGCCAGGACTATACTAGTTGAGAATAACCAATTTTATCATAGACCAAATRAGAACTAGACTGAGACTGGATTGCTGATATTACCTTTTTTCCATGAGCACCAACCAAGAGATAGGAATAGATATCWTTTTTGAAGAATTATATTTAAATGTACTTAAATAATTCTGCTGAGCTTCGCTTACTGGAATACCCAGATACTTTCACAACAAATAATTTTCTTTTCATTCCTTCAGTTATATTGAAACAATGATAAATTTCATAAGCTAATAATGTTCAAGCTTTGAATCAGGCAGAAGAGAAAATAAACCTTAGAAAAATGCTTAAATGCTTTAAAATACCTTGAAATATCTTCCCACATCCATGTTTACTTCARAATACCTTTATAATCCTATTAGATTGTTTGCAGAATACAGTGTCCTCATTTCCCCAAGAATGTGTTCTGATTCTCAAGTCAGTCACCTCTAAATTGACTTTAATTGATGCATTTTCCTTCCCTGACATTTCATTATCCTTTTTTTTTTTTTTTTTTTGATGTCATAATGGATTTTAAAGCTATCTGTGCAAGAGAAACATGGAAATTCAGTAATACTTGCATTACTGATGCCTGAAACCTATGCAGCTCTAAAACAAGCAATCATTTCTCATTTTGCACAGTTGGGGTTTTCCTTCTTCACCACATAACTAGACCTAAGCATTTCCATCATAAAACATATCTTTAATGAAAAATAAACWTTTTTTTTCYRWTAGAAAAATTAAAGCTATTTAGTGTCCTAACTAGGATATTGTTMACTAGACAACTTTGAATGTATTAATGAAGAAAAAGATTAAAAAATAATTGGCATCCCCATATATATCTATTTAGTGATAGAAGAAGATTTGATATTTTTAAATTGAAAAGGTAAATTTAGATTAGATATTAGGATAAAATTCCTTTTTTTTTTACTTCATAGCATACTTACCATACACATTGGAGTTTGTTGGATCTCTGGCACACTGGAAAAAGGCAATTTTTAGGTATTTGTGTATCATTTTTCTGCAACATTATCACTATTTCTGCCTTTCATAGAGTTTTACTAATCCTTCACATCCATTTATCCAAGCTGCTGSCTCTGACAGATCTAATGAAAGGCATATTTTGTAGCATGTCGACTGGTGAAATATTTAAAATACAAAGACAAGATTGACTGAGGTGAGTAAAAATAAATAGTTTATCTCTGTGCTACATCTCCTTTTCCTTCATATAGTTTTCTTGTCAAAGACATCAGTAATGCTTCATTTTCAGAGTCACTGTTTAGAATGGCTGAGGATTTAAATGTCACCCTTCATTATTATTTGATGTGATAAAGGTTTCATACCACAGACTTCCTGACTATGGATAACTGTTTATCCAATTCTCTAGGAAAAGTATTAATTTTGGTTCTTAAACCAGTTCTTTATCAGAAGTCTATTATTCTTTGTTGCAYACACTATTAAATAGATCTTATGGGACTTAAAGTTAATCTGCAAAAGTATTTTATGTGTTTTCTGAAATAGCATTTGCGTGTTTCACATTTAAATTCTACCAGGTAAAGGCTTGATAACTTCTCCCAATAGGAGAGATGGTGACACAGTGAATTAACTTGAAGACATTCAGAGCYATATGCTTCCATGGTGTTTATGCCAAAAGAAATAGTAAATCATTATAGCCCCCCAAAAAAGACAAAAAAAAAGAAAACAAGAAAAAAAAACAACCAAAAAAACAACACCCAACCGCAAATCAACCAAAAAAAAATATCTTCTCTTTCTCCAGATTCAACATGAGAGTTAAAAGAGCCCTGCATGACTCAGAATCCTGCTGGGCCAGGCCATAAAAAATGGCCAGACTAACCAGCAATTTTGTCTGCAAAGAAGCTTGTAGGACACTGAGCCTGTGTCTACCGCACTGGGGAGAGTGATGATCCTTTCAGCTCAGCCCACAGCTGGTGGGGACACCCCACRGTCCAGAGGGATCTGAGCAGGGCACAGCCCCCCATTTGGGAGGGGCAAGTGAGGTTCTTAGTACAAATGCCTCGTGTAAGCACCAATAATTAAGTGGAATAAATGGGGCCTTAGTCCTAATAAAATTTTTCATCCATAATGCCAGCCCTGAAAGCAGCAAGAGCCAGAAGAGTTTACAGAGGTAAAACACAYATCCTGAGCATGTTGATTATTCCTGCCAGGATTTCTGGCCATTCTTGCAGTAAGGAATACAATCAGAGTGTATTAACTATGTGAAAAGAAGCCTGACAAGGGACATAATTTTAACAGATTTATATTTTTTGATCTAACTTTCAGTATCCTTGATGCTCTTCCTCAGTATTCCTAGACTCTAAGATGCTCACTGTCTCAGAGTTTCAGCCCCAAGATATTTATACATACAGGCTAAAAGCAAAACCTTTCTAATTTTTTATATTATGATTGCAGCTGAGGCAGGATCTTACACTGGGAGTGTGGAAATAGTATAATATGCGACTTCTTCTTCCTTGCAAATACGAATACTTCATATACAAACACTTCTAAGTGAATGCAATTAAACAAAGGTAAAGTGTGTTTGATTCCATTGCAGTTAAAGACAGTTACCTTTTACTAAAATTATAGTTGCAGAATTGTGATGGTTCATTTTCCTTTTTCTTGCAAGTGCACCTTTGAATCCTATGGAAGACTAGAAAAAGATTTCATCAGGGATCCTTCCAAGCGYTTACCCTTGTTTATGGTATTTTCTAAGCAGCATTATTAGTGTTAGAAAGCTCTCCTTGTSTGCATTTCTATTCTGTGAAGCTTTCATAATTAGGTATGTATAATTAAGATTTCCATTAGTGGTTTGTTTTGGTTTGTTTTTTTTTTTTTAAATTCCCAGTGTCCCAGTAAAAATGACAGATAAATGCCTTGAGACTGTTATGCCTTAATTGTTCCCCAAGAGTTAAATTACTGAGTTAGGACCTGATTCATACACATTTTATGCACCATTTCCTTGGCATTTTTTTTTAAATTTAATATTTTGCTCAGAAACTTAATATCACCGAGAAAAGTGCCAATACTTCCTATTTACGAAAGCCCGTGAGAATACTTGCCATGTCTTCCCTCTGCACCTCATTATGCACTACAAGCATTCCAAAGAAGAGAAAAAATCAGCTGCAATAGTCCAACTAACCAAATATTTACTGCTTTTTGGTGTTATTTCAACCTCTCAGATAAACCGTGCCACGGGTTTCTGCAGTATGCACCTCAGAAAAGTCAYTCTGAATACACATCCGTGTAAATAAAACCACATTTTGAATACTAAGAGACAGCCATCAAAAGAATGATCAAGAAAATGGGAGCACACATAGCAGCCTGTTYTCCAGACTTTATAAATATTTCATCATAAGACTTAGTCACTATTATGCAGGGGCGAGCTGCTAAAAGAATATTAAAATAATTTGCTTAAGAGTCAGACACAGAGCTAGCACAAGTCATATTGCTCCTCTTTTCCATGGAAATCAAACAACAGTGGAAAGAAGAGCTTCTCTCACAGCCAGCAGGGTTAATGCAGCCCCCAGCAAAAATGATGGAGTTGGAAAGGGTCACGGTGGAACCTTRCTCTGAGTGGAATGAATCATTTCYCTACCAGCCCTGCTGCTCTATGTGACAAAGTTATTAGTGCAACACAGTTGGGAAAAAAAAAAAAAAAAAAAAAAAAAAAAAAAAAAAAAAAAAAAAAAAAAAAAAAAAAAAAAAAAAAAAAAAAAAAAAAAAAAAACCCCAAAAAAACCCAGTCAAAACATACTTACTGTAGAGCATTTATTCATTTAGCATAAAAGCAGCAAATTTACTTCCTTTGCCTTTTCTGATAACTTGCCTACTACTCCAGAGATCCAAAAACCTGGAGTTTGCTGGCCAAAAGGGCACTGAGCATGGCAAGAAACAGAATTGCCATCTGTGTTCCTCTGCCTTGGAGACCCATTCTAGTTAGACAAAGTCTCCTTTCCTTCTCTGATCAAAAAAATAAAAACCTTCTAAAGAATTCCCTTTTGTTGCCCTCCAAAACTCTTCATATTTTTTCTCTGTCAAAAGTATCACACAAAGATATTGGTGATGGTTTTGTTACTCCCAAGACTGAACAGTTTTCTCTGTGTCCTAAGAAAAAAAAGTTCTCAGTGAAATTCGTTCATTATATTTGGCTGTTGGAGTAACACTTAGGTCAAACAAACTTTTTTTTAAAAACAACTACAAGCTCCTTACAATGAAAAATAGCAGTAAGGTGGAATTTAATAAATTTTTTAAAAGACAATGTGTTAAAAGACATCTAATAGAGAAAAAGAAAATAATCTTTTAGCTGTCCATTATTATGTAGCCAAAATAAAGGGGGAAAGTACACAGAAAATGTAACTTACTTTCTTTCTTCTTCTTTNTTTTTTTTTATATATATTGGAAAAGGAAAATATTTGATACTTCTCTATGTCAGTGTTTTCCAAATTCTCCTTTTCTCTCCCTTCATAAAAAGTGAGGATAGCTCAAAAGAGATTTAACCTAAAATGCTTGGGATACCAAAAATGCCAGTAGGTCATTATGAGATGTTACAAATGTCCAGGGAAATATATACACTCAAATAAAGTAATACAAAACTAAAGATCGTCCCAAACCAAATGGTTTTTTCTTTGCTTCCCATTCCTCTCTTGACCCTTACAAACAAAAGATCCCTTTTTATTTTTCCTGCTCCCATGCTCTTGGGAAAATTTCTTGTAGAAATTTTAAAAAATATGTCAGCTTRATAAGTCTCATATGTGTGCTGTATAAAACTCAACATGTTTCTGTTACAAACACATGTGGATTTTTTGACTTTTCTGAGGGTCATGCTACTTCAATATTCTTTCACAGTCCTTCCAGAGGCTTTAAGGAGATTGAATCCTTGCGCTTCAATCACCTGAGAACCTCTTCAGAAGCTTTCAGCTGAACTCTTGCTGAACTAAAGCTGCAGAGGAAGAACAAGTGTTTTATTCTTTTTTCTCAAGAAACTGAAAATTACTCTTTACCTGGCCTTTCAGATGCAATTTAATAAGATTAGTTTTTTGTTTGCAATAARTGGCAAATGCATGTTCAAAATTAAATGTTTTTGATGTACTTTTTTTATGTGCACACATATTGGATGCTCAAAATGGTCAAGTGTTCGTTTCCTCCAACCATTGCTGTTGGAACTTTTCTTTCCTCAGCAAAAGAGGGAGAATTAATATTCCCTGAGGATACATACAAGTATTTATGACTGTAACAGTTACTAATAAATCTATAATAATTAATATTAAATCTGTAATAGTTACATCTTTTTTTCGCAGCCCCCCCCCCCCCAAGCTGTACATTCATACACAGTTTTTGGGGAGATTTAGCTACTCACACCGAAACAAGAACCCACAGAAGTCACCAACACCACTTATGCAGAGAAACATATTGCAAAAAAAATGTGACAGCCTTCCTATGTTACTCCACAAAAAAAAAAAATCTGAACTGACCCCAAAAAGAAAGAAGGACCTGGCTCTAAGTTGTTTCAAGATATTGTGATTTTCCTAGAACCTATATAGTCAAGACCTATGCCTTTTTTTCCTACTTTTTTTATGCTTTTATATTTGGCTTATTGAACAATAAGAAAAAAGAAATCAATCACTGTGTACCCTAATATCCTTTTTCTTGCTAACAGACCTTCTAGAACCCACAACTTATTTGACTGTGCACAAAAGTCATTGTTATCTATCATTGATTTCAATTCAGGAAGGACAATATATTGCCATATTATCTGACAAGTGTGTGTACACAACCTCTGCAATAAAAGTACGTTTTTCTTGGAACATATCAGYATTCATGTTCATTTTACATTATTGTAGAAAACCCATTGTTTGTATCCTACACTGAATCTTTAACTGAAACAGGAGATTATTTCAAAAGCTTACTATTCATGCAGAACCACATTAAAAAGTTAGAATTATTTTTATTGTAGTATTGCCTAAGTGATCTCAGAGTGGAAGTGTTGATTTAAAAAAAAAAGAAAAAGAAGAGTTGGATTTCTGATAATAATCTTCTGTTAATTATATATTTAATGTATTTTATATTATCAGCATCTTTTTTGGTCAGAAGGTGGAGGGAGTAAGGTACTCATTAGGCAAATTATGATTGCAAGCCAATGAGTTTAAAATTAAGTAATAAGATAATATAAATAAATGCCTTCTACTAGAGCATTTTAAAAATAGTTAAAACATTCTTTTGAAAATAAGTTGAGTTTTAGGGGTTTTTTTAGTACATCTTCTACTTTAAGCGGTCTCACTTGATGTCCACAAAGAGGATTAAAATGGGTCTATTCCTTATTTAATTAATGATGTCTAGTGGGTATTTTTCTTAAATTTTTTTTCTTAATACCATAAAATTTTTAATGACTACCAAATTTTTTCTCTTTTCAAATAGTTTCCGTGACTGGAGGTTCACAAAACAGGTAAGATATAAATCTTGATTGACAGAAGGTGCTAATACACGTTGCCCTTGTCTCCATCAGACACCAGGCAGCGATAAGAGCAGGAAAGGTAACTTTAGACTTTGGGCAAGAGCAGTGTGCCAGTATTTGACTCCAGACAAGTCTGGTGCAACAGTGGCAGAGTCTGTAGRAGATCCCAGACCCTGGAATTTTCCTAAAGGCCTATGCCATCTGTTTACAGCTAAAGRAAACAAATGTAGTCCATGACACTCTACTTAAGGATCACAATTTTGATAAGGAATAAAGCCTTTGGTTTGATTAGAAAACACCAGTTTGTTTAAATAATCTGCTCAGAAGAAAAGGAAGTCACATTGAAAAGTCTCTCCATTCACAACCATTCACATGAAGTTTTGTAAATGCTTATTAGTAAAAAATAATTATTTTTTCTTATTGCAAGACCTTAAGAGTAGCTACTCACTGCTTAAATGAAATATGCCTGCTCAAAATATTTCAAGTGATTTATTTAAGAGCTGAAACATTTTGCTTGACAAATATTTACTAATATTTGCCTGAAAGAAAATTGCTGAAGTTAAGCTTCCACAGGAATGTTTTTTAAAAAAAAAAAAAAAATTCCCATTGGCTCATACTCCATTGTCCCCCTCACAAAAGAGAGCTGTAACACAGTTCCCATCACACTGCTCATCGAGACTTCACTTATTGCAGTAAGTGCCTGGCTGATTATTTCATGCTAAAGGCACATTGCACTCGCTGTTCCTGAACTGGCACTGGCAGTTCACTGTCAGGTTAGGAATGAAGGGAGCCCTAAATTGTCTCATATGTGCTCATACACACTGAAATTGCTTCTGCCCTCGCTTTGAGWGTCTCGGTAAACTCTGGAGCCCGCYCGGCTTAAATGAGGAGAAAACTGCTAAATTATTCTCAAGAATGATGTGCAGCTGCTCAGTTTGGAAATCAGCTCCTTTCCCTGCAGGTCCTCAAAGCCCAGCTGTGTCAGCCTGGGCACAGCTAAAAACTCCTCTGCTCTGACCAGGGAAGGACAGCACTCCCCAGGGCTGGGGGACACGGGGTGCTGCTAATTACTTTGTAAAGATATCTCTTGGTWATCATCTCCATTGTGCTGTATCTTCATTTAAAGTGGGATACTTTACCCAGTGTGGCATTGCAGGATGGGTATTTTTCAGAATATCTATGTTAAAAAAAACCCAACACAACCAAGCCAAAAAAAAACCAAACAAAAACCCCAAAACCAAAAACAAACAAACAAACAAACAAAACCAACCAACCAAACAAACAAACAAAAAACAATAAAACAAGCCACAAACCAACCAACCAAACAAAAAATACTAACAAAGACACACAATACAAACTCAGATGAGTGACTCTCACTACAGCTTCAATATCCTCTGAAAAGTTTCCAGCACCTTTTTCTCTGTGATAAAGAGCAGCTGATCTACGGTTTAAGAGATAACTGACTCTGGACAGTAGTCAGATTTGGCTGTTTTCACACAATACCAGACTTCAGTTTGTGAATCATTCTCTAGATGGTAATTCAATATTAAATATGTTTGTAAAGAATCTTTAAATACCTCTTTCTACAGATAATTTTTCTATTGTTTTCTAATCCCCTAGTAAGTAAAATGAGTCAAGATAAAAAAGAGGATATTGTCAATGCTGGTAATGAGAGGGAAGTGAGCAGAAGCAGGAAACAAACTCTCAGCAAGGTGGCTGAGGCTGAGATAATTTTTTTGCCTGTGGCCTTATGCAAAACAATTTTTTTTGCTGTTGGATGTCAGTGAAAGTGCARAAAGAACAAGAATCAGTGTGCAGTAACATGATATTTTTTTTTTTCTGATTACACAAAGACTAAGCACTAAGATGCCATTATCTACAGGCCATGGCCAAGCGCACCTATTTGTCTAATACAGAGAAGTATTTGGTCAATTTTTTCCATTGTTGTTCTTTCAAATTCATGATCCATTCTCCCTTAGTCTTCACTAATTATGTCTTGCTCATTCATTCCCTAACTCAAAATAACATGTTCACTGCAAAGCAGTGCTTCTTCAATGTTATGTTTTTTTTAGCTTCAGTACATGTGTGTTTACGACATGAATCCAGCAGAGCTGAGGCATAATTCCTTGAGGTGTAATTCATATATGGATTTACCTTTCTCCTTCTGTAGATATCAAGAATTTTATCCTGTGTCCAAAGAAAATGATCTTTGTGCTAGACAGTGGCAGAAATATGGGAAGAAAACAAACATGGTTATTCCCTGATTGTTACCATTCCTCCCTCATTTACATTAATGGGCACTGSCTCTATCATGCAGCAAGTGGCTCCCATTTTAGCTTTGCTCTCATAGCTGGCAAATCATATTTTTTTGTCTCCTACTGAGTCAAAGTATCAGTAGTGTTGAATAGAAATTTAAATGCCTGTGTAGGTCAAGTCTGCATCAACTCTCAGCTAAAATAAGGAATCAGCAGGTCACAAGCAGTTACAGCATTACAAACATTTCTGCAGGCAAATGCACAGGTTCCCCAAAAACTGTAATGCACAGGTTCCCCAAAAACTGTAATTGGCAGATACATTCATTAAGACACAAAAATGAAATATAACATTCTAGTTTGGAAAGACTGGAAAATTGCCACTAATAAGTAGTGGTTGTGAAAATTTAAAAAAACCTTTTTGTGCAAAGAGAGCATTAGTATTACCAAGCAGACCTATTTATACATTCATTTGTTTCCTTTGGCAAACACAAGCTTTGAAAAACTCTTCTGCACATGCCAGGTGCCTTGGACACAATTTATCTGAATGTGAAAGCAGCAGAGGTTAAAACTTTTGCTGAACCATTTCCACTTTTTTATGTGAGACTCATCTTTAACACCTTGCTGACAGTACAAAAACACAGGAACCACGACTGAAACCATCCTACCTGTGCATCTCTTAACTTCCACAAAGTGTGGCAGATGTAGCCAAAAAGCCAGCACAGTGAACAAAAAGCCATTTCTGTTTTCCACACAGATCAATATTAGATCACATCAGTCATTGAGTCAAGATGAAGAATAACTCCTGAAAACATTGGTAGATGCTAGAAACACAGAGAAAGATAAACAGTGTTAGAAAAAGTAATGCAAAGTGASATGACTCATTTGTGAACCATTGTAGCAAAGATCAGGAGTCTAGAAATGAGGTTTTGAGATGAGGAGATAATTCCTAACAATGAATAATACTAGAAACACAGTTTCTTTTCAGCTTCAGAAACAAGAGAGGTGATTTGTGTACTGCATGCAATTATCCTTAGAAGGCAGTACAGAAAGCAAATGAAGTGAGGAAAGGTAGTACTTATTACAACAATARGTACACAAAAACAGATAATTCAAAGGAGAAATTAGACTTTGGGTTGGTTTTTGTTTTTGTTTGTTTGTTTTTGTTTTTGTTTTGTTTTTTTAACTAGATCTATAATAAATGTTATCAGAATAAGTTTCTTAAGACAGCAGTGGTTTCTCATGGTTCCGAAAGCCTTCAGGTCACTGCACATACTTATGGAGTGTAGACTTTAACCAGAGAAGGTGTTTTAWTCTATGAAAGTGTTCTAATCAATGTAATGAGTGATATATGGATATCAGGCTGGTTGATGTATCTGTGCCTGAAGACTTGACACTATCTGTTGACAGAAATCAGTTGGTTTGTTTAGTTGATTTAAATTTTGGTTGTTTTTTTGTTTGTTTGTTTGTTTGTTTTTGTGGGAGTTTTTGTGTGTGTTTATGTGTGGTTTTTTGTTGGATTATTTTGTTTGGGTATTTTTTTGTTGCTTTTGGATTTTTGGCGGGGTTTTATTTGATTTTTTTAGGTTTTTTTTGTTTTGTTTTGGTATTTTTGTGGTTTTTTTTCTTTGTTAGTTTGTTATTTGATAGTCATCAAATATAGCCTATTACCTTGCAGGGTTATTAATCAATTAGATACTGTGGTATGACAAATAAACATGGAAATGTTTTCCTACAGTACCTGTCGTACCCTTCTGTCACAACAAAAGCCACATTTAGTACATTAAGATTTTCCTTTTACAACTTGATTCTTCTGAACTAATAAAAATCCAGTTATTTTTCACTGAAAATCCCAGAACAGAATTACCTAATTCAATTAAGAAAAAAATGACCCGGCTTTTGACCCAGGAGAACCTGTTCAACTAGAGCTGAATCCATATTTATACTGGAAACATTTTACAGTTGAAATGGTGTTTTCATACTGCACCAACAACGTGTTTCTGGTGTCCCTSTCATCTGCTGACATCACTGCACTTCTCCAAGTCCAACCATCCWGTGGATTGCATGGAAAGTCATACAAATCCTATCACAAAACACTTTTGCTGTGAACATGCAGACCACCCCACTTTTGATGTCTTGTCAATGGCTGTTTCCACACTGCAGAGTCACATTACAGAACAAAATGCTCATTGTTTCACGTCAAAAGGTGTTAAATAATTTKCTTGGACAAAATCAACTAGCTCAGGCTTGACCAGGCTGTGGAAGAACATCAAAATCATACTCAAAATGTTGGTCACAAATCTTTGTAACAGAGCTCAGAGGCAGCTCAGTTCAAACACAGAGGGGACAAATGCCTGGCTGRTATTTTAGGGTAATGCACTCTCAGCAGGCAATGCTGTCCTACAGATTTCCTAGGAAATGTAAAGTTCTTAGGCAAATGGTGGCCTTTAGGATGAGTTTGACAATGTCCACAGGAGTTGTCTTTCAGAAGCAGAAGAGGAGGATGAGGCCTTTTCTTGTTGAGAAGGGAATGACAAGCCTGTGTTGTCTGCTACTGTAGCCAGGGTCTGCTACTGGAGTTCAACATTTTATTATCCTWCTTCATAAAAAAAGACTCTGCACACACCCCTGGAACTTTATCATGTCCTTTATAAAGGGCTGCTTTCTCAGAAATTCATGTATTTCCTGTATAAGAGCAAAAAGTCTTTCTAAATTAAATAAGAGACAACCTGGAAGAAGCTTCTCTCCTCCAAATATGTCTACAAGGAAAGGGAACAAATGGTGTTGCCTGGTTTTGTTCCCTTTAGAAATGATCTTATTTTATATCTTGAAAAAACTTTAAATGTCTGCAGAGGGAAACTGTAGATAAAATGATCTACTGTAGATCACAAAGCTAGAATGATAGATACACATATTTCTGTACAGGTGCTTGTGAAACAACTCCTGGGCTGTCAAAAAAAAAAAAAAAAAAAAAAAAAAAAAAAAAAAAAAAAAAAAAAAAAAAAAAAAANAAAAAAAAAAAAAAAAAAAAAAAAAAAAAAAAAAAAAAAAAAAAAAAAAAAAAAAAAAAAAAAAAAAAAAAAAAAAAAAAAAAAAAAAAAAAAAAAAAAAAAAAAAAAAAAAAAAAAGTCTAAGAATAAAATGCATTAGCTCAAGGATTTTTTTTACAGTACAAACATGTGATTTTTTTTTCTAGTTATGGTGCTGGCCACTTTCATATTTAGGAATATATCTAAGTTATTGAATAAGTTATTATTATAAACAACACCCAGAAATTTATTGTCATACTAATCTTGTATCTTATATTAGGAATTGTCCAGCTCTACCAGATTTCTTTCATCTCTTTTATCAGACATTGTAATGTTTCACTGCACTTTTTTTTTTACAAATGTCTATTGCATTTAAAGAAAAGTGTCTTAGGAACACAACTGCTAATAATAGTTGAGTATTTTTATGGGGAGAAAAAGACTTGTCAACATTTTGGAGATACAAAGTAGGCAATGTTTTAGAGATACAGTGTAATCTAAAAAATTTAAAGTTGTCTATGATKAAATCAATGGTGGAAAGGACACCAGGTGTAAATTTACTTGAATTAGAATTACCTCTTTTTCATAACAGGAATGAATTAAAGAAATAAAGGCTCTAAGTTCCTATTAGAACTGTAACTCCTGGGTAAGTGCCACATCTGCCTTGTGTGGTTTAATTTACTGATGATTTTACCTTTTTTTTTTTCCTCAGGAAAACATAGTATTTATTCATATAATATGGCATGTCACAATATTACAATGATTATCCAGTTGCTTTATGTGTGGTCATAATACCATCTGCTACAGAGCCAGCCTTCTTTTGCATGTGCACCATCTGGAACATCTATCTATATTCTAATTATTGTACAGATGAGATTTTTGTTTTTACAGAAACACCATATTGGCTGTATCCTTCATCGATTTCTTAATTTCAAAAAATACAATGCAAAAATAATGTAGAACAGAAGCAAAAACTTGGCATCTTAGATTAGTTCTAGCTGTCTGATTTTCTCATGCATTTCTCCTAAGGAATTAAACAAAACCAGAACCTAAATGTATTTACAACTGCTTTGCTATTAAGAAGCAAGATCTGGGTTTTTAGGCAAGATGAGAAAACACTTTTACTTACAAGTAGCTTGGTGGCTATATATACATCAAATTTTCCCACATTTAAATTAATTCAGCTCTCCACCATTCTGTACAAGTACAAAATATAAAAGTTCAAAATGTTCCTAAGACCCTCCTCAGCTATTTGCATGCATTTGCCTCACACAGATCATCAGCTCTTACATTGTTTATTCACAGCAAAAATATCATTAGATTAAGAGTCCATAACAGATTAATTATGTCTCAGAGTTCCTGCAGGAGGAAGAGTTGGCAATAATTTGAGGGAGAGGCAGACAGTGACTTAGAAATTTTCCTACTCCTTCACTGAGGGAGTGGACAGGAAGAAGTGGACAAATCAATGAAAATTCATAATTTAAAGAAGCCAGTAAATCACTTCTTCCTGGGATCAGCCTGTGATATTTAACACATGACACTGCTGGCCCATATCAACAAGTCAGAAGAGTCTGCACGATTGCCCAGAGATGCTCCAGGGTGTGTCTTACAAACCTAATATCCAATTAACAATCCAATCAGGGCCTTGGCCCCATTCCAGCTGAGGAGCAGGGTTGGCACCAGGAGTGTGGAAGAAAGAGGAGAAATAGAAAGAAGGAGTGGAGTTCTTGCTGTATCTCGAAGAGAAARGTGTGATAAATGTAATGATGGAATATCAGTTTTAACCAGGTAGAATAAAGAAAGGAACACAGGTAGAAAGTACAACTTCTTACGCTGGAAACCCCCATTTTATGCAGTATTGGGCATAAAACTGGGATTYTGCTATGGCATGATGCACAAATCCTATCTGTGGAGAGCCTCCTTCCTCTTCCCATGCTGTGTCTTTTATTCATATAACGAGCAAAACCTCTGCTCTATACTCAGATTTTCATCCCATGATTTATCCCACCTGTTAAGGTAGAGCATCAACTGCTATTTATTACATTTATTTCCAGAATGGGGATGYCTCTGGTACATCAGGTCTGTGAGATGCACTCTGCACCATCCCTTAATAATTATCTAATGCAAGGGCAGCAGCACAAATGCATTAAAATTCTCAATGCTTAGCATAAATATGGGAAAACTCAAAAACTTTGTTCAAAAGGCTATATGAAAAAACATATAACTATGGTCAGTTTGCACAGAAAGCCTATTTTCATTCACGTTTTAYTGTAGAGAAAGATTACTTCGATGATATAGACAAATGAAATAATCTAAACTTTATCTGGCAATCAAARGATTCTTTTTTCTTTCTAAAAATTATGTCCCTGGAACAATTTCAAATATCGCATAAAATACCCATCTCAGAGTAGGAAATAGTCCAACATTACAGTCATTTTCTGGTCCAAAACAGCTAGGCTACAAATTAGGACAATAAATTTCAGGTGAAGTCTGGAAAATTTACTTCCAACAGCAGCTTGCTTT
>NW_026623253.1:363382-367892 GCF_030028575.1 Malurus melanocephalus
ATCATCATGAAAAAATAATCAATGTCCAGATAATAATGTTTCTTAGTCTTTCTGTGCTGGAAAAAAATAAAATGAGGTTCTGTTAAATTATAAATCTTTCATTCCATTCTCAGCCCTACCTTAAGTAACTTTGAGAAGACTCATTTGTAATAATTAATAACTTTCTTTATAGAAGGAAAGGTGTAGCTCATAATTAATCACTGATACAAAAAGCACAGAAAACCATTAAAATCATATAATAATAGGTCTAAGGTATACTGTACATGACTGCCACATCCAATATTTATTTTACATCATTGTTTTTTCATTCATGTTTGTTCAGGTGTGTCCTCTCAGAGGCCAAGCACCTGGTACCTGCCCACAGAACTTTCCAAGGATATTTCTGACAGCTCCATTGTAAGAATAAGGAGCCAAGCCTGCATTTGGAAAAGTRAACCATATTTTCTAAGG
The DNA here is from genome assembly GCF_030028575.1 of Malurus melanocephalus. Taxonomy (NCBI): domain Eukaryota; kingdom Metazoa; phylum Chordata; class Aves; order Passeriformes; family Maluridae; genus Malurus; species Malurus melanocephalus. The sequence continues at coordinate 363,833 of NW_026623253.1, forward strand.
GTATGAATGCACAAGATAAAGGTATTTTCACTGCTATTGTCCATATTGTCCATGCATTATTATTTGTTATCTGCTGCACACAGTAATTAACAGGAGAGAGGAGAGAACAGGAGATACTTCTCAAAGAAAAGAACAATTCAAATTACATTTACAATCACTTTCATTATCATCAACATTTTTGCCTAAAAGGTAACTTGCAGTTTCAGATCATCTGTGACCTTTAAGAATATCATCATGGGAACGTGTTTAAAATATCTATTAGACTGAGTGGGGTGTCCAATTTATTCAGTCTGGTTCTCAACTTTGTAYAAGATTTTTGGGTTTGCAACCTAAGTTTTCTTTCTTTCACATAAAAATTTATGTAGTAGTTGAATCTGAGGTAAAACCATGAGAAATAAAATCAGGTAAAATCATATAAAACTCTCTTAAACTGAAGTGCTGAAATACACCATCAGATATGCTAAAGGCTATTGCTTCCCCTAGTGTAATATTGCTTGCTTTTAAATTGTTCTCTTCTGGCAAGAAATCAATAAAATACAGAATTCCTTTAATTAGCTGGAATTTCAAATTAAGCATTTTATCCTTTTAGATTTAAAATCATTATGAAGGTAGGAAAAAGCCTACAGAAATTAATTCAGCAGAGAAATTATATACAAATTGCAAGATGTTATTTAATTCTCAGTTAATTAGGAACAATATTCTCTGTTTTTTTCCTAGACTGAATTGTGCAAAGTGGTTCTAAAAAATCTGCAGCTTGCATAACTCTTCAGTAAAAGACCAGCTCTTGATTCAATACACAGAGACAAGTTAAGCAAAACTAAATCTATCCCTGAACTTAAAAGAACTATAAAAGAATTAAAGGACGAATGTAAAACTTTTTWAAAAGGCTCAGACCGATGACCCTGATTCATTTTTTAAGTAAAGAGGACTTCTTGCATATGACCTTAGCTTATAACTCTTTTATGACTTAGGATTTAATTGAGCTAGTAATTCCTGAAAGTCTAAATTATTTCCTCCCTACACCCTTTTAATACTCAGTCTCTGCTTCCTCAATAATACATCCCTGTCATTCACAGTGCTGGAAATAGAATTTAAATGGTTATTTATAGCCAGTATCCATCTATTTATGGCGAGATTAAGTAATATGTGAATGATGGAGGTATCTAAGTAACCAGGGCTTCCTCAAGAATTTGAAGCAGTAGTAAAAGCAACCTCCAAGTCATTAGTGATTATTTCCCATGACTTAGAGCATAGCTGATGCAGCACAGGTCAGGAGAAGATAAAACCTAGTCTTTAAAACTTAAAAGAAAGGGGAAAAAAAGTACAAGAAAACCACAGACCTGTCAGCCTCACTTCAGTATCCAGAAAAATACTGGATAAAATTAAACAATCCATTTACAAAGCCTTGAAAGAATAACAAAGTGACAAAAAGCAAATTTAATGGAATTTCACTCTGACAATCTAAGTGGAGCAGGGGGAAGTCATAAACTATGTGACATTCTTAATGAGATTGGGRAAAACATGGTGATGCTGAGATTATTTGATGCTGCATAAAGCGGGGAAGAAGACCAAAAATTAACCAAAACAGGCACAGAGAATCCTTCTCAGTATGACCTCAAAGAGGGAGATCTCCTCTGGGTTCAGTCCTCATCAATAGCTGCTGATAACACTTAGCTCCACATAACAAATATTTCAAATGTTCACATTAGGATTTGTGCAACTTGAAGTTTTGAAAACAAGTGACAAACCTTATCTGTGACCAGTGAAGTGTTTATGTGGAGTCAGAGGCACAAGCCCGTTACTCTTCTCCCTTAATTTCCCATGGCACCTCAGCTTGCCTGTCTTTTGGGGATCATGCTTTGAGAATTCAGGGAAATTAAGGGGAGCTTAGAGAAAAGGAACAGAAATGTGAGATTTAAAAGATGCTACATTAGGAAAGATAGAATGATTAAAAAAAAAAATAAAAAAAAAATAGGTGTTTCTACTCTTGAATCCCAGACCATTACTATGTTTAAGGAATGCAAAAATGGGCAGCGGAAGGAAGAGATGATTAATGATAGCACTTGTTTTAGTCAGTGAAATGTTTTTATTGAGACTGTGAACAGTTTTTCCTCCAGACTCACTAGGTTTTGTCAAAGAGTAATGAGCTTTGCCTCCACGAGAGCACAGACTGCTAGAAAGAGTCTTTCACACATGTGACCATAATTGGTTACCTGGAAAAGATGAGGAATCCCTGCCAATAACCTGTTCTTCAAAGGGGTTGGGCTTATATTTGAGACTGTGACAAAATCAGGAGAGTTAAACATCAAAGAAGCAATACTATCAATAAGAAACAACGTTGTTTTTTTCTGGACACTCCTCTGGAAAATGAAATTTAACTAGAAAGGCATAGTTGGGGATTATTTTATTACTGGCAAGAGATAAAAAAAGTGAAACTATTTCACTTGACTTATCAGGACCATATATAACTAAGAAAAATAACCTATTAAATTTACTGTAATTATAGAAAGAGTGAAAATCTTCCCAAGATATTTTATCACCTCACAAAAAGGGATAAAAATATACATATAATTGCACATGTACTTGCCTGAGAAATGCCTCTCTGTCACCACAAGATATAAATGCCCTAAAAAAGACTAGATGTACCAAGAAGGCAAAAAATTTTAACTTTGGTGGGAAGCAAAACATCAAACAAAAACACAAAACAAACCTAAAAGTCTGACCACCTAATAAATTTGAAAAATGATAGATATCAGGAGCAAATTTATCCTTAACCATATTTTGCTTCTACTTAAACATTTTCCTCTCTTCCAATCAAATGAAACCATGTTCTTCTCTGAATCAATTTAAAAAAATGCATTGATAAAATTGTAAGAGAAGAAATATTCAAATGGAAAATCTGACACCAGCAAAAAGCCATAAATGCAAAATAATGAACCTAATTCTCTAATAATGGAAATKTTCAAATAAAGACCAAATGGGATAAAATGGGATAAACTTATGTTTAGCAATTAATTGGATAATTTGGTCATAATAACAATCAAAAATTTTATTAAAAAGATATTTTATTATCTTTATTATCTATCATAGAAAGTATTTTATCTCCCTTTTTCTCCTTCTTTCCTTGCAGCTGTAAAGGTAACACAGACTATTTTCACTTTCTCAAATTTTTCCACTCCCACAGCTAAAACACCCTTATTTCTGATTTGTTATTCCCTCGTGTGTTTTAAATAATTATTTCATACCTCCCTTTAAAATCAAGTAGCCAGAACCTTTACTGACCTTTACTCCATTCCAATTTTCCATTTTTTTTCTGTCTATTTTAATTTGAGAAACTGGTTATAAATGCACAGACACATGGCTATAGCTGAAAAATGTTTATTTTGTGTTTGAACAAAGGGATGCACACAGCAGTTGGCAGGCGTTGTGTTCTGTGCACGCCACAATTCTCAGGAAGGATGAGAGTTATTCACCAGCAGCTGTTTGTGGGGCACTGATGATTGTGGGCCAATTGACCAGGGATTGTGGCTTCCTCCCTGCTCTGAGGTGAAGTGTTTACATATTCTCTGAATATTGCTGATGAGGAGTCCTCTGGGAGAAGGCTGGAACTGCACTGCAGTCAGATTGTTTCTGAAGTTTTTTTCCTGGATATTTATGGTTTGTTTTTTTTTTTTAATTCTGACCTACATATTGTACTTCTGTAAATCGTTGGAAACAATAGGTATCACATGATATAGTTTGTATGTCTAAAAGAGGAGAAACTAAAATAAAAACAAACCTATCTATGAATTTATCTCAAACAAATCCAAAGAAAATAGTTATCAAATTAAATCAGTCTTAATGGCCTYCTTCACCTTAGAGATGCAGGAATACATCTGGTAACAACAGAATTGTGTTTTCTTAGCTCTAGAATGGCATGGTAAAATCTATCCTTCCTTTTCAYGTCACAGCTACAGAGTTCAGTGCAGTTATTTTTATAGCCATTGAGGTTATTTATCCATTAATCCTCAGGAAATTAAGTAAAGCAACCCAGCCACTCCAAAAAACCTAAAATCCCTGG
>NW_026623253.1:368452-369464 GCF_030028575.1 Malurus melanocephalus
AAAATAAAATAAAATAAAATAAAATAAAATAAAATAAAATAAAATAAAATAAAATAAAATAAAATAAAATAAAATAAAATAAAATAAAATAAAGTAAAGTAAAATAAGCTATGTAAACCATATGTATGTTTGTAAACTATAGCAAATATCAAAAGCAAGTAATTAAAGAAGCATGTCTAACTGACCTGATATCAGTTTTCCTCAATTAATGGAAAGATATAAAATTACAGCTTTTTAAAGAACCTGAGCACAAACACGCACATAAAATTTATTTATAATGAAATTTTCCATGTGTGCCTCCCTTATTCTCACTGAGAAACACCTTTCTTACAAAGGCTGGAGCTGTGCAGGAACTAAAAAKCTTTTATGTTATCTGTGGCTCTAAAAGAGAAGACAGGAGGCAGAAACAATAAATGTTTGCAACCAATACTGAGTAAAAATCTGTGTGGATCAGCAAAAGAGCTGTACAGGTTTATATGTCTGTGGATGTGATCCTCATACCTCACATAGACTTCCACTTGAATAAATATTTACTTCAATTCTTGGGGTTTTATTGTTGGGTTTTTTTTTTTTTTTTTCTATTTTTTTTTCTTTTTGCTTCCTCTTCCCCCATGCTCACATTCAAGTCTGGTTCTAGYACTTTTGAAATGCAGAAGCCAAGTGGAGATGAAAAATGGAAATTGCAGTTACTCCAGCTTTATTCAGCAGGTTCCAGCAGAGTTTATCCATTTGGTTTTAGGTGCATGATGTTAAACCTGGCAGACAAATCCACAATGGAAGGAATTAGAACAGCAGGAGCCTCAGTGAAAAGGAATAAGGAAGTCAAAGGGAAAGAAAGGGTGAGAAGGACCCCAAAATCCATTTCCATTTCCCTCAAAAAACACCCACATTATTCCATGGCATGGAATAACCCACAGTCRGTGAGCACCACTGCACAACCTATGCACAACTGATTATGGGCAGAGGTGTGACTTTCCTCCCTAATTGTGCCATTTTAACTTTTTTTGTCATT
>NW_026623253.1:369548-403388 GCF_030028575.1 Malurus melanocephalus
AAAAAAAAAAAAAAAAAAAAAAAAAAGAGGAGACCTTCTCAGAACTCCAGGCTCAGATACTCAGAATAAAACCCTCCTGAACAGACAGTCTTATGGAAGGAATTGGACAAGTTCAAGGAGTCAAATATTTCTCAGGTTAGCAAAAGCATATTGTAAGAGATAATCAGTGTGCAGAAAGCAAGATAATGATGTTTCACAATCACTGCATTGAAGAACAATTTCACTGCTTGTATTTGTGCTCCCTCTTGAGCTGCTTGCAATATCTCAGAGAAACCCTTCAAAAATTTACCTTCAAAGGTTTCCCATGGTTTTCCATTGAAACTTTCTTCATTTTCTGAAGATACTGAAGGCATTGGCCACAGAAAACTGCATTTATTGTCCAGGGTGCTAGCTACACTTTCTCACTATTTCCAGGTCTTGTCTGGTGTAGTTCCCACAGTCTCAGATCTGTCTGCAGCTCCACAAGTKTGCACATCCTTATCACAAAATCAGAGATTATTGAAGTTGGAAAAAWCCCTCCAAGATCATCAAATSCAATCTTTGACCAATCCCCACCTTGTGAATCACAGCACAGCACTGAGTGCCACATCCAGCCATTTCCTGAACACTCCCAGGGATTGTGACTCCTCCATCTCCCCAGGCAGCCCATTCCATTGACAACCTTCTCTGTGAAAAAATTCTTCCTTCTTGTAYGACTGTAGGTGCTCACAGATTAGATTGTACACAGGAAATGATCCCGGGGCAGAGTCAACAACCACTTCATCAGGAATAAAAAAAAACAGAGTGAGAAAAGGTCAAGAATTGCTTAGGAGTCCTTAAGGATACCTAAACCACAGCTTATTATGCTGCTGAAAGCAGTAAATTTCAGCATGGCCTCTGTCAAACAGCTGTACACAAACCAGTGGTTGATTATGGAGCCCTGAGGTTATGAGGTCTCTAAGTCTTCTATTCTTGCARCTAAAAAGATGAACTGAAATTCAAACCCTGTTTTTTTAATGAAATCATTGGTTGCAGTCCCAGGGAAGTTATGAGATTATTATTAAAAGGTGTGCTCCATGCTAGGCAAAAGATTGAGAATACCTCTCCTTGCAAATAAGGTTATGAACCAGACATATGGGTTATTTCTGAGACTCCAAAGGAAATTTTGGCCTCCCTGAAGGTAATGGAATTCTGCCGTTTTATAAAATGACATTTATTATAAAGTGACATTTATAATAAAATATCATTGTCATGTTAACAACATTTTATTTCCCATCACTGGATTTCTTGAAAAAGTCACTTCACCTTTCTAAACACCCTGTTCTTGAGCTATAAAATAAAGATAATAATGAATTRCTTCTCTTCGTGAGGTATTTTTAAAATTATGATAAAAATCATTGTAACTCTGCATTCTGGGGAATGCAGATTTCACTTCTACATGTCAAATATATGGCACCCAATTGACACCACAATGTTCTTCAATAGAAGATTGGCTCTATACTAATGGAAAATTAAGAAATAAATTATATGATTATACTGAAGTTTTATAGTTCTGCATTCATTTGCAGAAGTTAATGCTTGGCCATTTATCCTGGCAATGAAACAGATATTTAAAAGTTCTATTAAGATGAGAACAAAATCTGGCTAACACAAATGACTGATCTTAAAGTTACATTCATTTCTATCAAGGAGTGATATTTTTATGGTCCATTCTCCATCGACACTTTGGCAGGTGTCAGAATAATAGCACTGAGCATCAAGGAATTCCCATAGATAAGATTCTCAGCAGATGTAAATCAGCAGAGCTGGAATGCATTAGAGTCACAAGAAATTATATCACCTCAGAATGGGCTCTCAGGTGTCTGCTATCCCCACTAAAATCCCTCTCAAGTCAGCAGTGTGTGCTCTTATCACTCCAGCACCATTCTGTATTGAGCTCTGAAAGTCACGTGCTGAGCCTGTGAATCAATGCAAAATCCAACAGACTAGAATTGATGAAATTATCRTGATAAGTTTGCAAATTTTCTGTCTTTTAAGTCCAGCTTTTCCATAGTCATACTTTCTATGTTGCCTCTATGTTGCTTTCAATTAAAAGTACATCGGTTTTATCCAGTTCTAAAGGAAAAATGCCATTTTCAAGTATATTTTGGGGATGGTAGTCACAATTTAAAGATATTTAGACGCTTCAGCAATAAAATTGGAGGGAAAAAAAATCCTGAATACAAAGCAACAAAGTTTCTTCTTTCTAGCTGCCTTATTTGTGTTTCATGAGTCTTTCTATTAAAGACTAAGGCAATGAAGGCTTTTAGATCCCCATCCTCTCCCAAGTCCCCTGCCTCTTTCACAAGGGGCACACAGCATTCCTTTTGCATCCTCTGAAGTTTCAGAAGCCTTTCATGTTTAATTTGGCACTTCTTGGCAGGTTCAGTGTGGGTTGGGCTTTGATTTTCATGAATTCCGGCATGGGTGGCAGAGAGGGTCGGGGCCAGCCCCTGGCCCACCCACCTGCTCCAGCACGAGGCTCTCCAGGGGAACCCCCTCCCTAGAGGTGAGGTTTGGGTGGTGGTTGGATGGCCCAGAAACCTTCCTGGCCATGAGGAAGGTAGAGGACTGTGTCACCAGCAGCACCATGTGACCAGGGAGTGGTGCTGAGGCAGGGGTGCAGCTATTCAGACACGTGGCCAGATGTTCTTCCACCTCAAACATCTGCAGCTCTGCATTCACTGCCTGCTGAGCACAGACTTCACTCATGCCTTGAAGATATCCTGGTGCCCAAATCCCATCAAGGTGGCAGAAGAGGAATTTCTGGTTGATGCTGGATGAGAGTCTGAGGCAGCTGTGCTGCTTCCTGGAGAAGAAATGTCTTGACCACCTCCTCTTCAGCAAGAAGAGAGTTTTTGAGGAGTTTAGGAGTTTCTCTGGCCTTCTGCGCTGCTGGCACTTCAAATCTTGTCCAGAACCTGATGCAGGACCTGGCTGCCCCCAGCCAAGTGCTGCACAAGTTTGAGGAGCTGTGAGATTGGGCTGTGACACTGCTCAGCTCCACAYGTTCAAAGTGATTTTCATGCGCTGTCTCTGTGGGATTGACAGAGGGAATCACACAACAGCCTCATTCCCAGGAAAAGAGCACAAGGGACAAGTGTCACGAGTGCAGAGTGTGGCTCTGGTTCCTGGGGCACAAACCAATGCAGAGGAGTGGATCTGGGAGCAGGATCACAGATCYCATCACAGACCACCAAGGGAAAATGAAAACCTCCATCAGCATTTGATAGCCACCACAGTGAATAACTTTTCCCTGTTACATTTTTTTAATCATAATGCCATAGTATTTCCCTCCCTAATTAGCATTGCTTTCCTGCAATTAAACTTTTGGGTTCTATAGAGAGATGCTACTGTGATGAAATCCTCAATTAAAAAATGTTGCCACCGAATTGCAGATTTCAGCTCCATCCATACACCCTTAGCGAATCCCATAGCTTTGGCAGGGTGCAAAAGGAACAGATTTTAGAGGGAAAACACCACAGAAGGTGAGAGAATAGAAAATTGYTTTGCTGTGGTAGATAGATCTGCAAAACAAAGCCCACCACTGCACAAACCACCAGCTAGATGCCATAAACCATGCATTACAGCTCTTCTGTTGATATTCTGAAAATAATTATGATTGTGAGCTGTCAGAAAGATTCACTGCACCAATTATGTTCATCACCGACTGACAACCTACCTAGGCAAACCCTTTTAAAATCTGAGCCTCCTACAACACTAATGAGCATTGAAGAACAAAATCTATCTCTCCCATGAGTCAGAAGCACAGCATCATAGCTTACCACTGCTATAAGCAGTAAATCTTTACATGTGCCTGTTGGCAACGATGTTCCACAAATGTCAGCACAGCTCTTGTTTTCTGACTTCATCAGGAACGCTCCTCTTCATTGCATTTACAATGTGCAACCTAAAATCAAGCGCACCAGCAGGGCAAGGAGCATTTTATGCAGATTTTTTCTTGGGTGGGAAGAAGTAGGGTGGTGTGAAAAGGATTCTGTGTGATTTTCAAGTGTGGAGAGCCCCCTGAAGCTTTCCAGGTTTCTCTCTGATGACTACGCTGCTGCTTGTTTTCAGTGAAAGGGGTTTTTGTTTTTCTTGGGGTTTGTTGTTTTTTTTCTGTTTTGTTTTTGGGGTTTTCTTGTGTTTTGTTGTTTTTTGTTTTGGTTTTTTTTTAAAGCAATATTGGCCACAGAACGCCAGCACAGTCTCTATCATATTCTACGCTGCAAAGCAGCCATTTGTCACAGTGTCACACACGCCACAGGATCTCATTGAGGTGTCATGCCCTCAAAACCCATTCCTGCTTCCAGGAACGAGACACAATAAAACAGGAGTATGTGCCACTAAGGAAAGAAATTGTTTTGTTTGCCAGGACTGTTGAGAGCAGTAACTTCACTTGGAGGAGCACTCTGGGGTTATTTTAGCACAGTTGTCACATACACAGATAAAGCCAGTGAAATATAGCTTTTGGGATCATTATTTGTACAGCATTTCAAAACAATTTGTCTTGACCTAGTGCTTTCATACATACATGATACTTGGAACTCCTGGGTGCATCTACAGGCCAGTCATAAACTGAAACCTAGATAAATGTAGTAATCAACTGTGTGGTACCATATGAGAAATATAATTTCATTTAAATATAWCAAGAAACACCTAACTAACTTTTTCTAACAAGAAACATAACTATTTTGTCTAATTATGTACTAGAGAAAGGACAGGAAAAATGTTCAAAAGATGAGAAACACTTCAGACCCCTTCACTAGAAAGCTGAATTTCATTACACAGTCAAGTGTAATGAAATGACACATTACAAAGTCAAGTGCAAAAATGCCTGGTGAAAGATATATAAGTTGTACATGGAGAAATGTGTTTTATTTCATTACCCCTGCTGGTGCTTTTCAGGATGGTTCCATGGAAATCTGAGCTGTCCRAAGGGAAATATAGATGGATTGCAGGCAGGAAAAGTTTCAAGTCCAAGGTTAAAGTGGAAAATCTTCAATTGGTGGGAAAATGTTGTGGCATGTAGCAGAACACCCATGCACCTTGGACCACTCTGAATCAAAAAATGTGCACTATCATATAATGTATTTATATAATTATACTATATATAATTATACTATATATAATTATACTATCATATGATATATGTTCTTGGGGTATGGATGGTTCCAGACATTATCCTACCCTCATGCCAAATTGCTACATCCTTGATTTTCTCTGTATAAGAGTCAAATTATAGAGATGATCAATGAATAAAAATTGTATTGGGGAAGTTCTCCTGCCTCCAGAACGAGTTTTCCTTTGGRAAGTTTTTTTGCAGGATCTTCCTTACAAAATCACACTTTTGATTGCTGGGTAAAGAAGAGAAGCARAGAGAAAGAAAAATCAGCAGCCACCAAAAAGTCAAAGAGGAGGATTAGGGACTTGCAGTGTTCCATAGGAAAAAAAAAAGGCAAATAAACATCCAGCATGTCCACACAACTCTGGTCTTCCTAACCATGGACATGTGATTTACCYAAAAGTTTGCCAAACAGATGAGATTACAACACTGGTTTTGACAGTCGTGAGACAGCAGCCTTTGGGACACAACAATTTTTTTTTTTGGCTGACAACCCTTGGAAACTGAGAGGGTTATTCTGTTTTTTCCTCCCAACAGCCCATCTGGCAGCAGTAAATCCCAACCAGTGGCACAAACTCTGCTAATTCTTCTCTTCTTCCACCCAGAGCGGACGATGCCCATTAAGACTTGTGACCAAGAGGAATGGAGCAGAGTATCACCACAGACCTCCACAGTAAGAGCTGCAATGGGCTCACCAAAGCTCCATTTCTGTGACCCAAATCTGCAGGAATCTGATAAATCTGGCAAGGTAATCTTCCAGAGAGGAATTCTCAAGCAGTTACTGTGGTTACTGCAAAACCAGATGACAAATCTGTCTCTTGGTTACTCTGCTCATACACCTGTGTCTGAAATGCATTGAAGGAACAACAAAAAAGAAATTACATGAGCCTAGAAARAAGTATTTCCTTTCATAGGTCTAACATTTGCTGAGCTTTAATTTAATTAAATGCCTTCCTGCACTTCATCTGTTAAAAAAGCTCATATTCTCTGCAGTTGATTCCACTCATTCAAGTGGATCAGAAGAAGAAAAGAAAGTCCAAATTCCACTTCCAGGCAGGTTGAAGTCCAGCACTGCTTGGTATTCATCTTGTTCAAAAAAATACGTGTCATATATCCCTGCTCAGTAAATACTAGATAACATTTTTCATAAGTTTTTGGACCACAGTAATTATTCAGTCCACCTCCTGCACAACTTGCCTTTTCACAGACACACCACCACAGTGATGCTTGTAATAAGTTTTACCCACCATTCACCCTGCTGAAATCTGTTAATTAAGACTTTCAGACACATGCAATAATCCTGCCTTTTCTGCTCCTGGAGGACTATGCATATGCATGAGMGATCTGTGCAGCTGGAATGTTAACGCTGCTGAGGGTAATATTCTATATATGGAACAGTGGCCATATGCCCACACAGCACACCTTGCCCCTTTTACACAAATATAAAACCCAAATCTGTGTCCTGGGATATGCAGTGCTTCAGAAAAGATAGACTGGGAAGGTTCACTGAGCAAGAAATTTTCTTTAAGCCTTGGAGAAAAAGAAGAAGAAAAAGAAGACCAACCCAAACAAACAAAAAAAAAAAAAAAAAAAAAAAAAAAAAAAAAAAAAAAAAAAAAAAAAAAAAAAAAAAAAAAAAAAAAAAAAAAAACCAAAAAAAAAAAAAACAAAAAAACCAACCAACAAAAAAAGTAGCAATAACAGTTCTGATGCTTCCCAAAAATAAAACACAGCTATCAGAACTCCCTGGCTATTTGACACCTCATTTTCTCTGCAGTAATAAATACATCTAAGGAAGCTTTTATTTTGATAGTCTTCTCTGAAAAACCCTCCACCCCCTTCAATACAAGATTTTCGGTGCCTTTGAAGTTCATCGCAGTCATTCAATCTTCCTTACCACATAAAACACACACAAAAAACGTGTTTACTGGATGAGAAAGAGTAGGCCTTTTAGGAAGCTATCCAAGCATTGTAATATTGTAGRATACAGAATTCTTGTGCAGTCCATCAGAAAAAACAGACACCTCAGAAAAGGAGACCAAAGTTTTTCTTGCCATCTTCTCCATGAAATATTCACCTCCCAAGCTGAGGATAACAGTCTGATGCCCCAATTGCTCCCAGGATTTTGACTCCTGTCTTTCACCTCCCAGCAAGGTTCTCTAAGCAGTTGGCTATTCCAAAATGCAGGACACTCCCAAAATGCCCCGGATTTGCTTACACAATGAAAGCATTCAGTGAGAAGGAGAAAATACCAAAATKATCATTACTGCCCATCCATTTCCTCTCTGATAACGAGACAAGTGGGACCCAGTTCTCCCACTTTCTAACACAAATATTTGAGGTGCTCACAAAATGCTAAACTGGACTTTAATTCTCATTCTGCCTTTCTGTGAGAAAGACACTGCACACAATTGTTCAACCACACTGCAGAATTCAAATAATGCTCTCTAACAAAAATGAGATGTGTCCCCTTGCCCTTTTCCATCCTTAAGGTTTGTTTGGTAAAGAGGATATTTAAGATAACACCTGTACACAGAAACATAATGTTAGTATAGCTCTAGCAGAATGTGAACTTTACTGTTATCTTGCAATTTCCACTTTTAATGTACAAAAACCTTCCTTTCATAGTGGACTTGGCTGGCCTAAGCAGATGCAGTCAAATTTTTGCTGTTTGCAACACCATCAAGAGAGCTGTGTTTCWTCACACAATCTTCAATTTTAAACAACCAAGACTCTTATCTCAGGGAGTTTGGAATTCAGTATACTAGTCCAACTAGTCCACCATCCATACACCAGGGGATATGATGTAACTCATATTCCTAAGCCAGAAAGGAACTTTTTGCCTCATACTTGAAGTTCAGAAAATAATTTGCATCATAAGACATTAGGAAGACAAGATAACTGTGTCACAACTTAGCTGTGTCTTTATGGCAGCTCAACTAAACATTTTTACAAAAAAGAAAAATATTCAAATTTATCAATGTTCATATCGATTAAAAAAAAAAAAAAAAAAAAAAAAAAAAAAAAGCAAAGACATCCACAGAGAGTTAAAAATCCCCTGACTTTGAAAATACCCATTTTTCTGCAACACATTTGGTCACAATGTTTTCAGCTAGCTGTAATAACCTTGCAGTAAATGATGCATTTCATTCACAGATCCTATTCTTTCAATTAAAAAATGTTTCTTATTACATAGAAATAATAAAAAAAAAATCATGTTAACACACACTTATGTCATATTAAATGAAAACAACATTTTTCCACAAATTGTCCAAGAGACAGAGTAAGAAATGTGGTCAAATTCTGGCGTCTGCTCTATAGATATCTCGGGAGATTTTTCCTTAAAAGAAAAAGGGGAAAGAAAACCAACAAAAATTAGTTGAACTTCTAAACTAAAATCACTCAGCTGCAGTACAAAAAATAAAACAATAACAATAAGTAGGACCAACACATCCTTCAGCTGTGCCACAAAAACTTTAATTGATTCTCATAGGTATTACACAGGTGAAGCAGATGGAAAATTGAACCTAAAGCATAAACCAAGGATTTTTTGTTTTATGAAATAGATCTTACTATACCCTCTGTCTTCATTGTGCTCCTCATACATGTGCAAAAGCACCTTCCAGAACACCAGAAACGCATTTAAATGAAGATGACAAAATTTGCACTGTGGTTTCTGGTGAACTCAATRTGCTAGAGGTACTATTTGTGGAAATAACCCAGTTTGGCATCTGAAGCTGTGCACCTCTGGCAGCTATTGACAAGAGATCCTCATTAGAACATGCCACTTGTGAAAACAGAACACTTCCCATCCTCAGGTGCCTTTAAAAGGTTGCTTAATTACCTAAACTACTTTTATTCCTAATTGATGCTTTCATGGAATGGTTATGGTACCTAATTGATTGAACATTACTTTCATTTTACATTATGTCTGATGRGTTATTGATTGCCCTTTGCTTTCAGGACACTCAGGACTTTACTGGGGAAGCACATAAAAGAGTAAATACTCCAGCCCTGCTKCATCAGTAACTTGTCCTAGCAGGGCTGTTACAGGCTTTCATATAAAGGATTCCTCCYCTTGCAGTGCATTGATCTAACAGTGTGTGATGCATTTCACTGTTGTAAACAGCTCCTCTATTTTTTTGGATTGTTTTTTTTCTTCCTCTCATGGCTCCAGTCTTTGAAAGAAGAAAGCTCAAAACTCAAAGAATTGACCCCTTCTCCTGTTGGGGCACTTAGAGCTAGAGAATTGCTGCCATTTTAGCTGTGGTTACTGATCTCAGRGAGGCACACCAATCAAACAGAAGTTTTCCAAGAATGTAAGATTTTTCGGTAAGACTACATTGTAGCCTCTAAATCTACTTACTGTGAATTTGTTCTTCAGCTCAATGGACAAAGGCTTTTCAAATCACCTTTTCATYTCAGTAATCTATTTTCCTTGCTGCCATTTCAGTTTTGACAAGAGAAGGTCAGCACACACTGCAGGGACTTAAAAAAGTAAAATCAAGTTGTTTGCATTGGTTAAACTAGTAAAGGAAGACTCTCTGAAATGGTTCTGTTCTGAGGGTACTTAATCAAGCAGAACAGATGTTTATTATACAATTAGGGAACGCTTTGCCATCACTATGAACAATTCATGAAATCAAATTGCTCCATAATACTTCACGTTATTTCACAAACACTCGCTGTGAAGAATCGAGGGGACGCATAAGCCCAGAYCCTGAGTTATTCTCCAGCCCCAGGCATTATTTAATTACCCAGCAGGGGAAAAAAGCTGCCTGTTAGCACAAARCCAGAAGATCTGGAGCCTGCTTCAGATGCCAGGCTGGTACTGATGGCTTGGGAAGGAGGGCTGAGTGTGAGGCGTGGCACAATCCCACTGCACTGTGCTCATCCTGCATGAAAATGCAGCAGGAAAGTTAAAGGCTGTGAGGAGAAGAGAATTGCCCAGTCACAGCTCCAGCAGCTTGTAAAGATGTTGAGTTATTGGTGCCTTCTGGCCCAAACCAACCAGCACTGACCTGGACAGAGCTCAGGCACAGTTCAGGTGTGAGCATGAAGCAGAGATTTGTCCTTCAGCAGCTCGGGATGGGCCCCTCTGTTTTGAAGAACAAAGAATATTCCTTTCTGGACAGAGCAGTTGTTGTGCTGCTCAGTCTGAGGGATGGAGARTCATTTCTGGCCATCTCACAGGCGGGGAATTGACAAGGGAAGTGGGTCCCTAATAGGGGAGCACACCAATTGTGGTGTCAGAGGTGGTGTTTCCTCAGCAGCTCAGCACTTGGGGCACTGTGGGTGGAGGTCAGGACTCATCTCCTGGGAAGGACATGAGAGGAAATTCTGGCACAACTGCTCAGGAAAAGAGACAGGGAACATAGTAGCCAAAATGGTGATTGGCTAGTGCCTGAAGCRCAGGAATATTCCCTGGAAATCAGCTCCAGGACAATCCTCTACTGGCCCTGCAATGCTATGATCTGGAACAACTGAGCTGAGAACATCCAGACCCCACAGAAAGAAGCTGTGGCTATGGCTGGAACCATTCAATGAGGCCACTTCAGAGAGCTTTTATCATGAAATCAAGGTTCAGAGACTTTCCTGACTGGATTCTTTCTCAAGGGAAGGTCTCCCTTGCAGAAAGAGTGGTGGACATCCAGCACTCACTGCTAAAACATTGATACCCCAGCTGCCTGACAGCATCCCCCATGCTCAGTACTGTGCAAATGGAAACCATTCCAAACTCCACACACATCCATTGGCATTCCCAAATTAGTTCTGATAACAATTGTTACAGAAATGCTCCAGATCTATGCAGACAGAGCTATCTGATAGATAAAATGCCAGTGGATGGTACTTATGAACACAGTTTCACTGCTGAGCTTCACAAGACTGATCTGTGCACTGCAGAGGGTTTCTTATGATGTGCTATTAAAAAGGCAGATCAAACTGAAATTTTTCTCTTATTTTTACCTCATGTGCAGAAACCTCTTCAACAGCACAATGAGAAAAAAAACTTTTGCAAAATGATTTGCCACATGCAGATATGACTATTTTTCAAATCCAGACTCAAGCTCTGATTTCTTGAGTTGCCCAAATCCCCCAGTTAATATGAAAACTGYCCTCRTYACTGGTTTGTTTGTTTGTTTGTTTGTTTTCAATCTGCTCACCCATTTCTAGGTCCCAGCTCAGGAAAAACGATACAACACTTTATTTCCTCTCACCCATTTCCAATAGTAGTCAGTTATTCTGTTGCTGGAGTCTCTGAACTTTGCTAAGATACAGCTATATCTCAGTCTTTACATAAATATTTCTGTGTCTAAAGTTTTAAATACCTATTTCAACACAACTTTGAACGTTGAATGAGAAACAGAGTTTGAAATATGAGAATTTAAGSCAGAGAGAAGACAGTTGATCTCCAGCTGATACCTGGCTTGTAGCTACCAATGGTATAATGGAGCTGGAATACCTTTGTAAATAATAAAGTCCACAAAGTCCATAAATAATGTTTATGTATGTGGTTCATCCTATATGCTTGCTGAACCTCATAGATATGAATTACACTCTTTCTCTCCTTCCCTATTTTCACACTCAAAATTCTCTCAGTCATGATGACTGTYACAATGGAGTGAAAAAACCAACAAACAGCTATGTAAATATTGTTCTAAATTTAAATTCCAACAGCTAATYTCTTAGTATAATTTAACATTTACAATATGACTATCCAACTAAGGGTTGTCAGCGTGTTAGCTTCTGCTGAAAACTCCTAAAATAAGGGCAAACTTTATGATTGCAAACTGTCACAATCAAAGACTGATCAACATGTGTCTAAAAAGGAACTTAACATTCATTTTCAATTCATTGTAATGGTTACTTYTCTCCTGCAACCTCATACTGTGTTCCTTCGATGTGAATTGCAGCTGAAAGGCTGTATGATCACAAAAGAACCCTGCACTGAAGAAGGAACAAACAATAAAGGATAAGCAACCTAATAGAACCCTATCTTTGGCATATTCAGGCTTCCAGTCTTTGAAAATATTTATTCCTCTGCTTGGCACCTGAATGAATTTTTCTGATACATTGTGAATTTTTCTTACATGACAAAGAAATTAAACTTTTTTCCTTGTCTTTCAGACCTTGTCTATGTGTAACCCACATCAACACACATCCTGCTTGGATGTTACTTATTCCTTTCACTTTATATTTTGTTTATACTTGAACTGGTCCATTTTATTATTTCTGTGATCTAAAGGAAGAGAGGCACCTCTGCCTGTCACACTATGGGCTGTCCATAAAGAAACATAAGGGAAAATTATTTTCCTGCAAGTGGAAGAAAAAATATCAGGAACAAAGAAGAGAATGATCAGGGCTATTAATTTTTAAGGRAATTCAAGGAGCATATGTGCTGGAATATTGACCCTGTGGGAACAGAACTGAAACCAAATCCCATGAAAGGAACTCAGAGAGCTGCACCACAGCTCATCCTGCAGCTGCGCTGTCTGAGGCAGGTCAAGAAGAAATGCTAATAAAMAAAGGTTTCCTTCCCTCTCTTGCAGGTTCTGGGGTCTGTCACCAAACTTCCCATGAGCCTTTGGATGTGGCATTTCTTGCTCAACTTTCTTGAGCTAAGAGAGACTAAGGAGAAAAGTGGTAAAAATAACAACCAAAACCCACTGTGACAGGAACCTAAATGGCTTCCTACCTATTTTGCCTTGCATTCGTCAAGTCCTCAACAAGGAAAGTTCCCTCCGCTCTGTGCTCAGCCTTTGCTCTGCAGATTTTTCCTTTCAGTCATCTCACTGTATAAAATCCCTTTGAACACAGCTCAGTCTTGACTGCACTTAGTGTTTAGATGCCAGATGGAGAGGCAGGTATCTGGCCTTATCAATAAATAATATCTCTTGGATTCCTCAGATGATTGTGAGAGTTCCTTTCTGCAATTTCTTCCTTTGGAAACAGATGCAGAAGAAGATAATAAGGTAACATAATCACATAATATTTAGAACAAAGATATTTTACTATATAAAGTTAGATACCTTTCAACACTACTTAGAACAACAACAACAAAAAAAAAAAAATAAAAATCCCAAACAAAAATTTTTTAAATACTTTTCCCGCCCTGACCCTACCACCATCATTAAAATCTTCAGTTTGAACTAGCTCATGACTGATGGGAATCAAACAGAAGACAGATTTAAGAAAAGACAGTAGCAGTTTTTTCATAAATAACACCAGACTTTCTAAGTCTATAAAATCACTGTAGGTAGTTTTACTGGCACTGGAAATAACTTAGCACGGCCCAGGGAAGGAAAGAATTACTTTAAGAAAATATTACTCAACAGTGACTGTTTCTACTTCATTAGTTACTGCACAATGAGCTGTGGAAAGAAAAGARTTTCTCCCCAGAAGGGAGAAGAGAAACACTTCAATGCCTATCACTAAAATACTGAGAAAATCCTGTCACCCTTTCCCAAATATTTATGAAATTTGATAACAGTTACAGTTTTGGAATAATAATGCATAAACCAGCTATATTTGGTATTTTCAAGGGTTGAGTCTAGCTAGTGGGTTAATTAAGACTTTTAAAAAAATTTTTAATTTTTTTTTTTTTTTTCAGACATCATCTTTATTCACAACAAATGACCTACACCCTATATATCCATGAAATGAAAGTTGGGACATGCCCGCTTCTGCAGCCAAAGATTTTGGTGAAGCCAGAATTCTGCAGCTACARAACAAAGAAGAAGAGGAATCTGCACGACACTGAATGCTCTGTTTTGCCAATAATTGCTTTAAAGCAGTTCCAACATWGTGGAAAAACACATCCTGATCTTGGATTATACAAAGCTTTTGCCATTTCCTAAGACAGAAWAAACCCACTTTTGCAGACTCATTTAAAATCAGCGCATTTCTGTGGATTTATTACATTTGAGGACTAGAACTTACTACCATTTTTTGTTGCCATGTGGTGAAAAAGATTTCCAGAAGACTCTCATGTCCTTTATGATTGAGGACATACACTGATGAAGCTTCYTTCTTTAAACTTTTAATTACCTTACTGGAAAAGACGCAATAATAAAAAGCATTTTAGAAAAAGCAACTTCCTAGACTGAGGAAGGGAAAACWGAGGGGGAAAAAACGCCCCACAAACAACCATGACCAAACCCCCAAAATCATGTCTTATTTACTTTTGAAGAAAAAACACAGTGAGGATATTTTGGTTTTGGYAGAGCAGATATTACAGTGAATACCAATGCTCAGCAGTAATTGCACAAAGTTTTTTATATTCCATGTGCATTGTCTATGGATTTTTAAATATTATTTCATATTTAATTTATGATCTGCTGCAGAGAATCTACTGAGTGAGTGCATATGTTTAACACAAATAAAAGGAGTATTTTTAATGAAAAAGAATGCTATTTCCCCTTCAGTTGAAAAGGTGATATCCAGTGGATGGCTGGCTACTTCTTATAACAAGCTAACATTTACTTTCTTACTTATGTGTAAACCACATCCACAGGGGGGAAGAAACAAAGTATACCATTTTATATAGTTTTCTTTTTCTTCTCTTTATTTATGATTCAAAACTTACCTACTGGGAATCTGGAGATGTATTAGAATCAGATTTCATCTTCTTTTCACTGCACCCCTCGCATCACTGGCAAAAAAAAAAAAAAAAAAACTGGGAAAAAAAAAAAAAAAAAAAAAAAAAAAAAAAAAAAAAGGGAGAGAATTAGAATTAAAGATTTATGCATAGGTCACATTTTCCAGCATGCATTAGATTTGATTGCCATTATGTTTATTTCATAGAGCTACTCCTGCAATGTGGCTGGCTCTTGCACTGGTTTGCAGCCAAGTCATTAACTTGGGGATGTACTCTTTGAAGCCATTTATACTTCTGCAGAAAAGTGTTACAGCACCTTTGAGCCAATAACAAATTTTACCCAACCAGTGGTGGATTACTGAGGTTCTACCACACATCAGCCTCTACCACAATTTGTAAATCAGGCTCTGCATCTTGCCTGTGGAGAAACTGAAGCTAAGGAGCTGCAGACTGGCCTCCAAAACCCTGATTTTTTGCATAAAAATGGGTGACTTTTTAGAGCCCAGAGTGTGGAAAGAATAGACTGGTGTCTGTTGGTAATTTCACGGGTTCCAACAAGTTGGTCACTCTAAGATGTGGCTGCATCTGGGTCATATTTAAAGATCTGTAGAAGGGGGCTTTCCAAGAGCATGAGAAAAACTTGGGATTTTATTGAAGAAAGCATAAACACAGATTATATCTACCAGGGATGCACCTGTGCCACATTTTTAGCACAAACACGATAAAAAGTTTGAGATGCCGTAACATTAATAKAACAATAAATTTTCCTCCAAGTTTCCACAGGAAAAATGTGGATAAGGTAAGAATGGAGTCCAAGTTCTTTGACCATCCTAACTACAAATCCATCATTCTTTTCTTCAGTGGCATCTTCATCACTCACAGAGTAGCATTTGATTTTATGGCCAAGCTGCTCTGAAGCCAAAGTGGGTAAAGACATCAGGATCCAGTTCTTAAATTATCTCTGCACTACATTCCTACTCAGTCTCCCTTATCTTGCAAAACACCATCACAACAATACTTTTACAGTGTTTCACATAATTCCTTTTTTCATATGCATTATCCCTCAGGGAAACCATATTCCGCCAACCCACTGATAAAAGTCAAAAGTCTTTAATAAAGCTTCATTTTCAGAAGTGTCAATGATAATGAAAAAAATAAAGGGAGGAGAGAAGGGACCAGAGTGATTCCCTTAGGTTTATACACACATTATTCTCTCTCTTCTATCTCCAATGATTTGCTAGAAGAGAAAATATATGTGACATCCACCATGTATTTACTCATCTGTAGTGTCACCATTATTTTGACAGCAGCACAGTATCACCATCACCTCTGAGCTACAGGATAGCACAATGCTCAATAGTTTGAGGATTTTAGAAGAAAAAAATCACTCAACTGTCCTAAGAAAACAGAAAAAGGGATGACTTACTGATTCTGAAATTTCTTGGAAAGCCCAGCCTCTACAGATTATTTTCTTTTTAATGCCAGGTTTTGTGCTTACATATAGATAATTTGTGGTTAAATCACACTGGCATTCAAAAGYCTCTTTTTAAAATTTTTGAAGCACTAATCTCACTGACCGTATGCCTTCAGATGGATTTATTTAAAGCATATTTAATACAAAACAGAGCCTACACTCAAGAGAATAAGAAAAGATTTCTAGTGAGTGCAACTGCATACTTCAGAATTATCTCAATAGTGAACTACTGCAAAATGTCACTGTGTGTGWCCAAACTTGAGAACAGATACAACTCACAGCCCTGCTGCTCCATTTTGTTTGGACTGAGCAATGTGGTGACAAACCTGCCAAATTCCAACAACTCTTCCACCAGAAACTTTGGCTTGGGGGAAGATTAAGAGATAAAAAAATAAGAACTGGAAGTTGTCAGGATGTGACTAAGTTCGCAGTGAATCCAGGTGTTCTCACAATTCTGGAAGCCTTGATTTAACCCCATCTAATGTTAATGCTGTTAAAGATAATCGTGATCATATMAGAAAGCAAAGAATGTGATGTCTGTGGAGACACAATATGCATAAAATATTTTCCCAGTGTTCTTAGCAAAGCAGTCAAAATCTTTGTAAGTCTGTAAGAAAAATAAACATTTCAAATCATCCTGGTGAAGACTTATATTTTATTTAAGGAAGCAAGCCTAGTGCTCTTTGGTTCCTCAGGAATTTATCAGCATCCATCAGTACATATCTCAAATGGATAACCTATACCCAATGGACTACATAAGCATAAATTCAACAGAAAAAAACACCACTCTAGTGCTTAGAAAATCCAATGCTTTCCACAAATATGTTTTTCAGGTGTAAATAAAGACATTTGAAAATATAAACAGCTGCACACAAAAAAAGATATACCCACAGAAAGAGACAGTTGGATAAATAGTAAGAAACATGTTATTATTAATGARTAACACTGGGATTTGGCCCAGGGAGAACAAGATTGTAAAAAATTGATAATAATCCTGATTCACCGATACTTGGCTTAAATTCTTTCTTTCTATCAATAAGTACTTATAAGAAAAATAAATCTGTTCTCTCTTATGAAAGTTTTGTCATTTTTTAAAATTCTCAAACATCTCAAGTTCTAAAAGCTGGAGTCTAAGAAATATTCTGATTTATTACTATTATTATTATTACTACATTATTATTATTAACCATTATTATTAGTCTTTAAAATGTTAATAATGAAAACAAAATCAGATTTTACAAAAATAAAACCAACCCACAGTGACAAAAAAATTAAAATTTTCTTAAATAAAACATTGAAACAGAGAAACTGAAAATAACCAGTTTTCAGTCCCACTGCTTTGCTGAAAAGTGACACTCATTGAAACAATTTTCCAAAACCTCCATCTCCTACTGGAAGTTCTAATTGATTTCTTTTTAATTGTTACTATCACACATCTGGGTCGGTAGTTGCAGGAAGCTGCTTAACTCGACACCATAAAAAAAAATATAGGGAGATTCTGATTATTCAGGGAGAATATTTAGCTTCAYAGACATTATGAAATATTTGGTTACTCCCTGCTGGTCTGATAACTGTGGACGGTACCACAGGGATACACTTGGGGTGAGAAAAAGTTCTGCCAACGGATGCTGTAGGGAAGTTCAAACAATCCTTGCCTATTCCTTCAGATATGCCACTGCAGATTAAAAAAATCCAACCACCTCCTGCAAAAAAAAATCCAACCAAGCAATTATTTGATTATTTCTCAAGCTGTTTGCTGCTTTTGTAAAGTTTTGTGCCACTACCAWCATCCTTCACCCAACTGTCTGAAAATGAGGCTATGAGTGTCCTAAATTGGAGTGCATTTCTCAAGACTAAATAATTTCCTCTTGCACATCCAGAAGAGTTTCTACTGATCCTTTTGTGGACAGAGGCCCATTTCTTAGTTATTACAGCCTCACAAAACCCAGCATCTTTGTGAATCACACCTTTTCCAGAAGAAATGAACCAACCTGAATTAGCCTGGACAACTCCAAATCCCTTCTGTCAACAGCAGCATGAGTTGAAGAAATCTGAAGGAAAAAGCTCYCACAGAGAAGAATTCCCATGGTTATCTGCCAAATAAGCAATACATGAACAGGAATGCAATGTGGTTTAAGTCTCTGGAGATGTTAGAAATACAAACCAAAATAGAACATAAATTAGAAAAGCTGCAGAGCTGAAGAATATAGAGTTTTTGATACTTTAAGACAGCAGTAATCACCACTCTGTGTCAAAGACCTGAGAAATAATGTAGGCTAATGAGTGCAAAACATAAAAGGAAAACACCTTAAAGTCACCTTCCTGCTTTTACTTCTTAACCATAGAAAAACTCTTTTCTTTTTCCATGGGTTTTTTTTGTATTTTATTAGTGATGGTGATGTTTCCTTCTTCCCTCCCACCTCAGCCTGGAGAGTTTTTAAGTCAGATCAGTAAATTGAATTAACATGTTCATTCCATAAAAATGATGCCCAAGAAATATCCCACTTTCCCAGGACTGTGTCTTCTATTGTAACATAGAATCACTGATTACACCAAGCATCCCAATTTTTAATCTTATTACCATCAATGTTATTATAACTCTAAACCCAAGCTGTTTTCATTCTCTTTTTATGCTTTAGAAGTTCTGGGAATTATCAAGAATTAAAATCAAAGCCTTTATGTGAATAATTATCAGAAAAACTGTATTTTTGTTTTTAATTTTCTGAGAGAACTTTTAAAACTCTCTTGAAGATTTCATTTCCCTTTCAAATCCTATTCCAAAAGCAACCCCAACCTAAATCCAGTAAAAGATTTGAACCAAACAATCCTTTAAATGTCAAACAAATGTTTTAATGTGTTATKACTAAACCAGGTTTTAATTTTCTTAATGCCAGAAAATATTTAGATACAGATATTTGATACCTGCCTCACRTATTCAGAAAATATTCTGGTAAGCMATATAGGTGGCTAATAGACAAAATAATCAAGGTAGGCATCTAAAATAAATCCTACAGGTGAGGTCCCTGTGGTTGAAAAAGATGGAAGATGAAGAACCACTTAAGTGAAGCACTGGGAAAGGTTGCCAAGGTTAGATTGAAAATCTAACTTTTCAGATTCTGTGTAGTAGCAGGTAAAAAATGCCTGGGCATAATTTTTCCTGTAAAAGTTTAGATTAACATGCATGATTCCTTGAAGAGGGAGAAAATAAAGACCAACAATATGAACAAGTAAGACAAAGACCCTTGAAATGCAATGTGATTTGTGTGATAAATACCAGGTACTATACTTGAGCAGATCAAATAATTCTTGACAACACTTCACCATTTAAAAATAGAGATAAAATATATGCAAAATACAGGAGACATCTTACATGGTTCTGAGACTAAGAAAAGAATGTTTACATAATTAACTAAATCATACAGTAATAACTTGAACATAGGAAAAAGTTATGTAGAACCATACCTACAAAAAAAAATAGGAAAAAGACAAAGATAAAAATCAATTACTGTTGTTTTTTTGGTTTTGTTTATTTTTTTAAACATAATAAGGGACACACTCTCTCCCACTATAGCAAATAAATCAGAATTTTTTATTGAAGTAGCCGAAAGCCTGGCTTACTGACAGAACTGCAGCACTGCAGCTGCCCCTGTGTGACCACAGTCACTCCACAGGAGTCACCASTGTGTTTCCACTAGTGTGGACAAGATAAATGCTGTAAAGGAGAACCCTTTTCCTTTGGCCTGAAATTACAGCACTTTGCAAACAGAAGAAAACATCAGGTCTGGTTTGAACATCAAGGGTGAAATACTGTGTCTATTAAAGCTGCCTTTGACATTGCATGTCWGTCAGACTCTGGTGAGAGAATTTATAGGCTATAAAGAAACACTTTCTGTGATTGATATCCATAGCACTTCCTGTTATGCTGCCTTCYAATGCTGATATGGTTTACACTGCSTTACAGACTGTATCTGACTAATACKTGGGTTTGTCCTCAAATTTTCTGTGATGCAACATAAAGAGACTTCAAGCAATGAAACTTTTTTTTCCTGCTGCTTTCCCAGGCAGCAATCAGTTAACCAAYAGCTGCTTAAGTCAGTCTTATTTCTTATTCCTCCGTAAAGAGATCTTAAGAATAATAAAGAGATAAGGTGTCAGTTACTGAAATGAATATTATTGGAGAAAAACAACATGTAAACAATTCAAAAGCAGAAAAATCCTTTCCTGGGATAATGGTGCAGCATAAATTCAATTTRCCTGATGGTTACTGGAAGTGTTTGGCCTGCAGGTGCTGCCCAGCATGGGAGGTCAGAAATAAGGGCTGTGGCCACTTCTTCTCACTGAGGAAATTTTAGAGGAAGACTCAGTGCAGAGTTAGATATAATCTCATCAATCATATGGATATCTGCTTTTGTTTCAATATTTATATTAAACATAGAATTCTGTATTTACATTAAATACAGAATATTGTATGCATTTACATTAAATACAGAATTATATTGGGTGTTCTCTACATGTGAAGGGAATTTTTTTAGGCAGCTGGCATACACTGTAAAGTTATAACTGTAAATATATATATACATGTATATATATTTACTACCTTGTAGAACATAATGACTACTTTTAAATTTTTTACAGTCTTCCCACTGTTCTAACTCTGGAGGTATTCCTGTCCACAGCAGTTTAGACAGATGATATAAAAAGTTCTTTGAAGTGTAAACATGATATCTCTTATACTCTCATATTATATTCTTATATCTCTCTTATATTCACTTTAAATATATATTTATATAAAAATGGAAAAATATGTTAAATGTGTACTTCAAGCACAATAAAAACATGATTATGCATGAGATGCAAATTAATTTACTTTAGATCACAAGGATACTTTTCATCCTTTCTACGACACGAGCAGTCAATGGCCTGACAACAAACTGAGTAGGAACTTCAGGCTCCGAGTTATTTAGCAACTGGTAGAATATAAAAAAGAACATCTTGTTAAACCACCTTTCAACTCTAAGTGGGAATGTTTGCCTTCAGCAGCGCTGCAAATGACTTGTGCTTTGATCTGGGCTGAGATGAGCCAGGTTTACTGATCAGCAGTGACGCCAGTGAGGTTCTGGGAAGCCACCTCTTCACACACTTCCATCTGTCAGCTGCTGCCTGCAAGCCACAGCGTGGTTATTGGCCTTGTGAGAGACCTTTGAGAGCCYCAGTCTGCTGTTAGAGGGATTTATTTCAGCAAAGCACAGAGAAGTTAAACTTAGCACTAGAACGGAGCAGGAACCCTCAACCCCACTCACTGACTGACTCTCAGCTGTTGGACTTGTGAAGAAGTATTTATGAYATCAAGCAACATTTGGCTGAAGTGTGTTTTGAAAAAGAATTATTCTGGTTTTTATGGGCAAGTATTCAGCTGACCCCAGACACCACTGCCCACACTGGATGCTCAGAGCACCACATGTTTCTGTGGCTGACATTTTTCAATAGCAGTTCTCTGCTCAGTACAACATTACGGAGTGTATTCTTCAGCTCAAATATGTATAACAAAGCTCAAAGAATTAGTTGAGCGAGGAGAAGATGTGTGCAAACATGCAACCAGATAATTGAAACACAAAGTTCTCTGTTCTGGYTCAAAGGAGTGTTGAAGGCACAAGGAGCAGCAGCAGCTCCTTTCCCTAGCTCTAATTCTTCACATAAGACTGACTAAAATGTCTTCCTTGACAGTTCATTTTTTTGTCTCAGCAAAACAATTTCCGGTGGTAAGCTCTGAATGCAGAAGGGGGAATTTTTTAGGGAATAGGAGCTGCACACATCAAATGAGAGTCTGACAGCTGACTTGCTTGTAAGCAGGACTGAGCCCCACAAAGAAAACCTTTCAACTGTCCCATCATGTTCTCCGGTTGGGTCATTTCCAGCTCTGTGCCACCAGCCTTGCACCTTGTCTACAGGGCTGCCAATGATTATGAATCATTAGGAGGAGAAAGACAAACAAACAAAACAACATTTCCTTCCCCCTCCTGCCCCCAATCTCCTCCACACAAACCCTGTCTGTCATTACAATTATTTAATTATCTCTCTCTGAGAGGCCACCTTGCTTTATTCAAATTGAGTTACCTGGTCCATGGATATTTTAATGGCAGATGCTGGAGCCCTGTTAGATCTGATATTATAATACCTGCCTATATCTATCTAGTTTTCTGGCAAGTTTAAATTTCATTAGAGATATCAGTGTGGTTACATGTTAAATGAAAACTACCAAAAAAGTAGCACAAGAGTGCAAGAAGTCATTAAATTATTACTCCCAAAGTCTCATGATGATTATTGTTAATAGGGCAATCAAATCCTGCTGCATTGTTCCCTAACTACATGCCTGCTTAGTGGGTAGCACACATTTTCATTAAATAAAGAGTTATGGTTAGAAGAAGAATGTAATCAACATTAATGACCTGAAGAGTAATTGAAAATACAGTCTCAGTCACCACCCCACCCARCTATTAAAAAGGACAATCATTAAAAAAATTCTAAACTAATTCCATTTTGTCTCTCTGCATGTTTGCAGACAATCATTCACATTCTCCTTGCACTGTTATCTCTCTTTTTCTGGTCAAATTAATTTACTGTAATTAGAATAAAATACATTGTATGTGAAAATAAAATTTTGGCAGTGGCTACGTCCGATAACAAGCACTGCAAGGAAAAGCATTATACATTCACCATACATTCATTATGCATTACATTTGTGCAAAGTAAATCACTTTGGGTGAAAACGACTTAGCCTCAGTGTGCAATAATTACATTCCCTCCCACCACACCAGTGTTTAACAATCCCTTAAAAGAGGCCAAAAATGGGTTGTTGTTTATGTTTAAACAAAAAATCTGAGCCAAACAAACACTTTTTTTYCCCTCCCTTAAGCTCACAATATACAACATTTCTTTCTGGGATGGCATACATTTGTCTCTGTTTCTCTCTGCTTCCGCCCCCCCCCCCCCTTACCTTAGAAGAACTCAGAATAAATCAGTTGGCTTTATACAGTCCTAAAAGAATTTAAAAAGCTCCCCAAAACACAAGACAGACCAAAACAAATGTCAAATGCAATATGGAGGTCATTTTAATTTCACCATGAGAGACTTTCATACACTTCTTCAGTTTAGACTGTCAGCAATCCAAAAAATCAACAATTCCAAAATGCTTCAAGATTGGGGACTGACACAGCAAGGATTTAAAGCACCTGAGCATTTCTCCAGACAATGACATCTGAGAAAAAATGTCAACCCACTAATCAACTACTGCTTCTGCATATTTTATTTTTTCACAATATGGGAAAACATTGTTTTTTTAAGAAAGAGCTTCAACACAGTTGCCTTCCTCCCAGCCCTTATCTGTAAGGAGGCAGATGTTCCTGGATTAATGTATGTGAGTCATTGACCATTTATCCTTTAGTACAAAAYTAAATACATCTTGTAGCATTAAACAAAATTATTAAGTGGAACGTATAAAACAGCTTAATGACTTTTGTGAAACTGGGAGAGAAAAATAATTATTTCTGTAACCATGCATTTTTCACCTTGAGTTTGTTTGTTTTAATAGAGAGGACACCATAATCTACTCTTCAAACCCTTTTTCTTTCACTTAAATCTAGCAGCACTTCAAGGAAGTATTGARATAAGAATGGAACAGAACATAATACAAGCAGACCTTGTTGGATTTAAGAAATAAACACAGTGAAGTAGCCAAAAATCTTAATTCTGACCTAGAACTACTTGAATTCAACACACCTCACAAAAAAGGATCTACTCTCATCCCAATTAAATCAATGTCTTGGTTTTTTGTGGATTTCTTTTAGTGTTTAAGGATTGAGAATTAAAGTGAAACAATAGATGAGGATAAATGGCTGTGGAAGAAAGATTAGGAAAGTAYCAACATTTGCTCCACTTTTGGAAAAATGTGCTGCTTTTTTTTTTTTTTTTTCTTTTTTTACTCCTTAACCTATCTTTCTTATTAAATACTTTTCTTTGTATAATAATTTGGGTAATCATTTAGACCTGCACAAAGTAGGCAGAGGAATTCCTAAATTAGGATATTTAGGCRGCAGCACTTAACACCTGGTTTTGGGGGAGTTGAAATGATTTTGCAAAAGACAGAGCTGCAGAATCTGAAATACTCTTTTGCATTCCCAAAAGTTTATGCCAGCAAATGAAAGAAGTAAATTATATACTTTTAGTATTGGTTACATAAGTAAGTGCTTCACAGAACTATTAACAAAACCACTCAAAATTCAATAAAAATGTGCCAGTTTGAAGTGGTATTTGTGCATTGAAAATGTGAATGTTGCTCTTACTAATAGCATACATTTACCCTACATCAAATACATTGGTATTTTGTTCCATTGATATTTTACAAGAGCAAATTACTGTCAAAACCAATCAAAGATACTGATGGAGCAATACAGCCTACATTCAGGATCATTTCAAAATTTCTGTTTATTCTTTTCATCTGGCTTTTTTTACATTAATTTTTTTCACAGACTTTTRCATATATTTTTCTATGTAAAGATTCCTCTTCCTGTGTGACAAGAATCCCAATGCTRCAAAATATTCCC
This sequence comes from Malurus melanocephalus, assembly GCF_030028575.1. NCBI lineage: Eukaryota > Metazoa > Chordata > Aves > Passeriformes > Maluridae > Malurus > Malurus melanocephalus. Next base: position 394,364 of record NW_026623253.1, read on the forward strand.
ATGTCATTCAGAAATCTGGCAGCCCTTCATCAGCCCTTCTCCACAATAGTGGTTTTTTTGACTGTTCTTCTTTGTGGCTCATGGGACAAAATATTTGCTTAATTTTAGAATCCAGGTAGTTCCAAACATTAAATTCCTTGTTTGTGTTCCTGCACGGAGATATGCTCTCCACAGCAAAAGGAACACTTGTAGACCAACTGCTGTAAACCCTAAAGGGAAATGTAGTAGAATAAGTGAAGACTATATAAATATCTCTTCTTTGTGACATATTTGAATTATGTCAATGGAATTTACTTTCCAGCATCCTTGGCATCACAAGGAGCTGCTTATTGTCTGTGAGTATCTGGAGGAGGGCAGCACAGGTCACATCGAAGAAAAAGAAGATACGGATTTATATAATCTCAGCTACTTCACAGAAGGCATCTGTGTGCACACAACAGCATCACGGTTCAACCCTCACACAGTGAGATGGAAGAGAGGACCATCAGGTAAAAAGGAAAAAATAAAGTGACACCAGGACAGCTTAATAATAATAATAATAATAAAAAATAAATAAAAATAAAACAACAACAACAACAACAACAAAAACAAACAAACCAAAAAAGCCAACTGCCAAAGTAAACGATCAAAGATAACAAAAAGGCTAAACCCAAGAAAAATGAGTGATAAAAACCAAATAAATTGCTCACCACCAACCAGTTGGTTGTGATGATGCCCAGCCAGTCCTCGAGCAATGGCAGCCCTGGCCCCACCAGCCACATGGATGGAATATCCCTGGGGTCAGTGGGATCAGCTGTCCCAGCTGTGTCCCCTCCCACCCTCTGGTGACTCCCAGAGTCCACTCGTTGGTGGGGCAGTGTGGGAGGCAGGAAAAACCTCAGTGCTGTGCGAGCACTGCTCAGCAAGAATCAAAACACCCCTGTGTTAGCAACATGGCTTTCAGCACAAACCCCAAACACAGCCCTGTGCTGGCCATGTGAAGAMWAATAACTYTATCCCAGTCAAAACCAGTGCAAACAACAAAAGCTGTAGATTATGAAACTGTAGAAGAGAGGTCAGCCAAACAACTGCCACCACCTGGTTAATGCTGTGCACATTCAGACGTTCACCTATATCATGATAACACAGATCCACAGTGAYAGCTTTGAAATATCTCCCTGATCCACAGCACAAATGCCCTCTTGGCTCCTGGAGAGAGACATACCCAGCCTTGAGTAAAATTAGCACATTTTCCCTACAAGTCATTGAAGCCCAATCAACAYTGGATCCAACAAAGGCACTTTAATAGGAAGCTTTGAAGTGTGAGTGCGCTTTAGAGGGCTGTTTTATTTGATTATATGCTTGCTTTTATGGCTCAGATCAAGCATATACAGCAGGTTTAATATTTGCCGTGCTGTCTCTGGGGAGTCTATCACATATGCACATAACAACAGTTTTCARTCTTCAATAATTACCAGCAGAAGTAGCAATTGCCAGAGAGAGTTCAAATATATAATTCAAAACTTGGTATTTTCTTCTTTTTTTTCTTTTTTTTTTTTAAAGTACATTATTTCTGAACTCTTACTACTTTTCAAGAGTACACAGAGGAAATACGACAAGAATTTATATGCATATGCATATATATATATATATATATATATATATATATATATATATACACACCCCTATATACTGCTTATTTTTCTCCAAAACAATCCTTAAGTCTCACTCCTTTCATTTTCCTCACCCCTGTGAGTGGTCAGCTAAGCCACAAGGTGGATCCCAGCACCTCAGTCTTGTTAAAAATCTTCTATTTCTTCAAGCTCCCATTCAAATCACAGAGTTTTAAAACACTACTTCCATTACTAAATGTATCATATTTGGAAAATGAAAAGTGGCACATCATTTTCCCTTCTGCTTGTCAGGGAGTGATGAAGTTGAAGAGATACTAGCAGGAACCTAATAAAAGTTKAAATTAACACCAGGCTCTGGTTGTTACTAATACGATTTGACTCGGTCTACCAAAGGTTCTTAGACATATACATAACATACAATATGTATATATATATATAATGCATTTTTATATATATCTGTATTTATGAGATAGGCATGGGCACTCAGAATGTATGCAAAACTATTTTCTTTCCACTGATATTACATATTGAATGAAGACAAGAGGATGGAAAATCTTCAGCTGAATGTTCTTCACAAATACCTAATTGGATTTCAGACAAGGTAGTCATAATTATGTACTCATATTAAAAGAAGAAATGCATGCATCATCCTTAACTGCCTCATTTTCTATTTTACTGTATTCTCTGTGCATGTTCTTCACAAATATTCATTTCTTTCCCTTCTCACTTAGTTTAATAGTTCAACTTATTTCTTTTTCAATTCTCTTGCATGTGTCAATTCTGAGACCAGTCAAGAGTGCTGACAGTATGTAAATTAGATCCASGAGAATATAAGAAGAGATTTCTTATTTCTCTGAGAGATTTAAAGGAGATAAGGAAGAGACTGAAAAGATCCCTCTGGGTATCTGCAGCACTAAGATAACTTTTATTATGGTTAAAMCAGATTAGCCTCTTAATACAAGGTGTGTTTTATTGTTCATGCAGCTGCTCCAACAGATTGTCTTCCTAGGCAAAACAGCAAAGAAGGTAAGACCTAGATATTTTTAGAGAAATYCTACTTTAATTATGTCTTAATTAAGAGAACATTGCTCAATTAAAATTACACTGTGAGAAAATGAGATCAACTGGCTAAAAAGACCAAAACAGCTCTGAGAGGGGCTTTTAGAGGGATATGCCAACAGGTATAGTGTGTTGAAAGAGGTTTAAAGAGGACAAGACAGGARACAAGTTATATCAGTTGGAAAAGTAGTCATTTTGATTTACTGCTGTTCTGACATTAATTATAAATGGCAGGTCAGCTGTCAGCTGAGTAATGGACTTTCCCTGCAATTTGGAGCAAATTACTCTTTATCTGGGGTATCTCTTAGTCAGAATTTTGCTTTGGAAGACAACAACACACAAAAAATTAATTAATAGAAGACACTTAATCCCATCTATAATTCCAGCTGGGCCAAATCAGTTTGTATGAAATTATGGAACCTTTTTTTTTTTTTTTTTTTTTTTTTTTTTTTTCCTTAAAACTACAGGTAAGTGTATCAAAATAGCACAAGAGGTTTTTGCTGCTGTTGTTGTTGATTTTAGTTTAGTCAATCCAGGAATATTTTAATTTTGCAAAGGATTGTAATTTTGGGGTGATTTTCTTACAGTGAGAAATTATGTTGAGTTTATTATTTACAGTGAAAAGCAAACCRTTTCAGACAAAATTTTAAATTATTATTTGTCCTCTCAGAGATTCAATTTATTGGTCATTTCAGGAAATTATGAAGTCATTTCTCCCAGTATTTGGGGAAATTRTACAAGTTCCATTGATTTCAATGAGACTTAATATTGGCTCAGTGTGACTCTTGACTGGTCTCAGAACTGACAGATGCAAGAGAATTGAAAAAGAAATAGTAAGTTGAACTATTAAAGTAAGTGAAAAGGGAAAGAAATGCACAGAGAATACAGTAAAATAGAAAATGAGGCAGTTAAGGATGATGCATGCATTTCTTTTAGCATAAGCACATAATTATGACTACCTTGTCTGAAATATTACCAAATTTATTGAACAAAACTATTGCTGCTCCTGAATGCTTGATATCTAGACCATATATTTCTTTTCTGCTTCAGTCTATCTCTATTCTTGCCCTTTTGACCAAGTGACTGTAAGAATTCAGAGAAGATTATGAACTTTCTTGGAATGCATCTTTATTTTCACCCAACAGAGATCCAGTCTGTCTGCTTGTTGTGGTTTAACCCCAGCCAGCAGCTATAGAAAATTACCTTGAGAGGTTCACTGCTAAAGCACATTCCTGATCTGAGCTGAAATGCCTGTGAAGACACATCCTCTGTATTTCTGCTGGTATTTAAGAAAAGTGTGTTAACTGCTCCTGTCGATCCTGCTCACCAAATCTGATGGTTTACATCCCGGGCTCCGTGTGTTAGCAGATACAGAGAATGGATACGGATGGCAAGAAACCTCTAAAATATTCCAGAGGAAAGAGATCTGAGGAGGGAGCGCACTGATAGTACTGAGTCTGCTGAAATAATCAAAATGAAGTGATGCAGTTAAATAAGGTAGCTGCTAATTGTTAGAAAGGAAAAGCGTTTGGCAGCTGCCCTTGAAAATGTTCTTCAGCATATTTGAATATCCAGGGGCTGGCTCATTGCTGGTCACCCCCTGCAGGCAGAACCGTGGGATTCGATTCATGAGGCTGCTCAAACAGAGCCCTGCAGAGCTCCTGCAGCTACAGCCACACTGTGAAATCCAGAGCRGGGACTGCAGCCCTTGTGATGAAAAATGCAAAGACACCGGGCCAGCCAGATAATMATTTTGCCAGTGTGTTTTCTGCAACTAATTTATGGACACATGTTGTTTAACATGCAGGGGCAGAGAGGGAATTAGTGTACTATAGTGAATAAACAGAATAATTGTGAAATTAGTTCTACAGCTCTATCAGCAAAGCTTGGGTGCACACAGAGTCCCTTGCATTGCAAAGAAGTATTTCAAAACCTGATTCTAATYCTGTGCTCTGTGCCCAGCACAATTCTGTTCATGACAGAAACTGAGATTTACCGCCATTTTACAAAAAAAAAAAAACCACCTTTTTTTTCCTCCCTTATTGAAAGCATCAAGGAAAAATTTTTTAAAATTATTTTAAAAAGGGCTTTTCAAACTTGTCAACCTTGGGAAAAAACAAATCAAAAATTGTGTTTTCTCCAACAGCTACAAGATCACCTCAAGAAAGTGGAGGGGTCCCATGGGTAGATTTCAGCAATGACCCACTGGCCCTTGGAAACACTTTGAGGGATGTGCAACTCTGCTCACCAAATGCAGCAAATATTAAAGAATGGAAAATAAAGCACTCAAGGGGCCTGCAAATGCTGCTGGTGTTACCTTGACAACGTAAGTTAAACACATTCCTCTGCCAGATAGTCCAAGGGAAAAGTTCCARTTCTTTATTAAGTTGCCCAAACTAATACCTGTTAAACACACAGCTCTGTCTGAAGAGTAGGAAAAAATTATTCTCTAGCCTGTCTTATACTCTCCCTTCCTTCTTCATATCCAGCAACAAAAAGCCAGAAACAAATCCCCCACACATTTCTGTCCAAGTGCTCCACCATTTGCAGGTTTTTAGGTTGCTTGCCCATTCTCACTGTCCCTAAGTACAGGGGCTCAGGGGCTCAAAAATCAAACATCGCATGTGAAAATTACTTCTAAAATCGCCTCTTCAAGCTCTAACTTTTCCTAAGCCTTTGGAGAAACCTTTAATTGAGGTTTTAGGAAATGTTTTTAAAAAGAATTGGATATCAGAGAGCAGTAAGTGGTGGTTGTGCATTGTAATTTGCACAAGATCCTGAGCAAGTTATATAAAATTCATTGGAATTTTAAATCTATACATTTTGCTAAGTTGGTCTACATAGYAAAGCCAAAAATTCAATTTCTAACTTTTTGTGTCATCCTCAGGAAGCAGGGGAGTTTAAATTTGATTTATCMGGCATTTAGGTCAGAGTTTACCAGTCTAAGTTTAAGATTACATTAGTCCACATTAATTTGGAGTATCAGCCATAAAACCGAAAATAGAGCTATCCAAAGTGTTGGTCTGGATACTGATATGTGCAACGATACCCAGAACAGATGCAGTGTGGGAGGAACACCCAAAAAGCTGTTAGCAAACAGTCYTTTCAATCAATCTTGCTAGAAATTACTTTTCTGAGTGATCACAGAGAAGACAGAAGTTYTCCTTTCCCCTTTTGCAAGATTTATGACATTCTTATTATCAWGTGAAAGCAGCATCCAGGCAGGTCTGCTCAGTCTGAAGTGCAGCCATGCAACAAGTGCTACATCACATCAAGAACAATTGAAAAACCATGTTAAAACAACAAAAAAAAAAGTTTCATGCACATTGGAAGCCAACAAATAAAAAGAGCTCATTTTCTAAAAATACATGCAAAAAATTCTCCTCAGAATCAGTCAATAAGTAACAGAACACACCRACATTAAATTATGTCATATTACTGATGTGCTATAGAGTTTAAAMATTCAAATTAATTAATATGGTATTTTTAAAAAATCATGGGTTTTTATTTTCCCCTTTTCCTTCTTCTTAAAAGACAGCATTCACACGTGAAAGACATGAATTAACTTTAAATATAGTCAAGCCATTTATGGCAGTGATAACAGCTTTAAAAAGCCAGTAGGGACTAAATCATTTTTTTCTGTGAGAAGAATCTGTACARTGAACTGGAAAATCCAAGAGCTTTTAACACAAGTTTCTGTTGTTTTGTTTGAGAAGCATTTAACTATTTGTGGCACCATGTGAGACCACCTAAGAGAGCAGAGTGCAACCACTTCAGCTTTTCCCACCACTACTATCAAAGCATCAGTAGAAGGAATTTTGTCTTTTTATGTTTCCTTCAATGAGGGAAACTACATGCCTAAATATTTTGTGAGGAAGAGGACATCATTGTTCATGTGGGCACGCACTTTGCAGAAGCTGGTGAAAAAGATAAAACCACAGAAATACCATTTCTCTGCCTTGTTTACCTGCCAGGAGTATGGCTTCATGATGTGCCTGGGATTGTTTACCAAAGCAGAGCATCATACTCTAAAGGTTTGTAATAAATCAGTGAACCTTAATGGCTTACAACCTGAACATGTAATTATTTAGGCATAAGTGATTTATTCAGTGCATTTTAAAGATGTTCTGGTGGGTAGGGAAGAGATTATGTTTGTGAGTGCAGGTAAATGATGGCAGTCTGTCATAAGGTCTTCTGTTATTGCAGACAAGAAATTTAAGACTATTTTCTCAGAAGTGTTAAGGCATCCAAACAAGCACAGAGGTGAATTGTCCACATTTAATGAAATGGTCCCATGGATTTCAACAGATGATGCAGAAAACATTAMTGAGAGCAATTTCTGTGACTAAAAGCTTGAGTATCTTTGAAAAATCTAGAACATTTCAAAACATTTCAGTGATCATTAATGATATTCATCAAATAGTTTGGGTTGGATGSCACCTTAAAGATCACTTAATTCCAGGCAGCCTGCCATGGATAGGAACACCTTTAATCAGATTTCTGAGAGCCCCATCCATCCTGGCCTTGGACGCTTCCAGGGATGGAGCATCCACAGSTTCTCYRGGCAACCTGTTCCAGTCTCTCACCACTCTCACAGTAAARAWTTTCTTCCTAATACCTAATCCAAATCTACCCTCTTTCTGTTTAAAGACATTTACCCTGTTCCGTCACTACATGCTCWTGTGAAAAGACACTCTCCAGCATTTTTGTAGGACCCCTTTAGGTAGAAGTAGGCCAGTTTTKCAGGCTGAACAACCCCAAGTCTGTTCAGTCCCACATTTGTGAAGCAGCTGCTGCATTCTTTGGCAAATCCCATTGCTTTTGGAGGCATTGGGGAGGGAGTGGGACAAAGGTGAGATGAAGAATAATTCTTCCTTTAATTAAATTATTGCTTTGCTGCTTTTCTCAGCACCACTCTGGAGCCTTCCACTGCCCAATTCCACATTGGATAGAGCCATGAGGAGGAGCTGGTGCACAGTCAGAACCTCTCTCTGTCTGCTAAGTCTTTTCTTGCACTGATRGAAATTTATCTGCTCAGTGAAGAAAACGTTGAGGTTTTCATTTTGTAGAGGGAAAACATTAAGAACCAGGATCTGATTTCTGAACTGTAACTGCTTTTTTTTTGACTGACAGAGAAACAGCTAAATTACGATTTCAGGAGTTTATCTCTGCCACAGCATTATAAATTTGAAAACTTTATGGCTTTTCTTTTAGCCTAGYAGGATAAAAGTGTGAACCTCTTCATGTGTTAAATGCTCTCTCTTGGAGTGCATTATTGCTTAATATATCCTCGTACTTCATAAATTAAAGAAAAAAAAAAAGTTAAAGTTAACTTCTTTTTTCCTGAAACAAAGCTATCAGTGGGCGTGATTAATACACAGATGCTGCACGTTTCCATTTTCACAGAGCAATATGTTCTACTTATGCTCTTGCAGCCACGTAGATTTATACTTTTTGCATTTAAAGATAATATATGGAACTTACATTGTTATGCAAAATGYGTGTTTAAAGTAAAGCGTGGTGCTTTTATTCTGATCTGCGAAAGTTAAAATGCACTGAATTTGCATCACATTTAGCAAAGTTAAATTTGAGAGAATCTCTGTGGGAAAAGCACATTCACTTCTCAGTCTCATTTTCAGTATAAGTAGGTCACAAAGCAGGAGCTGGAATTCTCCAAGTGATTCTGCACAGGATCTGCTGGCTGTCCCTGCCTGTGCAKGGCTGCTGGAACAGAAATCTCACTCATTTGGCAGGAAATGCACACGGAGATWGAGGAACATTAGGAACAGGTTGGTGCCTCCCGTGCCCAGTGTTTTGCTTTACATGCCTGTAAACAGATCCCACATTCACCSGGCTCTCAGGAGTCTGACTTATTCATTACACAGCAAATTCACACTCAGACTTGCCAAGGGCTATGGAGGTTGTACTTAAAAAAAGGAAAAAAAAAAAAAAAAGTGAGGAGCAAGCCCAAAAACGTGCAGGGAATCTCTGTGAATTCACCATTACCTTCTTCTTTTGTGCTCGCCTTCACTTAATTGGATCTGCGTAGYTCTGGCCCTCATTAAGTGGATGCACTTTTCTCTTCATACACTGAAAATTGCCTTGCTGCTTTGCCAGCAGTGCCATCCAAGTTGATGCCTGTTCATCTGTTTCTGCTGTTTCTTTTCCATTACTTCTGTAATTATCACCCACGAAAGAACAGGCCAGATATAGATATTGGTGAGATTATCATTAAGATTCTTGCAGATSCCTTTGCAAGAGTGAAAAGGGAAAAAGTCTGAGAGCTACGCACTTGTTTTTTATCCTGGAGCTGCCCAAAATGAATCCCTAAATACCTTTCCTATTAAAAAAAA
>NW_026623253.1:403484-407592 GCF_030028575.1 Malurus melanocephalus
TAATTTCAGAAATTCAGTAATTATTTTTTAAAACCAAACTGGAATTATTGCCAGGATGAAACCTGTCCATAAAATGAAGAAATACAATGTTATCCACTCTAACCTCCCCTGAGACCTTTGGGTTTTCTTCACAGCTMAAAACACACCACGGTTTTAGAAGCACGTCTGAACAAGGATGCTCAGCGGGAGGCTGCATGAGCAGAACAGTTAACCCAGCACAACATTAAAATGTGCTTGACATTGTTAGACCCCCGTGAAACCCTGAAGCAATGCAGCGTCTGCTTAAGAAGCCCATTCTTGGGCTTAAACAATGGAAAGTGGATAATAAACAGTTTTTTGAGCACCTGAGCTCCCGATTCCTACAGGCTTWTGTCTCCCAGCTGTTTGACTGCTTACCTGAACTATCCCAAGGCTTTTCCTGTGACCTTTACATGCATATACTCTTCTCCCGTGCTGCACTTTAGCAGCAATTTGCAGGCCACCATGTCTGAGGGGAAAAAAAAAACAAAAAACAAATCAACCCAGAAGAATCCAAAGTGAATATTTAAAACTCACTTTCTTCCCTAATTGTTATTTTATTTTTTTAAGTGTGTAAAAATTGAATTATCCTGCAGACTTTTGATCTCTTGTCAAATATCTTGGAGGTATTAAAAAAAAACTTTTCATTTTTGTTTGTTTGTTTGTGAGTGAGGGCTGGAGATGGATAGAGCAAGAAACATTCAAAAAAGTCAAATGATAACTAATAAGAACTTCTACAAGCTTGCATTAAGCCCAGTAATTAACCTCTAAAGGGTATTTAAAGGCACTAAGCAATCGAACTTCCTCCCTGGACAGACTTTATCAAACCTAAATCAAAATGTGATTCCTACACAGATCCGCATCACAGGAGAGACTGTGGTTTGTCTTGCTGAAAAACTTGTATATATATAACTTATATATATATACACATACATGTATTTCTCCTCCTATTCTGCAGTGAATTCTTCAGGAAATCAGTGTGTTCTAGTTTTACAGTTTTCACATTCAAGGAGGAAAGATTATTCCATTTCTATCAGTGTGATCCCATGGGACAAATGGACTTATAACAGCAAAACTACCCCATGCACACTCAAGTGGATAAATTRTATTTTCCTACAGTGCCAGTGTTACGGGTTAAGGGTTCTCCTTCTGTTTGCCTTCTTGGGGAATTTTCTTTCCCATTTTGTTGCTGGCCCACTGATTGCCAGGCCATCCTCTTGATGGCTGGGCGATTGGTAAAGACAATAGGACCTGCACCCCACCCAAACGATCTTGTTAAGTACTGGGAGGGGGTGTGTCTGGGTGTGGGGGGTGGTAACTATATATCCTGCCCTGCTTGGCTCAGAGGGAGGTTGGCCTGCTACCTGTGGAGGAGATCTTGACTGCTCTTTTCTGCAGAGCCCAGCATCTCTGCTCGTTGGTTCCTGTTTTGCTGCACTGCGATCTTCTGCCCCTGTGCCTTGCCTGGGACCCCTGAGATTTGTGCTGCAGTGGTTAAAGGAGCACCAAGATTGGTGTTTCCACTGTAAGTTTGCAGAGGAACTTTTTCTCCATCCATCTCTGCCGTCCTTGGCCACGTGGGCGATCTGGGTATATCTCTGCATGAGGCTGCCACTGGGTTTGTGACTGGGCTGGTTGTTGCTATTGTTGTTATTATTTATTTCACTTTGTTATATATATTAGTACAAACTGTTATTCTCTCTTTCCCCATAGTCTTGCCTGGAAGCCCGTGATTTTTCAAAGCTATAATAATTCGCAGGGAAGGGGGGTCATATCCACCACTCCAAGGGGGGTCCCTGCCTTCATTGGCAAACACCTGTCTTTCAAACCAAGACAGCCAGTATGTCAATCTGGTGAGTCAGGTTTTGTCTGTACCCATCAGGAGTGACAAAATGTGTGAATTAAGGTTTTGGTATCCCTTTAAGAAAGGCAATCTGTTTTGGCTGAACTTTGAACTCATCAGTGTTCAAATGAACATTGATGAGCATCAAAATTCAACTTTTATATAATCTTATTTATGTAGCTCAGAAAAATAGTAATCCCACAATGAAAAACAAAGTAGGGACAAAGAATTTAATAATTTTCATTGCTCAACTAATTCCTGTACTTGGGAATAGRACTTCTTGTTTTTTKGRAWKRWTWAWWAAAAAATCATCAGTTCATTGTTAWGCAGAGYTTGAAAACTTACCAAAACATGGSCAGATAATGCTAGGAAAATGTGAGAACACATGTAAAATCATGTACTAAATTAAATTAAAAAAGTAATTGACAGCCTATTTTGCATGAATTAATAAATTCTTGTTCAGGTATTCAAGCCTATACATTTGACATACCTTAATTGTTGTCTTTGTATCAGTGATTCTGCTACCTCCTTTATAATTTTTTATTCAATTTAGCCATAAGCCTTTCTTGATAGTCTCTGACATAGYGGATCAAAACCCGAGCATTAACAAAGTCCATAATTTGTTCCTTCAGAAACTATTGGATATGCTAACAGCACTGTTTAGAAAAAAAAACCACAATCATTTGCTATCAAAGCTAAAAACAATCCAGTAACAACCTTGTACTGAGAATTTACACAGCCCCAGTTATCAGTTGTATATCATGCACCTATTTGATCTCTATTTCAGGACCACAGTTTTTTTTTGAGTGGCATAAATCTGTCTATTTTCACAGATATAAATTTTACTAGATCCTATTACTTGAAGTCATAGAAGTGTTTTTCAAACCTGCTGAGAAGCTGAGCCACAAGATTCTCAATGTTACATTGATTTCACAAAAAAGGTATTAAAAYTTATTCTGTCTGTAACTTTCAGCAGTTGAGTGAAAATAATTTCAAGCAAACAAATATTTTTGAAGAAATGCCAGAATCTAATGACATGTCCGGGGCTTTTTTTGGAAGATGTGAAAAATCCCTGAACTCTTAGGTTTCCTGGACTTTTCCTATTTGTCAAAATTTCCTTTAAAGAAATAGAAAACTAAACCCGAACCCCCACTTAGCCATCTTTTACATCACCATTACCTCACAATGAGAATCGATGACAAACATTTTGCTGCCCCTCATTCAGTGTTTCCACCTGCTAAATTCCACTTGCTCTTGAGATAAATGCAAGAATTCTTGGTTACTGATRGAGCAAATGGAGAGCACCCATTTATCCTGCTCCCCCCATGTTTTTTCCCCTACAATTTAATTCTTGGTAGCAGCTGTGTCAAATAAAAAGGTCACATTTGGGATATTTTTGGCTCATGGCTTTCCTGCAGGAGATTGTGCTCCTGGTTCATAATTCMGTAATCATCTCCAACCCTAAATAGTGTCCCCAAATACAGCACGACTACTGCAGTCACCTGACATAGAAGGATTAGTAAGAAAAAGGTCAGATAAGGCATGATACGTTCAGAGCTCAGATTCTAGAGGGGGATCAGGCAGCAGCTGCTCCAGTGACCCAGGAATGGGAGGAGATCCCACTGCTTTGGGCTCACAGAGTTGGGAAAAAATGCCACTAAATCTCAAGAGCAAAAGGACAGTCCTGCCCTCTTCTTCTGAAAACAAACCAACCCAAACACATTAAAAAGTTAATTTCAAAAAACTGTATGCAAAGCTCCAGACAGTTTTTGTGTTGCTTGAACTGTTTCACCTTATTCTAAGAAAATATGGGATGTTACTGTGGATTTAATGACAAGGAAAAGCTTAAAAAAATTATTTTTAGATACTGAAGTTTTTCTAGCTACTACTAGCTACTCTTTTCCAATAAAACACCCTTAAGATCTTCTATGTGGTTCATGATGCATATTCATGGTTGTAAAAATACCGAACAATATATGAGTCCATAAGTATTCATTAGTGTTTAGGAAGTCAAAGGCTGCTTTTGCAAAGGCTTAAAATATAAAATTACATTCCCTAACTTATTGTTTTCATTTTACAGAGCCATTAGTTATGCAATCTGGCATTTCTTCACTTAGTATTTAATGGTTTAGCACCTGCCTGTGTTTGGGATTTTTTAGACTAACGTTAGCAAGTGACATGGAGAATAAACTGCAAGGGAACAGTCATGATCTAGTTGCACAGTGTAGAAGTGAATACAGAGATTTT
>NW_026623253.1:407653-420132 GCF_030028575.1 Malurus melanocephalus
GGGGGGGGGGTGTTTGTTTGTTTTTGGTTTTTTTTTTCCCCTTAAAATAAAGCATTGCAGGCTTACCTTTGTACTGGATTTTAGCCAAAGATTCTATTTGAGGGTAATRTTTCTTGCCTCATGTACAGGTGCATCTTCTGAATTGTGACCATACCTGTCCTTTGTGCATGGTTGCTGCTGAGGAAAAGATTCTTCAGTGGTTGTATAATGCAAGTGCTACCAGTGAACCAGAGAAAAACAGACCTAGATTATCCCAGAATTGTAAAGAAAAAATATCCTCACCAACAAGCAGATTGTTTATACAAGGACAGTTGGTATTWTTAGCACTGAAAGTATTTTGAAGCTTAGTTAATCATAGTTAAACCTAAAAATTTTACAGTAGGTAAAATTACCAATGCAATGCATACCATAAAAGCATGAATGACAGACASAGGATGGATTATTTGCACAGTTTTTCCTATTTTTAACTAAATGACTGAAGTAAAAAAGAAGGTTGATCGAGTTACAAAAAAAAAGGGGGGGGAAAATGAAGTTATACAATGAGAAACAATTGCTTTTAAACCTTGGCACACTGCAAAGGACACTATTTGTTTTTTTCTGAAGATAAACCTTTTAAGTATTTTTGTTATTACATTGCATCATTTTATAAAGAATCTTTCTTTGACACACAGAAACACTGAGAGAAAAAGAAACAAACAAACAAACTCACTTTTCTTTCTCCTCTCTAATCTGATGTTTATATACAACAGCACATGCTTAAAAGAATAACTTGAACTCAGCAGAGTTAGGCTCCTGGATGCTRTGCTGCTGGTTTGAACTCAGTACAGTGGCATAAAGTTATTCCTGTTTGATATGGTCTATTGGGGCAAGAGTCAGGAGGGAGAGAGCATTAGAAGTATTAGAAATTTAAAATAGCAAACTTTTAAAATATGTTGTTTCTACTCTTCATTTCAGCAAATGTTGCTTAGGGACTTTCAATCACGTTCTCCTATCTTCCATTTTGAAACTGATTAAMTGTAAGTCAGTCCCAAGCAGGAATTGTGGCATTCCAAAATCTCARCTCCCTGAAATGAGCAGGGACATCTTCAATCAGATCAGGTTGTCCAGAGTCCAGTCCATCCTGATTTTAAATGTTTCCAGGGATKGGGCATCCACAGCCTCTYTGTGAAACCTCTGCCAGTGTTTMATCACCCTCACAGTGAAGAATTTCCTTTTTTTTCAAGTTTGAACTGCAATGTTATGGTACCATATGCTAATATGGTAACTTTGTGTTGAAAACAGCATAATGGAAAAATGAACTTGCTAAATTCATGCTTGATTACTGCACGGTTTAAACCGTGATTGGGAGGCATTGCAATTTTAATTCTACTATACCACAGATGAACATTAATAATATACTTATGTAATTGGATGTGTTCCCTTAATCAGAGCTGGGAAAATGGGTAGTTCACTAAATCAGTTTGGGTTTCAGATCTTTTRGAATTGAACATTTCTACATGTCATTACTGAACTATCCTGACTAAGAAGGGGCTAAAATATATATAAAAAAAATAGATTCTACCAAAAATTTACCTCATTACGAGACAGATGCTGACAACTCCAGATTCAGGAGACTCTGAACAATTAATTGGTATCCCACCAGAGTCAAAACATCCACTCTACCCTTGTCCCTGGGTAAGGCCAAGGCAGTCTCTAAATCAATTCCTGTATCCCTGTGTTCATGGATTCCACAGCAATCGGCAGCTCAGACCAGGCACATGAGCAGGAGATGTCCTGATAAATCCCCAGCTCTTAGAGGATGGAGCGAGAAAAATCCTGAGGTTACTTTAATGAAGCAATTTGCTTGGATGTTGGCAGTACAGATCAGCAAGACCTACCAGGGGAACAAAACCACCTCTCTCCACTGTTGATATCAAGCAACATTGTCCAGGCATGACATGAGCCAACATTTATGGGAAACAGTGAGAAATAAGCTCTCTGAAGATTCCTGAGTCATGCAGTAAGATTTGTTCAGTGAATTTTTTTTTAACTGCTGAAGCCTTTTCTCAAATAGAATAAAATTAGGTTATATTATTAATGTCTCCCAGCTGCCTTTTTTTTTTGTTTTGTTTTTGTTTTTGTTCAACAAAACTGTGTTTTCCTACAATGGCACTATAGAGTTTGGGTTTTTTAGTTACTGTTATTAAACCATGCATTCATGAACAGGTAATATCTCCTTAAGCCTTCATAACTTAGGCAAACCTTGGTATTTATTGACAGATATAGCTATATATCAAACTGGGTAATTTTCAAAATGTGTTTTAATTCAYTTTTAATTTAAATGTGTATGAAATTTCTTCTTTATGTCAGCTATATTTCAACTGTCCACTAAGAAGATAATTATTGTTAATTACCCATGGCATACAAATGGGYACTTTTAATAATGTTCTCCCACATTTCACAATAAATATGTTTCAAAACCTCAGTTACATTTAATAAGCATAGAGYAGCTCTCTTTAGCCTGCATTTTAACGTGTTCTGCATTTAAATATGCAGAGATATAGCTCTACTCCCCTTAATGCTGCAAAYGAAATCATGGCAGTGTGCCAGAAATGTAAGGAATACAGCGTTACCTTTGTCCTTGGCAATGCCTGTCCCACTTTTCAGTTACTTCATTTTGACACCGGGAAAATGTTATTGTGCACCGGGGCACTTTGCAGCAGCTACACTTAAAATATGTTTTAAAGGTGAGCAACTTCACCTGGGGGCTCGGCTCCCGATCGATTCCCTCAGTKGCTATCTCAACAAAGATTGGGAATGAAGTAATTACCCATCCCAAGTGGAGATGAGCTGAAGAGCCCCACAGCTCTCCACCGACCCGAATTACTGCAGCCCACTCGATCTGCAGCTCCAGCACACCCATCCAGCAGCCCTGGCTTTGTTTCAGTGCTCATTTCAGCAAGATAAGGGTTGGTTACCACATTCACCCATCTCAGATATTACTGATTACAGGTCCTACTTTCCTCCTCTGGGACTGAGGGGTGGTTGCAGGCATTGTCCAGCCTGAAAGTGAGCGCTGCCTTACCCAGAGCTGCAAGAATTTTTTGTGCCAAGTGGTAGGAAATAAAGCATCCCATCTGCTCAGCAACACAGGTGGTGGAGAACACGCTGTCCTTGTGCTCAGCTCCCTGCACTAGCCATGGACAGCAGGGCTCAAGCCACGGCTCTGCAGTTGTGAGGGATCGCTCATAAAGGGTGGGACATGCAAATATGTGCCGAGGTGACGGCTCTAAGGGAAAAAAAAAAAAAAAAAAAATCTTTGAGGCACTCATTGCAAATCAAAGTTTCTTGCTGCTCTTTTCTTCCTCCAATTACTTGCCTAGCCTGGGGTCAGGAGTACAAAAGCTGCCCCGTAAAGGCAGCTAAAATCCACTTTCTGCTGAGCTTCTGCTCAGGGTTTTTAAAATGGTGATGATTAGTGGAACTGCCTAATGGAGAGCTCTGAATTGTCACACACATCTACTAAACACATTGTGTTTGTCTCTTCTTCGAAATACCAGTTTGACTGGCAGCTGATTTCTCTCTGTTCATTTGCACCTGTTTTTTTCCAATGGGAAAAAAAGCCAACAACTTACCATTTACCCCAAAATCAGAATGAAATTAAGTCCTCTGGATAGAGGGAATTAAAAAAACTCTTTCCACACAATCTCTTTCTGATTAACACTGAATGAAATCTGACTGTAAAGAGGTTTTGCATTACTSTCCCATAATCTATTTGGAATGACTGCTTTATGGAGACACCTTTCTTTTTCTSTGCACCAAGGTACAAAATAATTTAGTGGAACAAAACCCAACAGAAAAAATTCCAGTTAGATTTTCTTATGGCCATGGCTATGTAACAGCACAAGTGCTAAATAAATTGAATCAGTTTGACAAAACTGGCACCATATACATGCCCAATATAAACCCTAACACATTATCTTCTTTTCTGCAGAAAATTATAATATTAGTAAAATAAAATGATGTAGTGTTAAAATATTTATGAAAGAATAACATAATCACTTGTCTTCTAAACATTMTTAAAACACTAAAGCTTGTGATGACTCGGACTCCTTACGATATTAAATGCTTAGAATGTCTTAATTATTAACATAAATTTATGAYTGGATTGGGATTTAGTCTTAGCAAGTTAAAACATTTCTATACTTCAGATTTTAATATTTTGAGTTAAGGAAAGAGTCTCAGCTGCTTACATATGATAATGTGGTTTGCATAAGTAAAATGTGAAAATTATGTTTAATTAGAAAAAAATCCAGCAGCTTATTTCTCTGTTAAGTTAGAATCTAGAGCAAAGTTTAATTAACTTGTAGACTGTCTAGGCCTTTTTCATGTATATTCTCCAAGAGGCTTATTATAAGGCTGCTAGAAATCATAGAATAAGACAAACCCTTATCCTGCTCATTTTAATTTTAACTGTTAAGAGGTTCTTCAAAATGCATCCAATTTTTCTTCTTTTAACCAAAGGGCTCCCATTAGGGGAAAGTAGGGGATACAAGTGAGTTTTGGGAGCCTTTTTCCACTACTCTGTCTRCAAATTATGGGAGTAGAGCTGTTGTCCCCACCTCCCCTGCCAGTGAGGCCACAATGACCCTAAGCCACAAATTTTTCTCTGCTGTTGCCCCAGCCTTTGTAGGAGGTGTCATCAGTTATCTTTTTTTTTTTTTTTTTTTCCAAAGGGAGGTGCTTTTTTGCTTTTCCAACTCAGTTTCGTAGAGCTGGAAATATACTTGCCTCACCACCTAAAAACCACAAAAATAGGAAGAAAAAATTTAAATGCCTAAAATTAAATAAAATTATGTTTTAGCTACTGTTTATATTTAATACCATTAAAGAAAATATTCAGTTGAACATAATGTGCACAGAAAGTTTAAATGTATCTCATTTAAAAACTACAGTGTTATTTCCTCTCACACAACTAATGGAGCAAATAATCTTACAGAAATTCTGTAAAATGTAATAATCCCATCAGGAAAAGCCCCAAATTTAAAACTGGTGGATGTGCAAGGCAAGAAAAAGGAGGAAGCTTATAAGCATTTCATATTCAAAAGGGTTTAGTAAAAAAAGTATCTGGACTTCCCAAAAGCCAACTCACAGAAAATACTTATGGAAAATGCACAKAGTGTATTCCCAAACCAGCCCAAATAATAACTGTTTGAGTGTGATAAAGGGACAGCAAACACACACTAATCCCACTCTGTCCCTGGGTAGTTCATGGTATTCCCACGAGTTTCTGCTCCGTGGATGTCCTGCTCTGATCCTTCACCTCTTTTCAGCAAAACAAATTCATTACAGTTTAGTGYTGCTCAGAGCTGCTCAACCACCTGTGGAGTCAATTCCTGCTGTTCCAGCTATGCAAGAACAGATTGTCTTTAATCTGCAGCTTTCACAGGCACTCACTGGCTGTAAACTGAATGGTTGTGATGGCCACGGATGTTTGCACTGATCTGCTCCCTCTCCACACTTCTGAAAAGCTGGGCTACCAAACCAGCTAGAGCTGGCCAATCAATAACTTGAAAATTGCATGAAGAACATGCAATTAATTTGCCTATTAATACCTTGAATAATTTATCTGATAAATACCATTTGACTATCTCCAGAGCTGTTCAAGTAATGAAGAAATCTACTTCAGACCTGTTCCTTGAAATGTTTGCAGGTGTTATTGCTGTGCATAGCGCAACCAATTGTAGGGAGCTGCATTTTCAAAGTTAGGTCAGACTTCAAAAATATGCAGTAAGGCTTCCAGCCTAAAATAACCTTATTCCTGTATTAGTGGAATAATAATAAAACTCCAAGTTGAGACTAAGCAAGCAGTGATTGCAGCCTGAGCACAGCTCAGCTGGGATTTTCACTTTGTGTGTCCCATATCAACTGCTAGACTCAAACCATGCAGTTCTGCCCATGTGTATCACAAATTCTCCTTTTTTTTTGTTTGTTTTTTAATTTTAGCTTAGCTGGAGTTCTCACTTTGTCTGTCCCATATTAACTTCCAAACTTGAACCACACACTTCTGTTCACGTGTATTACAAATTTTAATTTTTTTCTGAGCTTGTGTCCCAACTGCCTTATCTTCTGGGCAGCTCAGACACAGGCAGGGCTCATTTTCTGGCATCAGCTGAGCTTTCACAGTCAAGAGGAAAGGCTGGGGCAGTGCTTTCCTGAGCAATTCCTACTTCTCACCGAGTCCCACCTCACTGTGACTGGGTGTGCTATGGTCCCTCTCAATGCCACACAGAAATTTTGGGCTTCCCAGTGTCCAGYAGAGACCTCAGACCACGAGCCACCGATGTCCCAGAGCTGGCAGTGAGGATTCCCAGCACAAACGGTGTTTGAGTTTGCTGCTGGCTCAGGATCCAGCTGCGCAGGCACAGCTGGATACACCAGCTATTTCTCACCCCATGAGCATCACTTGGTAGGCTCACATGCCCCAAAACAACCCCCTGCAGCAATGCCATCTTCCCCCACCGAGCAGCTCTTTCCAAGCCATCACAACCCAGCAGGGGAAGTGATAAAATAGGAGGCAGCAGCAGGGAGAGTAGCAGGGCCCACACCTGATAGATGAAACCAAAAAGCACAGCTGAGGGAAAATGCCTTCAGCATTCCTACAGCTGAAACAGATGTGAGAGAGCCCTTGAAGGAGCAGGAGGGTGTCATGGGACTGCTGGAATGTGCTGGTGACATGAGATGTGTGGCATTTGCCACCTTGAGGCCCTTGAAGGCTCAGCAGCATCCAATTATCTCCCAGCCAGGAGCACCTTGCCAATCACTCCTGCTCATGGCTGAAAATTAACCTCCTTTAGATTAAGTTTYTGCATCCACAGACCCTCCTGGGTTTGGCTTAGGTTTGGCTGGTGCAGTTTTGCATCTCCTGCAGATTGCAGTGTAATCCCTGTATATACATTTCTTCCTCAGAGAAAAAGAAGTATCTCACAAGTCACACACTTGCCACTCCTGTAAAAGTGATTCTCCACGGTGCTGCCAYAGGATAAAATCATTACTTAGATGCTGAGTGAGGAGCCCAAATGCATGTTCTCACTGTTAAATTTGACTAACTTTCAGAAAACTGTTTCTCCTCTTCATATTCAAATTCTGCTTGACTCATATCATACTTTAGACCAGTATTAATTACAAGCACAGGGTGAGAATTACAGTTACAAAGTGAGAAGAGCAAGAAACCACCAGCTTGGTTAGAGTGGTAAAATCTGGGTTACAATCTATGTTTAGTGAYCACAAGTCAAAAATCATCTCACTTATTAAATGTTTATGGCTGCACAGCCGGTTGAATGAATATGAAAATAAAATTAAGTCAACATTAATTYAATCCCCAGCACATTTTGCAGGCCAGCTCATCTGTTCCTCACCCGTGGTGATTCTCTTACCTGGTTAACACACACAACAGCTGGCACTGATAGCAGCTGGTGCTAACAGGTAATGCTGAGAGTTAACCACTCCCAGCTGAGAATGGCACAGAAACTTGTGCAAGTCTGGAATGCTGCCAGAATAACAAAGTAGAAAATCCCATAACATGAAAATCACATCACAAAATGATATTTGTAGTTACTGTTATTCCTATTTTAACTTTTTTAACCCAAATATAATTGTATACTGCAAGTCTTTGCTAATATTTGCATTTTCGTCATGCAGTTGTCTCAATAAGTCTCCACTAGGACTACAACACAGGTTGAAAATTCCAAATTTTTAGGCTCAAAGTGCTCTCCTGTGCCTGCAGGACTCCTGACCTGGAAACTGCAGCTTCTGCAGCTCTGCTCCCTCACACAGCTGAAAAGTATTTATTTTCCCCTGCCAAGAGAGAGCCAAATGACCTTCAAAGGAGCCAGACCATCTCCAGGCTGGAATATCTGTGCCTGCCAGCTGTGATGAGCAGCCCCACTTTGTCATGAGCTGACTGCATTCCTTCAGTGCCTTGCAAAACGTTTCACATCCACAGCCTGAGTTCACTAAACAGGTACCCAGGAAAAGGGTTAAAGCTTATATTCACATTCTATTTAATTCCTAAACCTCAAAATGTTTAGTATGCAGAGTAAATTACTCTGTAGTCCAGAGCTCTGTTCATATTCCATTTATTTAAGAATGAGGAGCCCTGTTTACACAATAAAGGTAAACATAGTAAATATATAAAAAATTATATATAGAATATATATATTGTATACATACTGTTATATATATATATATATATATATAAATAATATAGATAAATATATAAAATATATAGTTGCTGTTGTAAACTTTTCTGGGGCTTGTAGTAAACACTCTCCCCACAGCTGCAGTAGCAACATCAATGGAAATTAAAAAACAAACAAACAAAAAAACCCCAAAAACAAACAAACAAACAAAAAAAAAACAAACAAAAACCCCAACAAATCTTTTAAACTAAAATGGCAAGTTCTGTTAGAAATGCGAGGTATCTGTTCAATAGCAGAGTAAGAGGACCCACTAGAAAGAACAGAGACTAGTGGGAAAAGGAGTTTATTTCTCCAGGTCATAATTCAAATAATGGACATCAACACTATCTGTGCAGATTTCTCACAGAGTTTCTTCAAACCCCCAAGAACAACAAGCTGTAAATAAAGCTCATAACTCTGCTGCCCAGCAAGGGTTAACTTGCCTTATTGAATGACATTAATTGAATTACATTCCAAAGAGAAWCATCTAAAATATATGAGATAAAGTGGAGGGAAAGGCCTGCAGCTTTTATTGGAACTGTAATCTTCCTTCCTCTTTACACATCACAAATGAGAGGCTCACAGGTAAGCAGGGTTGGTATCMGCTGGGTTTATGTCCTGAAGGACTTGAGAGCTTCTTCCGTCATCTCCTGAGAAAACAATAATTATACATTTATGTAAAATGAAATCCATGCTTCTCAAGTCTTTCCTCCTACTCCAAGAAGTGGGGAAAAATGCAATTTTGTAATATTTGTTCATTTTCCTGCAGAAAAATGGCTCTAGAAAGAGGAAGTAACTGCATTCCCTGGACCTAACTCTTGTTACCCACTCTCACTCCTTTGAATTGGTCTGAATGGTCTAGAGGCCCCACAAAAGAAATTTTTTTTTTTTTTTTTTTAGCCAGAGCAGTCATGCACTCTAAGGCTGTTTCTCTGTTTTTAACCCATTAGTGCAGATTTATACAATCTAGTGTAAAGCAGCATTACTTTGATTGTAAAACATAGTTAAACATGTAAAGTCACATATTTTTGTAGCAACTTTGAAAGTGATTTTTTTTTTAACCGCAATTTGCTGGTTTTCTGACTTGAAACGAGGTGCAGAGCTGATATTTCAACTTTTCCATGGTGCTAAGGGAGTTTGCTGGACAGCAATTCCCTGAGAATTTCACCAAATGGTCGCTGAGAAGACAGAGTGGCTGTTCCTGAGGCTTCACTGTATCAGAGCTCTGGGGAAAATCAGCAGGTGGATTCCTTCTCTGCTRGTGACTGAGTGCTCCCAGAGTCCACATTTCTCTTTTCCTTCACAAAGAATTWAAATGAAATATTTGACACCAAATAAAGAAAGAATGCCAAAAGCAAAATATTGAAATGCTCTGCAAAAATAAATGTTTTCTTCTTCTGATTTCAATTCTAATCCCTCTCATCTTCTCACGTATTGCTATTTACACAGCAAGATATGAAACTTTTTTTTTTGTTTGTTTTTAAAGAAGGAACAAAATTCTTAATGTTACCTTTTAAGACTAGTTTTTTTTTATAGCTCTGTCCTCTGAGAATGGTTGTTGGGAAAAGCATAAGGGGATGGAATAATGGGATGCTTTACAGATTCTTCTGTATGCAAATAAACAGCCCAACAACAGCCATCTCTCGAAATGCATTCTGCCATCAGCATCCACCTGCACACAGACTCTCCCCTGGGACTCAGGAAATGCAGGGTACAGCATGGATGGCTGGGTTTATGGACAGCAGTCATTTCTCTCTGCAGCTCATCGTCATGCAGGGCAGAATCCTKAGAGGCAGAGACCAAGGAGAGCAGAGGAGATTTGGGGTGGGGAGCTGCTACACTGAAAATCACCAGGMGGGAGCTGAACACAAGATATATGATTATTTGAAATGACATCCCAGCGAGTGACAGCTTATCAGTTTCTTGGTCAGGGTGTTGCAGGCGTCAGCAACCAAAAATTCCATAGATTCCATATATTCCACATATTCCACCTCATCTCTGTCGTAGTCTGAATCTTTTGTGGGTTATTCTGAGAGGAAATGGAAATACCAAGGTGTAAGCAGAGATTTCCCATCCTTCTCCCTCCCCATCCTGCTCTTGGAAATGCACTGAGCCCTGCCCATAGCACGGGAGGAGAGGAGGGGTTCTGCAAACGTCACCACTACTGAGTGATCAGGAGAGWATCAGGCAGGGGTGCTGATTCTGCCCTGCTTTTGCCTTGACCCTCTGTGTGACTGCGTAAAAATCTCTTTTTCTTCACCTTTCTCCTAGCAGCATGTGAATATTAACACTTCTAGTTCTTTTTCAAAGTGTTTTGTTGTTTTTTATTTTTTGGAATCTGCAAGCAGGATCTGCCTACTGTGAAGTAATATTATTAATTTTTTCTAGCAGGGTGCTGCCTGGAACTTGTGGTAAGTGTTGTCACACTGTATCATGAAGATACAGTAAAGATAGAGTAAAACCAGTACAAATCCCAAAGATCTTATTCAACAAAATTCCCACGAAAAGGAGATTGCTACAAATTTACTGGGATATTTCAGCTTTCTAGGGTTTTCCTTGTGAAAACTGTTGGAAACTAAAATACCATCAGACACCTCTCTCTGACTGCATGAAACCAGCTCAGTGTCAGCAATGCTCACAAGAAACCAGCCCATGACTGGAAAAGAAGGAAAAACAGATTCCTCTGGCACTGGAATTCACAGGAGGGAATCTAGGAGATGTTTTTAATCAACCTTTAGACTCTTTTAGTGGTCAGTTTGGTCCATAATTACCTATAACAGTGGCAAACCATTCCTGCTTCCTCTCCTTGCAAAAAGAGAATGAGCAAAGAAGGAAACAAGACACAGAGTAGCCCACCATCACCTGTAAAATGCAAAGGGAAAAAGCATTTTTAATGCTTTTTTTATCTCATCCTTGCTTCATTAGCAGACTGTTCTGCTATGACAAATGATTGCCAGACTTTGTTATTCATGGTTTCATTTCTCCTGTACTGTAGGTAGCCATGAAATATCAGTCTTTCAATCACCCAAAGATTCCAGTTTATTTCAATACTTCAGCAAAAACAACCAAAAAAAAAAAATTCTTGCAATTTTTAACCCATATCAAGATAGGAGTCTGTAAATTTAAGGTATTTTAAGGCTACAGATACCTAAACTAAATATAACAGAGTATCTATTATTTGCAGTACCTCCTAGAAAARGTTTTTACAGTGATAACAGCCCTTRAGGACAGGACTCATTATGACCAGCATCAGGGCCTGACTGAAGTTTACACTGTTTAATTGGTATATTTTTAAGCTGTCTTTGGACCTGTATGCATCAGCTATTTACATTTCACAGAAWCACAGAATAATTTGAGTTCCTTMRGCTGAWTTCCAGTAGTAATTGAGCCTCACTSTGGAAGCCTTAAAAAAACAATTCCTGGATTCCAGGTGAGCATTAGACTGTGCCATTCTACACCTTCCACCCTACCCTCTTCTAAAGTGGGTTTATAACAAAACCAGCCATTCTGTGGCTTTGCTAAAATATCAGTCATCAATATTARGCAGAAATTCTCCTCTCTATCTTAGAAATTCAATTTGGAGATTTTCTTGGCTGGAGGGTGTATCTTTTAACAGAGCCAACCCTKCTTTGAAGCCCATTTTAGCCGAGTGCCTTCACAGCAGACAAAAGAGACGCCTCAAATTTAAATGCTGACATCTGATCAAACAACAACAAGAAGGAACGAGGAAATCCCAACAAGCAAGTGTAGCTTCTAGAGAGAGAGAAACAGTTTCATGCAAAGGTAAAAAGTTTTCAGGAAAAGCTTGATGAGCAAAATTTATCAGTAAATATCTGATAGACCTTGGCTAGGAATAAATTATACAGGCTACATAGTAAGGCTGTAGTTTCATAACAGATCTGGCTATGGTTTGATGGGGACCTGCGCTTGCCTCATTTTTCTTCTCATAACAAGCTTTTTAAAAATAAAAAGAGCTAGAATGCCCCAGGACTTCTAGAAKGAAAATAACAGCAATATTTTTAAATTTAGAAAGTTCAAACCAAGTTGGTTAGCACAAAATAAATGAAATTTCCCCCCTTGCTTGGTTTCYAGGCTTTAATCAGTTGATGACTTTCTGAGCAGTGCATCTCTGCACAGCCTCTGACATTTCTCTGCTCCTCACTGCAGTCTCAAGGAGTCTCAAGCAGGTRCATCTGGCTGCACTCTGCAGCCCCCCAAGCCACCTCTCTGCACAGCCACAACAGATCCCCACCAAAAGGA
>NW_026623253.1:420322-422802 GCF_030028575.1 Malurus melanocephalus
AGAATTAAGTGATCCAGTTTCCTGCTCAGCCCACCACAGAACAGATTTTGTGCAGCTGAAGGGGTGGGAGGAAAAACCTGAACCGCAAGGACAATAAAAAATGACCACAGAAAGAGCATGGGAACCCCTTACACCAGCTTCAACTGCAGAGTCACAATCTCCGGCTGCCAGGAAGAGGGTGCAACTCTCAGAACAATAAACCTGATTGCTGGAGATCATTGAAAAACTTTCTGAGGCACCTCTTCTCAGATTTATAGCACTGTCACCTGAAAGATCACTTGCACTAACTCCCGTATTTAATCATGGAAGGACAGTCTTCTGCTTATGGGAAATGTCCCAAATATACTGCAGCTGGCATGGATCCAGCAGATCCAAGGAAAAAGAAAACAGACATTACTAAAGAACCAAAGCAGCACACTTTTGTGCTGTTCTGRCACTGCTGTGTGGTGTTCACCTGACACACAGAGCAGGTCTCCCCAAAATTACCAACAGGAAATGTGGAAGATAAATGCCTGTTCCCCCTGCTCCAGGTCACCAGAAACTTTCACATTTTAACTCAAATGTCACTTAGTGGTTCTAGCAGCAGCAGATTTGTTGCATTTAACATGAACATAACAAGCAGCTGCTTTAGAAAACCCCAGGCAAGCAGCCTGGTAAGGGTCACAACACATTTATGGGATAATACATTAAGAAATGCTTTTTTGGTCTACTTTAGAGGCAAAGTTCAAAGGTGCCTCAATTTCACATTAGGGCCTTTATAGATACTGCTGGTCTTGSTTGCTATATTGATATCATGGTAGGGGCTTTGGTAGGGTTATTGGTCATTTTGTGGGGTCATCATCAGGGTTTGGACTTTTCCAAGTAATGGGATCACTAAACTTATCCTTCCTCATCTGAGATCGTGCTCKGTGAAGGTAACAGATCAGAGCCTCTGCTTTACCAAGATAGCAATCACTCATTTGAGCAGCAACTTCACTGAACTGATTTCAGATAGAGAAATCTGCCAGGCCTGTGTGGGCTGTGCTGATAAAACGCTGCAGGGCTCTGGGGCTACTCATGGGTCCCCTTGACACGGCCCCTCCATTGAGGCTTGTGGGCTTCAGAAGGTCCTGGCTCAGCTCCTCTTGACCCCAATGAGCTCAGGGTAATGTTCCTSCCATAAAGCATTAGGGGAAATGAAGCTTTAGTCCAACACCCAGCAAAGGGGACATCTCTACTTTGATAAATTCTTTTCTGCTCAGAGGGATAGAGGTTGGGCAAACAGCAATCCTCTAACTGGGGCAATGCTCTTTGAACACTGCATTTGAGGGAAATAAAGCAAGGCAGAGACAGATTTCAGCCAYGCTTCAAGCACTTGAAGTCCTGCTGGCCATAAAAGCCAGCAACAGAACTCATTTTGGGGCACAAAAATGAGATTTTGAACAGTTAAGTTGATTATATGACTAATGACACCGGAATTGACCTAATAATAATGAACCAAACAAAGTTCAGTTTCRTGCTAGGTCACGCAGGAGAAAATGAAAGGCAGAAGGAAAAAAAGTTGATATTTTTGTCTGCCAGTGTAAGAATTGATATATTAGAAGAAAAAAAGTGTTTTAGTCTTTCTTTAGAAGCAGCAAATAACTTCCTTTCACACAGCATTAAGAATCAGTGGCTAAAGCGATTTCACCAAATGGGGAATGTATCCCATTCAAAGACAGCATAATGTGCATTGTTATGGCTTTTTCATTTCTCCTGAATAGCAGCAGGTAGCTATTGTTCTTCTCACTCCATAATCTTCAGAGGTTTTCAAATTTTCCATTGCAGATAATACCATCCCAAAGGGGATTGCATTATTATTGGCTTCTCCGACATGATTTCAAATCTGTCTTTCTTTGGTCATGTTTTGAGGTGAAATAAGTACCATCCTATCTGCCTGACTCTTGATATGGAGTTTTATTTCCAGGAGCTGTGAAGCTGTTCTGATGGATTTSCTTCTTTTCACTCATTATTTGCCTCCTGGTTAATGGGGTGAAGAGATCCCAGTCTCACCTTATTAAAAAATAAATTTAAAAAATCCTACAGCTTAAGCAATTCTTCCGTGATTTCAGTTAAGTACTGGGGTGGGCTCTCCCCCTCCTTCCCCTGCATTCACTTGTGGAGATGTAAAAAAACCCAAACCCRCTGTGCCAGGAGACCAGAGAAACCCTAAGCCTCTGCATTGTCTATGTTTGATAAGGCCCTTTACTATCTCAGAGGAACAAGCATTTGTGCTGCAGCTTTTCAGTCTTCATTTCTTTTTCAACTTCCCTAAAGTCCATAACAGCAGAAGAGATTCTGATTTATGGAGASCAAACAAATTCCATAGCAGCCTTCAGATTTAACAGCTGGATATTTCTAATGGAAAAAAATCAAAGTTTTGGGGTACATTTGCAGTTCCCAAAGATTGCTAACATGCCAGATATTAATCTTCTTCACTCCTAAGCTAAAAAAAAAAAAAA
>NW_026623253.1:423032-426763 GCF_030028575.1 Malurus melanocephalus
TTATAAAAACTTGCTAAAACTCCAAGACACTTTTAATTGTAAGTGGGAAAAAATCCTCCCAAAACCAAAACAAACCAAAAAAAAAAAAAAAAAAAAAAAAAAAAAACCCAAACCCAACAAGAAGAATCCACCACAATCAAAGAAACAAAGCAAAATATTTCAAAACCTAAAATTAATTAAGAGGCTATTAGATCATTATTCTCTTCATCCTTCAATTTACCTCTAGTTCACTAAGGGGCAAGTTTTGGTTTTGTTCCTGCAGCTCTAACTTGAATCAGAAAAAAAAAAAAATCTTGAAGACAACTGGGTGACAGAAGAGAAAGATGCTCAATTACAGGAGTATCTAAACCAAAGTAAAAACCTTGATAAGATCACTTGATTGTCACTTCTAGCTATTTCAGTGGATGCCAAACTGAAACTGCGCAAATTTGCTGACTCTGGACTTTGCTTATCAGGCTGATTTTCACATCAAAGACATTCATAAGGACAAATTCATTTTTAGTTTCCAGGCTTTGTATCMATCAAAATACAGTCTGTGGATCGATTCAGTCTCCTGTTTGCAGGACAGAAACTGTGAACAGGTGAGCACCCTTTGCTGAATAAAGGGATGTCAAAGTAAGAAACCCACACAAAAAAACTTGCTCAGCATTCAGCTCATCAAGCTTGCTTGTCTAATACTAAAGTACAGGCTCTGTGCAAAACTATAGCTGAAGCATATCTAACTTGCCAAAATTATACAAGGTTTAGGYATGAAGAAGGTAATTTTATTGATATTTTTAGCTTTTGGAGACAACTCTCACTCATCTGAAGAAAAACCTAATTTTTTTGTTAATTTTCTCGCCCTAAGAAAGAAAACCTTATGCTTCCAAAGTGTTAAGAATACTGAATCATTCTAGTCCAAGGTGAACGAGGTACTAGTCACATCCAAATGGTCTGACAACATTTTATTGAGGAGGAAAAACTAAGGAAGACTGTCAGTGCTATTAAAACCAATAAAAAAAAAAGATATAAATAAGCCTTGGTTATTAGTTCTATATTATCTGAAAGCTTCACACACCTGTGAAGATGTAGAATAGGACATAATCTTGTCAAAGTCCTACCAAGCAGCCATGTCCTTCCTGCAGGCACCAAATGCCTCTGTGCCCAGGCTCTTCTCTCWGCGTATGCAATGTTAATGGACCAATGAACCAAAAATGGCCCCCAGAAACCACGAGAAATGCACATATGAAAGTGATGAATTAGAAAAAAAAAAAAAAAAATCAGAAGCTCATCTTATCCTTGGGAGTCCTGACCATCACGCCTAAACTTCTGACCCTCAGATCCTCAGGTATGGGCACAATGAGAAAGATTCTTCAGCCATGGGAGAGATTTGTAGGAGCCCTTCATAAGGCACAAATGCCACAGATATGGAAATGTCAATGCCAATTCAGCAGGAAATTGCATCCACATTCACAGTCTTGGGTCTCATGACGTGGCCAGAGCCAAAACCTGAGGTATAACACCCTCCTACAACACCTGAAGCCTTTCCTCTGTGCATTGAGAAATCACTTCTTGAATTTTCAGGTGTCCCTCACAGGAATCACTGCCTTCTCAGCTGAGATTGTGCCAAATCTTGGTGTTTGAACTCAGAATCTCCCTTGCTCCCCCACAGCAGAGCATCCTGCACAAGGTTTCCTCTCCAGCCTGTTACAGGGATGTGCATTCCCCTCATGGACAGCTCCTGCTTCCAGACACTTCATGCTCCAGCAGTCCTGTAAAATTGGTATTTTGTCTGCAAGTTGCTACCCCTGGCAGTGAGACTATGCCCAGGGAATATTTCCCTGCTGATGACAGAGGGACAAATCCGGAAGCCAAAAAAAAAAAGCTGCATTCAACCTTTGTTATCCTCTCTGGTGGAGAGGATCTGGCCTGGAACACTATGGAAAACTGGTCTGTTGCAAAGAAAATAAGAGAAAATAGACTGCTGGGAATGAGGAGGGACTCCTGAGACACTGAAGGATACTAGCACGCTGGCTTAATTGGGGAGGAAGTTGTTCTCTCGTTGTATTGTCACTGCCACCATATTTTTCTTCATATTAGTTCTGCTTCCATGTCTGAAATGTCACTTTGGGGAGCTGCTGCCAGATGTTGTTTGGATGAAGGTGACAGAAAGTGTTATAATCCTAGATGAGCCTGGCATATGTGCATCATCTATAATAAAGTTCTACCTGCAAGAGCAATGATAATTTGCAGAAACTGATGAGCTTTTGCTGGAGAGGAGAAGCTGTGGCCAGCACTGCATAAGTAGCATGAAATTCTGTATCCTGCTGAGAGCTCACTGCGAGCATGTCTCCAATAGCAAATTTATGAGTAATGGTATAAATTTATGCTGAAAATATTAAGAAGTTTTAGCCTTGAGAATATTCAATCTGGTGTTTCTAATGCTCAGTCCTGAGCACGGAAAGTATTTGGTAGCTCTGGTCATGAAACAAAGATGGCTGTATAGGTCTGATAGTCCTTTCAACAGAAGACATTTTAAGAGAAAATTATTTTATCTGAGGAGTTTTTTTTTTTTCTCTACAATTAATCATAACAATAATTTCCTTTTTCATTATCTGCATTTCTTCTTCTACTCTTCTTGTTTCTCTTTCCTCTGAACTCTGCACTCCATTTTACTCATATACTGGCCAGAGGAAAGGAGAACAGAAAATAATGTTTTGTCAGATGTTTAAAAAATATATTTTAGGAATAATCAAAAATGGAAATCATCATTATGCCCCTTATTTTCCTTATTATCTCTATACTCATATGTATTTTTAGAAGGACTATATATATATATTGATTTACAGACTTGCACACACACACACAGACACATTTGTAGAGAGCACACATAGCACATYTTTGTGCACCACATCCAAGGGGTAAAGAGTCTCAGAAGACATTTAAATTACAAATACTCCTATTTTAAGTCCCTGGAGTAATTTCACTTTAAGTGAGATTAAGATCCAGTATAAGTATTATGAATGGGACTATTATTCAAGTCAGACGACAGTTCCCATTATAAAGCCCTGATTTTGGTGGCCTATAATTTTGCTGAACTTTAATCTTTCAGGCAGACGTGTTCCTSTCTGGCAGGATGGGGCTGGAGGCTATATGGTTCACAAGGATGGTCCATCTGTCAGAAATACAGCCTGTCTCCTAAAATAAAACTTCATTTTATCTCTTCACAGCAAATTCTTACTCCTTGTCTCCAACTTCGAGAGATACCCCGGTGTCCTTGGGCTCAGMCTCTCCTTGCCACCTACCAACAGCAAGATGAGGAGCTGGGCAGGATGTGGAAGAGGGAAAGAGAGGAGATTGGAGGAGAGTTATTCCTGCTCCTTTTGGGAATTCTACTGTCAGCTTCTGCTTTTCTCCCTCTTCCAGTTTTATGTTAGAGCCCCATGTTTCCTGCCTCAGTGGAAGGCAGAAGGAGGAACAATCCTGAACCTCCTTGCTATCCCACTGTTAAAGAAAACAGGTATGACAGTRTCTGTTTCACCCAATAGTGAGAAGATTGCAAGTGAGATCTGTGATGGGACACAAGCAACTCCTAAACGGATTTGTAGTTCTCATTTTCTGAGTGMCTGATTTGCAGAACTGCTGAGTATTCACAGCAATATCTGCCAGCAAGGGAATCTATACAGTCASCTAACATAAAAACTAACTAACCCAGAAACAGCCTGAAAAGACAAATAGCTTACAAATAGCTT
>NW_026623253.1:427094-439134 GCF_030028575.1 Malurus melanocephalus
GTGCTGGCAGCATGGATGCATAGGCAAGAACCCTTGAGAGAATTTACTCTTAAATGAAACAGAGAGGAAGATATTTMATGGAGAACAAGACATATCTTCTTACACAGCACAGAGTAGAAGACGTGTTCTAACTTGTAACCCTAATGTAATTCATTCAATTACAAAAAACTTGTAATATCTGAGKACTGAGCTTGGACTATTATGCCACTGATCCCCACACAGATATTTAYATTTTAGAAACTCAGGCTGGCAGGTAATAAAAATCCACAAAATTGTTGAGAAGCAAMAATTAATTAGAATATCCTGCAATTTTGAGTAAGGCACATATAATGATTTTTTTCTTCCCATTCCACAGTAACTACMAAATATAAACCAATTCATACATAAGAAAACATTATATTAGTGGATCCTCAGTAGCCATATAGAGCTATTTCAGCAGCTCCCTAAATTTGCCTGCAGTTTGTGTCTGAAAAGAACTGGGAACTTAGCATTAACGATGGCTGGAAATTTTTACTCTAAGGCACCTCTAACAAATGCAGGTCAGATGTTTGGGCATGGATGTCTAATATTATATTTAGGAACCCATTAGATCCCAAAAAGATGTCCTTGGGACTTGTGCACAGAAGACTGGAGAAACTCATCACTCAATAATGGAAGGCAGGAAGATATCCAAAACCATCTAAAATGTTGGATAAGTGATGAGGTCTTACCCAATATTTCTCAGCACAGACTAGAGATTTCTCTGCTCACTAAGATTTGGATGTCCCATTTTGAGAAAGGCTTGGGTGATGCCTCTCAGAGGGAAAATCACCTTCAGGTCTTGGTGCTCTCAGAATAAACATCTGATGTTAAAATGTTCATGTGAAAGACACTGATTTTTTTTTTTTTTTAATTTTTCATTTGCTCTCAGGCAGCTTTGGGTATCATTCAAAGTTCATGGTGTTCTTCACAGGATCAGTGCTGAAATAAGCAGTGATCAAATCATGCATGTTCTAGACTAGGAAGACACACTTACACACAAACGCATGTTTACATGTATGTGTACATATGTGTAAAGACATAAAAAAGAAAAAAAAAAACAAACCACCAATTTTTAAAAAAAAATTAATACCTCCATATATACACACAAATAATCAACCATAAGGAAGAGCTTCAGCAACTCAGAGGAGAGGGTGAACTTCTCATCTATTTCAGGCTAACCTACAAGCAAAACAGATAAATGTGTTAACTACTTTCCTAAGTAGAGKCTCAGGGGATGTTGAGAAGAAACATATGCCAATAATTGTAAAGAGGGACTGCTGCTCACTTTTAATTGCAAAACATACGAGGAGGTTTGTGGTTTTAAAATATCATTTAAATACTTGAAAAATAAGAATATAAAAAGCAAGTAAGTGAGCACTGCAACAACTGTAGCCATTGTAAATATGAAAAGGCTGTATTTTTCAGTACTGACATAGTATTTATCTTAGAAAGTTCTGACAGTTTKGTTACCTGTATCATTACTATGCCATTCATCCGCCACTTTGGTTATTTGTCACTTTAGGCATTCATTGACTACCAATCCTCTTATTCCTTCTGCCKCTGTCCTTCATATTTTCTATATTGAGTTTTCTAATGAACTTTTTAGTTTTCTATGATAGCTTGTCAGCAAATTCTTCATCTTTATGGATTTAACTCTATAAGACTGAGCAAGGTTGACGTTAAAAAAAAAAGAGTAAATAAAAAGACCCCAACAAACAAATAAACCATAAATTTAAYTATTGAAATTACTACAAACCTCAAAATTGTGAAAATATTCATAGCCATTACTTAAAATTATTTTATAAGCCTTCTTTTCCACCTGGACACACACTGGCTCTTGTTCAGCCWGTGCTGACAGCAATCCCAGGGCCTTTTTGCTGGGCCACTTGCCAAACTCCCTTTTCCCAGACTACAGCACTGCCTGGGRTTGTTGTGGCCAAGTGTAGGACCTGGCACTTGGTCTTGTTTAACCTCATGCCATTGGTCTTGGCCTATCTATTTAACCAGTCTATATGTTCCAAAATGMCCTGTTTGGATAACAGGATAAATTTATGTTCAATGAAAAGTTAGCAGAATCCCATATTGTTAGCCTGCATCCTGTTATTTCTCTTCTTTATTAAATTTTGAATAGCTCATAAAAAACTGCRGCCACATTTGAAAGAAAATTAGGAGAATTAAAGCCATTAAGCACTTACAATGTTCTTGGGAAATGGGCAAACACTATGAGTTAGTTTCATCACTTTSAAAAAGGATGCAACATCAACTCAACCATTGTGAGACACTCCAACATTTCTATAGGATAGCAACACTGTAAATACCTTAAGTGTGCGAAAAGATTAGACATAAAGAGTCCCTCTAGGAGACACAATGGATAGAAAATTAGACTTCATTAATTCCACTCTCCAAGGAACAAAGC
The DNA here is from genome assembly GCF_030028575.1 of Malurus melanocephalus. NCBI lineage: Eukaryota > Metazoa > Chordata > Aves > Passeriformes > Maluridae > Malurus > Malurus melanocephalus. Next base: position 429,532 of record NW_026623253.1, read on the forward strand.
TGGTTTTTTGTTTTTTTTTTCCCCATTCAGTTGCATCAGGCTTTGGATTACTGCTTGAAAATTAGTTGTATCTAAGTCAAATTCATTTAGCTGAAAACTCCTTGAGATACAACTTTTGATCTTCCATGAATCAAAAGCTTTTGTGAAGAAACTCAGCTTTAACAGCACTCCTGCCACATATTAAACCAAAAGCYTCTGAGATGTTCTTACATAATACAGGAATTATGCTACTGCAGATTAGAACACATATATATTTGGGTTTTTTTCCTACAATTTTCAAAGCAATGCAGAAACTCTTTCTTACTTTTCCCTCACTGCCTTCTCCAGTAGAAGAGGAGCTGGGAGCAAATATKCCTGGAATTTACATCACCATCCAGAATACCACAGTACAGCACTGACAAACTCAATTTGTCACTCTTATGAGACAAGGGCTTTGCATGGTGATTTTAGTGTTGTTCTGGACACTTGAAGCATCCAACAGCCCACGACTCTCAAGAAGTTCTAGTTTTTGTCCACAGGTCATCTCACAAAACACTTTGTCTCATCTAACATGCTTGGTTTGATTTGCTTTTGGGATTATGAGTCCATAGGTTAAACTTCGGTTATTTTATTCAGGTTTTGTTCATAATCAGAGGATCTAAACAACCAACTTCCAATAATCTCTGTGAAACTGGTTACCTCTGGTTTCTGCTTAAGTATTTACAGGGAAGCACAACAGAAGCAGAACACCATTGACACTTCCCTTAGACTTTAAAGAATATTTTGCCTCATATTCAATAAGAGATTATTATAAACAGCCTTCTGGAGGACAGATTAAGTGGCTCTGCTCTGGAATATACCGTGACACAAATGAATCCACAAGGAATTAACTTTAGATTTAAATAATTATTTTTAAAATTATGAATAATAAAAAAGAAAGTCTATAGTAAAATGCTATTTTTAAAAAAATTCAAGTTTAAAAAGTGGCCTTTGGTATTGTTTCTACACTTACATYGGGCTTGTCCTCAAGTATCACATAAACAGAAAAATCATCCACTTGCTTCCATTCTCTCAAAGCTTTTCCAGGTCTTGCTCATTACCATGCAATAATTTGTACATTTTGACTTCCAAATATACCACCATCCTATTAACTTGTTTAGAAAACAAGAYGTTTTTCAGTATTAAATTGTTTAGAAAACAAGATGTTTTTTCATTTCTTGTGTTGCAGTTTGCATGTGGTGATGGGTATTACTTGACTAGACCACACACCTAATATTTTGCTACTGTCCTAAGGTTAGAGCATCATTCTTGTGCTGGTTTTTGAATATGTAATCAAAAATCTCCAATAAATCACAAGAAAAATGAACAAACAAAAAMCCCCAAACAACTGCACAGAAAAATACTTCCCAAGAAAAATCCCAAACCAAATTACAATACAACGAGCACAGATTTTCCAAGTTAGTACAAAACAGAGGAAAAAGGGGAAATATGGGTATGAAAACGGTAATATTAATACCAGCATAATAACAGTAAGTAGAAAACAAGTAAGGAAACTAACTAAAAKAAAAATGGAATTAATTTACCTCTTTTTGAAAAATTTAAATTTTTATTCAGATCTCAAAGTGTTCTGGATTTATTTTACSTTAATTTTATGTTAGTTCTGTACCATGTGAGCAATGTAGGTCAGTTTTAAAGGAAAAAAAAAGTGACATTTTGAATCAAAAAGTCAAAGTTTCATTTTACAAATGTCAAAATGAAATGGTTTGGCATTTCCGAAATGAAACATTTCATTTCAGAAAGGTCAAAATGATATGTTTTGACATTTTTTAAATTTCTCCCCGCTTTTGTTCTGACCAGAACTATTAGTCAAATTCAACCTTGATTATTTTCAGGCCCCTTTAAGCTCAATTTTCTATCCTAATTACCAGTCATGAAAGGAAAGATTTGCCCAGTGTCACTACAACAAAGAAAACAATATGATCTTTAAAACTGTGCTGGAGCTGCTCCTGTAAAACACTCTCTGTCCCTCTCCTGCTTTTTTTTTGCCTCAGCCTCCAGCATCCAAGCACCTTCCCATGAATTTCCACAGCTGTGAGAGTTAACTTTGCCCTACTGCACACCTTAAATTAAAAACAATAACACAGCCAAAGGCACAATGTCTCAATTAAACCAGAAGCTGGACAAAGAATTAATTGCCCTAATGGACAGTTTTCAACATTTTTATGGAGGATATATATCGCCCAGGTGTTGCAATTACAGTCACTATAAAAATGCTTATAGGTGAATAAATGCAGCRTGTGAATGTAGCAGAGTAATCTGCCCGCTGCCCTCAGCAAAAGCATGGCAGCGTTTCTTTTCGGTGTCCCACGGGCAGCCCACACTAAACTCAATATTGTCAGTTTAGCATCTTATGAATAAATAAATCATATTAAGCACTGTGACCAGGATTGAGGTCAGAACACTGAATAAGAATGAACAATGTCTGCCCGCTGCGTTGTTGGGAGCTGTGTGTAACAGAGCGAGGGATCACCTTTCCCGCTGTCCCTCCAGTGCTCTGGGATCAGCACGGGGCAGGCAAGGGACAGGAGCAGCAGCACTGTGCTGACTGCAAATGAACCACAGCAGATCCACAGCAGCATCACACACCAACACCTCACCAGAGTCAGGGACTCTTCCATGGACATTGCTGGAACGGCAAAGGGTGAAAGGGATTTATTCCTTTCACRTGCAAAGGAAACCAGGCAAAAGGATGTAAAGAGAATCTCTGTTGTTTTTTTTTTTCCCCAAGCATATAAAAAAAAAGAGATCCTGACAAATGTCGTGGATTGCATCATTTTGTTGTGATCTGAATGAATAAGTATTTTTCCTCAGCGCACTTCTGAAATTTCCTCTCCTACAAGCTCACCACCCCAAACATCCTGGGTAGAAACAACATAGCTCCAGGAATCCCARAGCTATTTATGCTTTTTGTGGGATTTTTTTTATTTGCTTATTTGGCTATTCTTTTTTTTTTAATGAATATTTAGAAGCTTGTGGTGCAAAGCTATCTCTAGAGAATCTCGGGAAGAACATAAATACATTTAGTAAYGCTTCACTTACTAGATCTTGCCTGCACAAAGTGTCTGTACAGAAATTTTCTCCTTTGGTCCAGTTGATGTCTGCCCTGTCTGCTCACTCCTGATGGGGCTATCCATCTCCTTTCCACAAAATGAAGTAAAACCATGGTGCCTGTGTCCTCCTCATGCCCTCAAAACTGGCAGGATGTCAATAAGTGCTATCCTGCACTGCGTGTCCAGGAATCCTTCTCACACTGATGACTTTYAAGCCCTTAAACCGGGCTATGCAATACTTTGTGCATAATGTTATCTGCTGACAGAATCAAATAGCATGTTATTAAAGTTTGAAAGGYTTTATCTATTTTTCATAAGCATTTTAATAGGCACTGCATTCCCTTTTGCCTCCCATATGCTCATCAGCCAAACCGATCTCAAAATGGGCATTGTATACCTGGATTGTATTACAATAGGTCTCTCAGAGCCAGGAGAAAGGAAAAACAAGTTCTTAGCTCTACCTTAGCTAGGCTTCAAGGATTGCTAAAGGACTGCAGCATGAAGGATTTGTTTAGTTTGGATTTTTTCTTTTCTTTTTCACTTTTGTTGCTGATGGCCTAATGCCGGATTTTGAGCTCTTTGCACTTTCCCCTCCTGGCTGTTCTCACAGCCATTTTGCCATTTCTCTATTTTCTGCTTGRGAACACCACAGTTTTAAGAAATGTGGAAGAATGAATTCCAACACTGGTGTTGAGGAAGCATGGGAAACTTTGTGTTGGTGTCCAGACTCCTCTTCCAAAATTTCACCTAGTACAATTCATAATGCATCATATTGTGATATCAACCAAAAGCAGCACTTCACAAACTGCAGTCGCCTTTTGCCACCTGAGAAATTCCTTAGATTTTCATTTGGCTAAACCAAAGCCAATTTATGCCTGGCAGTTCACTTAGTTTTAATTATATAAATTGTTTTACATATATACACACATTTTTAGAATATAAATAAGAATTTTTCATTCCAATGAAAGTTTTCAACAAGCTTTTCGCAGTAATAGAATATGAAGCTAGTAAAACAAAGGGCATCTAACAAGAAGATCAATCTCATACTTTTAGAAAATATTGGATTCTTTATCCTTCCAAATGAAAGGGATAGATCAGGGATAGATCTGTAATCCAAGGATGAGCAATCCACAGGAGTCAACCCRGTGCTCACAAAAAACACAGATTGTATCTTTTAGGTCATATTGGCCATAACTACAGCACACAGCATTCAGCCTTTCTTCTACATGGATGATGGGCCAATAACACAACAATCACTTGGGGTTTCCATCCATGTAGAAAATAACAAACCCTGCTGGATCCACTAAGAGAATGTTTTTAAAAAATGAAGTTGTGTGAACGTAACTGAGGGCCAGGAYTTCTGGGTCAGTCCTGGAGGACAATGTGAGAGGAAGGGGGACAAACCTGGCTCAGATTTACKCACACTGTTCAGGGGAGCAGGCTGGTCCTCATCAGAAGCCATTYCCAGGAGTATACCTGAGTTTTGTTTGAGGAATGGTTGAGGCCCTTTGGCTGACAGATCAGTGGAGTKTTATTTAGCAGCCTGGCTACACCTGTAGAGACCTTGGCCCTGTTGTGTATGTGACATGTACATTTCACACATGGTACAATGAAGTAATTTCACGTATAGCCGGGGGAAACAATACTAAAAGAAAAAAAATTTAGAAAAGAAAAAGGCAGCAATCAAAATGATGATGCAGCAAAGCAGAGAAGTTTCCTCTCAGAGCCAGAGCAATCATTGCTTTCCTTAAGGCATGTAAATGCTTTCACCTTACACCGAGGATTTAAGAATAATATTTCAGTGGTGCATCACAGCACATTTCTGTAGTAACTTGTGTGCCCTCTACGACTCTTTCTCTTCCCATGGTTCACAATTTTGTTTTTTTCCCCACATCTTTAATTAAAGATTAATTATTTGTACTGATATGTAAATAACATGAAACAGTGTGTATGTCTTTTGCTTTGTATGCTACATTTCATGCTCTAATATTTACAGGAAATCATGATTAAAAAATAAAAAAAAAAAACAAAAAAAACCCCAAAAAACCCACAAACCCAAACATTTTACACAGAGAACAAACCATCCAGGACACTAATGTTTCCATGTCAGTTTACTAACTCCACCTTAAGCTACATAAAATGAATTCTTAAATAGATGMAAAGCCCATTTAACTCTATCTTGGATCACATGGTATTCGTTTCTGATTGTCAGATGGAACTTTTTCCATTCATTAGTCTAGACTGCCCGTGTTTGGTAGAGCTTTCTTTGCTAATGCCTGAGCCATTCTGCTGCTGATCCAGGAGCGGAAAGAAAACTCTGGGTTGGTTTCCCTCCATGTATTTGACGCTGTGCTATGATTTAATCAAAATTCTCTCCTAATTACATGCCTATAAAAATTCATCACATATCTGTATTATGTGAWCAGGATAATTTTTTTCATTTATAAAAAAATCAAAGCTGATGTTGGTGGAAACAGTGTAATATTAAAACTAGCACAGCTTCATCTTACTACTAAACAGAAGGTAACAGGATATGGGTCCAAAAGGTCACAAAAAATCCTAGAGCCCTGTTTCACCTGGAATTGAAACACATGCATAAATTCTCTGTTGGATGAGAACATTAAATAACACCAAATTAATTTAATTATTTTAGTTAGTAATTATGATTACCTTGTGTTCCTGTGATGCAAAGAAAAGTATTCAAGCTTCATGCTGAGAATAGTTTGCTCTTTTCATTAAGTGTCTAAAATGAAAGATTAATTCAGTACCTAGAGGAACATTTTTCTGTGGGAAACAAGGAAAACTTGCCAATGTTGACACATTCACCAGCTATGTGAGTTAATCAGACTAAGATTTGGTGCCAAATGTATTCTGAGATGTAGAAACTTAGCAGATAATATGCTCCTCATCTTCACAATCAACCATAAACAGATCTAGATCAACAAGAAAATTGGTACTTTCTGGTGAAAAGTTTTTAAATTTGTAATCTATCATGAAAGAAAAAACACCTAAACAAGGAAATCATAAGCTGCTCTGTCCTTATTTCAGCTTTGTAACAATTCACCTTACACAATTGCTTAACTCATCTGGAGACAAGAGAATATGTAAAAATTAGAAGATATTATGGGTCAGAAAAACATTTAAAATATTAATATTATTATTTTTGAATACCAAAGCAAATTATAGAAAATAAAATAGAAAAATAAGTGCTTTCATCTCTTAAAGATTGTATCACCCGGTAGATTCTTATACAGGATGAMAATTGTAAGGTGATAATTGCATGGTAATGTCTATTTAGAATGTGMAGCAAATGCAGGACACAAAGGAGCTTCATTAGAAGATGGGTTTGCATTTCCTTGCCCCTATTCACCTGCTGGAAATCAAAAATTCAAAAGGCAACATGAAGGAGGTCAGCATGTGGTACCTCTGGAGAGGACTGTGCCAGTAACTGGGGGTGGGCTCAAATTATTCAGGAAGCACTGGTGAAATGGAGGATGAGCCCTTAGAAAATCTGTCCTTGTTGCTATGATATAAAGAGAAAAGAAAGAAGACTTTATTTAAAAAGAAATAAATAAAATCTAGCAGTCAGAAATCCCAGTTTGCTATCTAAGGTTAAAATTAACAGCGGGAAATGTCTTGGGAAAATTTCTATCAATAATAAAACAAGTAGGGAAAGGATGTATATCTGGAAATATACCCACTGAATAAAATTTCTCTAAAGAGGACATTTTAAATCTTAATCTCATTAATGCAATTCCTTTCTAATACAACTGAAAAGGTGGTTTTATTTACCAGACACTCACATACATCTACACAAAATGYGCAATGAAATTTCACAGGACATGGAATAAGAGCCAATGTGTGAAGATCAGTGCTGACTTTGTTGCCTGCTGAGCACTTCAGTGCAGATCTATGTAGGACAAATTCCACTGGAGAGTGTCTTTTATCATTAACTGATCCCTGGGTCTCATGGAAATTGCACTTCATTGACCGGCACTGTCTTTCCTTGTTCCTCTGAGCAGCACAGTCTGGGAGGATTATTTCACCTTTTTTCTCCCCTTCTTTTAGTTTTTCCCCTGTCTCAAGGCACACGTTAACTGTGTGAGTTAACCACTGCTTTTAAAGGCCTCAGAGGATGTGTGTATGAAAAGTTGGTCATGGAGGAGCAAGAAGAAAAGAAGAAATCAGATCTGCAAAAAATTACTTTTTGAAACAGTGCCCAATAGGTCTGCATACTCAGAATATAATTTTTRTCCCACTGATGCCAAGTAACATTTTGTCACTTATTTAAATTCTGTTGTATCTTAAGAATTTTTAGCGGGGGAAATAAGAATAAATACTAAAGAAAGAAAAAAAGGAACAAAAAAAAAGGTACTTGTAATAGCAGGAGAAAGAGGTGGGAAGAAAAGAGAAGGAAAAGAGGGCAAGTCAAATGGCTAACATCACACAAGCTCAGGAAGGGCACATCAGAGGTTAACATCACAAACTGTTTAGCAGTTCAGAAGAACACATGTAGATTCCTATTAAATAATTCAGTCTGAGCATCACCACCTTTTCAGGCTAGAGAGTTCTTTTTGTAGGAAAAAAAAAGCCGGTTACCAACCAAAATATCCATCCACTTCTTGTTCATATACAGTTTTCAATTTTCACTACTTATTCATAAMGGAGAATTAAGGTTAATATCAGGTAGGACAGAAATAATCTTTAGRTTTTTTACTGTGCTTTTTCAGCTTTCTATTGTAGTCCTCCATAAGACATTATTTGTTTTGTTTGTTTAAGATTTACTAAGAGCTCGTTTGCAACTTGAATTATGCAAGAGKCTCATTGAAGGCAGGATCACAATTTCCTCTCTCCCTGGACATGTTTGTGAAGGAATGAATCTCACCCTGGATCTTTCCTCATTCCCAGACCGTACTAGAAGGAAGATTTAGGAACAGYAGAGGATGTCTCCCTCCTGAACACAACTGGTTTGTGAAATGCTGGAACACAAAACATCTGAAACACTTTATCAAGGAGAAAATACAATCCCAAATGTGTTCCAGGGAGGATGTGCCCAACCTCATCCTTAGAATATGTATCTGCTGAAAAGCTGCACTTTAAGCTCAGGCTTGGTACCATATCTGGGGCAGGACTGAGAAGCAGAGGGGTCCATTTTCTTCCAGCCCTTCAGGGAAGAATGCTTTCCACTCTGTGCTGCCTCTACACATGCTGTGGATTAGGAGAGGCTGAACACACTTTTGCCCTATCTCACGTAGTTCCACGGATTAGGCAGTTTGTGTGCGAATGAGAGCTGCATTCAACATTAGGGTTCTGCAATGCTGGCTTTCCTGCTGCAGAGAAATCTCCTCAGCACCGTTTTTATCTGTTTATTTTAGCATCAGATAGTAAAATTAATTARCTTTATTAAAGAGCAAGCAATCTGATACTCAAGGAAACAAGCAGAGTAGCAGGATTCCAAAAATATGCCTGTCTCCTGGCATTGCCTGATATATGTTCTCCTTTACAAAACGTATCTGCAGCTGTAAATTTTACTCCTTTCTATAGGCAAAATTGATGCAACACTTTTCTCTGTTTACCTAAAGCATTTGTAGTTCTTGACTCTTTAACATTTTGACTGGAATATCCACAAAGTGGGCTAAGACTCAGTTTATTTCAAACTTYATGATTTCAGATAGCTTTCTGTAATTCCTGCCTATCCAAACTGTGCTTCCATGGGAAGCTATTGTATCATCAACTTCCTAAAAACGACCCAAAAAAATCTAACAAACCAACTAAGCAATCATCAAACCCCCGCCCCCCAAAAAAAACCCAAAAAAACCAAAAAACCCAAAACCAAAAAACCCACCAAAAAACCCCAAAACAAACAAAAAAAAAAACCTACCTAAAACTTTATGGCTGAAACCATGAAGAATAGGGTTAGGATGGATAAAGTCACTGCATTATGTGACTGATTATGACAAAGATGTTCACAAATGTGGGGTTTTTTTTGCCCAGACAGCCCGTATAACAATGGAGCAGTTAACAAGGCTTTCTTCCGGACCAATAAGCTCATATTAAATGTGTAATTGCTTAAAAATGTATAGCATATTCTATATTACTCCTCCTTTCAAACCATTTATTGAAACAGCCACAAAGAAACAGCTCCACCTGCTAAGCCCAGCTAACTCACCTTAGCAATGTGTCTTCTCATTTCAACTCATAAATAACTCCATTATTGAATATTCAGTTTGAATATTTTATTGAATATGTAGTTGAATATTTCAACTCATCAATAACTCCATTAACTGAATCATAATACCCCACAAATACCATAAGTTATTATTATTCTTATTTTCTGGTTTATACACAGCATTAAAAATATCTATATCCCATCCACATTAAAATGTGGATAYCTGTTATCCACTACTGTTGGAATGTCTCAGCTTTAGCTTTCAATATTTTTTCCCTAGGAAGTAGCAGGAATGAAGGACTAAGTTGAATTAAATACTTCATACTTATTTGGGCAAATGTACTT
>NW_026623253.1:439567-452652 GCF_030028575.1 Malurus melanocephalus
GATTATAGTAGATGAAGATGAACGTGATCTGAAACAAACTAAACTACGATCATGAAATAAGAATAGTAATTTTGAGCTTCAAATTAGTCTATATTTRACTGAAMCAAGAACTCTCTTGTTGGATAATAMCATTGAAATATATTGTTAKGTACCTTYTAGCACTCCACCATTCTTCTTTCTTCTCCAACTGTCTTAGCATTCTCTTTTTWAAATTTACTTACATATTGGGGATGTATTCTACTCAGTAACCTTGGCAACAACTTATTCCCTTTCAGAACATACTGTRCATTTATATTTTTTATATCATAATAATGCATAGATATTATCATCTGAAAGCAGCAAGTGAAATGGTGTGTTTGACCCTAAAGTTTTCAGGTCATTATCAGGACTGGATGATACCTCTCAAAGAGTGCTACCTCTTTTTCTTTTTTTTTACTATTATTATTTTATTGCTTTATTTAAGAAGTTCCTAAAGATATTTAAATACAAACTTAKATTCCAAACAGGAAATAAATGCCTAGCATCAGATTTAAGTGGAATTTAGGTGCTTAAATCCCAGATTACATGTTTACAACAGGATTTGGAAACTGAAGAAATGAACTGCCTGACATTAGAAATCCCAGCACTCAGGGTCRCCACATTTAAAGTCACCCACCCCTCATGTCCCCAACAAACTGCATCGCATACCTGTGCCCTTAAAAGRAAGCATCACCCACCCCATACAATCCCCCAGCTCTGGGATGGGGAAAAAGATGTCTTAAGAGTGCCCAGAAATACATCACCAGTGACAACATCAAAGCATTTCTCTCTACTCATAAGATGGGGATTCTACTTTGGAAAAAAAAATATATATACACAGATCACAGTAATGAGGACCTTCAGTTCTTAGGGATAGAAAACTCTCACAAGTTTCCTAAATTGCTACACACTTCTAGATCCTGAGACTGTCAGTGCTTCTCTTTGCTGAAGAGACTTTGCTGTTAGCACAGGAATGATGTTCCTGTCTTCTGTTACAGAAATTACAGCTCTCACTGGAGCCAGTCATGCTGGGTCATCTGCTCCCATTTTTTGGATACAACTGGTCTTGAGGGAGGCCTGGGTGTCCCATCTCCTGTTRGAAATCCAGAAAATACCATCCCTAACAAGACTGCAATGGGGATGCAAGACTGGAAAAGCTGGAAAAAATGGCACATTAAAAAGAAAGGGAAGAGAAAAATGGAAACCAGCAAAATTAAAATTTTCCCATTCACTTCATGCTGATCCCCTCTTCCCTATCTTTTATCAAACTGTTTTATTGCATCACAAATAAACTGAAAAAAAAAATCGCTAACAAAAAAATGAGATCCTGTGCTTGAAAGAACTCACCTAACAAATGTAAAGTGCACTTAAAACAGAGTTAACACTCTATGTAACGAGATCACAGAGATTATAAAGTTGCCTCATTTTATTCATATTACAAAACTGCCACATGTAATTTGGTAATTTTAGCTGTCTTTGATCATCAGACGATGAAGATTTATCTCTCATAAAGGCTAATTACTGCTATCATCTTGCATAGACAGTGGTCTCTGTAGGCCCTGCTTGTACTTTTTGATGGAAAGAAGAGGGCCAGCCTTTGATGATTTCAGACCTGTCTCATCAAAGAGCCAGTGGGGCACTACCCTTAATGTATTCACTTCTGAAGAGACAGTAGGAGCGGTGCCATCTGCTTTGCACCACAAAAATCCACCAAGAAAGTTCAGCTCGAACGAAGACGTCTCACCCTTCATCTGCAGCACGGACACAGGCTTTTCATTTCAGAGGTGAGAAGTTAGAGAGGAACAAAAAAAAAAAGGAAGTAATGAATATTGCAATTGCCCCACCTCATCAGAATCTGTCTCTCACCAACCTTTGTGACCCCTCTGCAAGTAATTAGCATGCTCTGTGATTCTGCTGTTAGCAACATCTTYAGCTTAGCAGTCTAATACTATTAACATGCTGCTTAAAAATAGGGGGGGGGGAGAGAGATTTGGAAAATATGGAGCATTTAACAGCAAAATAAAACAAGCATTTTCTCTCATTAAATATAGCCAGAATTCAGGACATCATTGATTGGTTTAAATCTTGCTCATGAAAAGAAATGAGTGAACAAACAGGCTGAATAAGGCTGTTATAAACAAAATATTCAAATGCTAAAAAAAAATAAAAAATAAAAGTTCCTTAAATCTAAATTACCTCTAATTCCTAAAGAAATTAAGTAACTAATTTCATCTTGTTTGGGTTATTTAATTATCTGATAGAAATAAAAAAAGCAGGGAGCAAGGCTGAATCAAAGACAAGAAGGATTGGCTTTTTGTCTCACAGTGAGACACACAGCTAAGTTGTTAATAATAAAATGCTATAAGCCATATGTTTCTGGTGGTTTTCTTTTAAGCTTGAAATTAGAATGTGCTAATTAGAGTGTGGGCCACATATAAAAATACAGCACCCCATTGCAATTGTGCCTGTGTGAAGACGACATTGCTGATGAGTAGAAGACTGGTGCTATAATTATCTTACAATCCAAGAAGTAATTCACCTTAGTAATTTCTGAATATATCTYGAGCCTGGTTCACAAATCACTTAATTGCTTTTATGCACTCTTGTGCGGCAATTTACTGTATGTGAGGAAAGTGACTTGTATACCAATATCCTATAATTTGCCTCACATTTACCAGCCTTCCACATCATAGTATGGCAACTAACAATACTCTGTTTCAGCCTCATTTCCCAGGACTCCAAAGACCTCAGGAGATGTGAAGTTGACAGTGTATCCAGCTGGGAGCAAATAGCACATATGCAAGAAAAAAGAACCATGAAAAGCTTCCCATAGAGCCAGTAGGTAAAATGGTCTTGTCAGTTTGAGCAACCTTCCCACAAACTGCATTTCATTTTGTTCATTATTGGAGCATAATCCATGTTTATGCGTCAGGAAAAAGAAAATAAAAATTTTAAATAAAGAAAGAATCAGGGAAGTTGAGATATGAATTGGACAAGAAAGAGCAAATTCAATCAAGTAGAAAACACTTTCTAATATGCTTTTTTGTGTGATCCCTGAGACAATGACATCACACTAATTACAGAATATGTATCAGATTATTACTTCCAGACAGACAGACAGATGCTCTTGTGTGAAGCAGACTGGTCAACAGATTAATCTGGGAACTTTTCACCAGAATGTTGATGAAAAACTGAGGTTTCTGTGAAAGAGGGTTTTTTTTTAATGGGGTGTGGGAAGTGAGGAGGGAGGAAGCCAATTTTTAGGCACTGACATTGCTCCAAATTGAGCAGACCTCAGATATTTATTTTCCAATCCAGAGAGAAACCTTTCCCAGTTCTGTTTGATGTGTAACCTGTGTGATAGCAAAGGTGCTGTGGTGTTTTGTGGTAATTGATGTCAAAAGTATCTAATGATTAGCAAATACCACATTAATGGCAGTCGTTTGTGCTCCATTTGGGCTGTTACAACTAAAACTTGATGGTAAAAGYAAAATCCCACCTTTGCCCTGTCTAATTTTTCCTTCTGTCTCATTTCTTTTTTTCATGATATTGAACACAGGATCTTTTCTTCACTAACCAAGTTTAMATTGACCACAACTTGCTCAAAGATAATTTCACAGGATCACAGAAGAATTTGGGTTGGAAGGGACCTCTGGAGATCATCCAGTCTAGCTMCTCTGCCAAAGCAGAGTCAGTCAGAGCAGGATACACAGGAACACATCCAGGTGGGGTTGAATGTCCCCAGAGAGGGAGAATCTATCACCTTCCAGGGCAGACCATTCCAGTGCTGTGCCAGCCTCAATGCAAAGAAGTTCTTCYTCATGTTGAGCTGGACCTTCTGCATTTTATTTTATGTTCAGTGCTCCTCATCCTGTCACCGGGCACCCCTGAAAAGAGGCTGGCACCTCCTCTTGGCAGCCACCTTTGAGATATTTGAATGCATTGATGAGATCCCCTCTCCAGACTGARCAGGCTCAGCTCTCACAGCCTCTCATCACAAGAGAGATGCTCCTGTCCCTTAACCACCTTTTTGCCCTCTGCTGGACCCTCTCCAGTATCTTCTTGTCTTTCTTGTCCCAGGAACCCAGAACTGGACAGAGCACTCCAGATGTGGCTTCATCAGGGCCAAGTAGAGGGTCAGGATCACTTCTCTTGACCTGCTGGCCACCCTGATGAACCCCAGGATCACTTTGGCTCTCTTGTCCACAAGGGACACACTGTCAGCTTGATTTCCAGCCCAGTATTTACAAGTTTACATTAGTCTACATTTAGTTTTGTGATCAGACTGTTCTTTTCTTCCCAGCTGTTTCCCAGATTAAAAAAAAAGGTCCTAAAGGTATATATTTCTCTACTGTCAAATTCCTTATCTGCTTTGATGCCTTCAACTGGATCAAAGAAATTAAAAATGAAACCAAAATCTTGCACAATGTCTATTTTGTCACCACTCTATATTCATTTCCCATAGACTAAAAAATATATTCTGTAATTGTCCTCTGTTAATACTTTATTAATTTACTACTGAGAGTGATGGACTGTTTCACAAAAAAAAAAAAAAAAAAAAAAAAAAAAAAAAAAAAAAAAAAAAAATAGAGCAGGAAACTATATTTGATCCAAAATATGTTGAGGATCACAAATTTCCCATCACTTAAAATTTTTGAGAAAGCCAAATGTAAAACCTGCCTATGACAGGAAGTGCCCTAAGCAATTAGCATTAGATGTCATATGGAACTAAAACTGAAATGCAAAAAGCGATAAATAATTAATAGCCTTACACTGAAAACTAAGGGAAATTCATATTTTTATCTCTATGTTTTATTCAAGTTACAGTTGCATAAGAAACAGCTTAAATAGCATGAGACATTTTTTTCCAAAGTTCAACCATTTCTGATGGCAATGTGATTAATTTGAGTCATATTTGAGGTGAATCTACCTTGTATCACTTTTAGGCTAAACTCTTTTTCTGGTTATGTGCTGTCCCATCAAGTTTGCGTCTGTGAAAGATAAAGGTAGGTGGCTGCTTCCAACCTGGCAAATCATTGCAAGCTAAAAAATATTCAAAGCTTCAACATAGGCCTTGTCCTCTGGCTGTAAACCACCAGTAAATCCCATTTTATTGTGATTTCAACTGCTATCTGTCACATGAAGCCTTCACTGCAATCATCTATAGGATGAAGTTTTTCACTGCCATGAAATGGAGATTTAATATCGATAATTACACCAGCAGTTTGCTGTTCAAACCTTGGCTGGTCAACAGCAGCCTGTCACCCCTAATTTCTGAGTCAGGTCCAAGCACATTAATTTTCCCTGTACATAGTGGAAAATCCATCACTTTAACAGATGCTGGGATAACTTCTTGGGGTTTGTGCCTGTTTCCTGGTACTCACTCTAATCCTTGCCAGAATGTCTATTTTTTTTCACTCCTTATCAATACATAGATGTGAATTAGAACAAACAATAGGCTTGGCCACACTCAAATGTGCATGTGAGACTTGTCAACTTTTAATTATTTATTTTTAATTCTCTTGTCTCGCAGATAGAGATTTAATTATTGCATGCACTTAGACTAAAGAGCAGTGAGGAGGTTTGGGGTTTTTTTTTTTTTTTTTTTTTTTTTTGGTGTGTTTCTTCGGCCTGATAAAGCTGATTTCTATTGCTAGAAAACTTCCTAGTTTGGCTTAATTCATTCCCTCCCCCTATCTTACATATCACACTTTAATTTTTACAAAAATATATTGGTGACATATATATCCTGCTAACATATTTTGGGGAACATTAACATATGAATAGAATGAGATCTGATCATAACTTTCAATATTACATCATATACTAACTTGTCTACAACCYTAGTGGTAGTTTTATATTTCTCCCAACACTACTTTGATTCTTTCCTTGTTAAATGACCTGTCATATCCACACTTTATTTTTATGGCCTTATTTTTTTTAGTGGGCATATTTTGATTCTTTCTATTCCTTGTTTTCCTTCAGTGAGATAGGTTTAAATAGCTTTTGTCTGTCTCTGGGTTTTAAAGAAAATATTTATAAGAATTGTAGTAATGGTGTCCGTACRTGTCAAATAGTGAAGGGCAAAAGGGAGGAATAAAAACCTCTTAAGAAAAATGACACAACTGAAAATGAAACAACTGAATATGTGATCCCCTTTTGTTTAACAGGGCAAGGGCAAAGTTTGCTAGACCGCTGAGAAGAAAACGTGTCTAAAAGGACAATAATCCTTGTATTACTTAATTCTGCAGAAATAGTGTTTTCTTTTGCCGAACACCACTAGGACAACAAGCACCAACTTCAGCTGTGARTGGCAACACTTGGTACAATTTACAGCCATGAATATGCTCTGCATCTCCACTACAAGCCCACAAGGTCTTCTGATGATACTTAAATACTTCCTTTTCTCCCTTTACAGCCCRCAGGCAGGGTCCCTATAGTGACATTGCCTGCACATACATTTCCATCCACACAAAAGAGMGAGCATTCATTCTTTGTTAGTATTATCTATAAACTTACTCGACTATCAGTTCAGAACAAATGCATGTTTTGTATTTTGCTAATTCATAATAGATACCAGTCATCATCACCCTTCTTGAGCGGAACAGTGAAATAACACAGTTTGCATCCTCAGAAGGAAAAACAGTTGATGGAATTAGGGTAGGCTTTTTTGTTGGGGTTTTTTACGGTTTTTTTTTTTTTTACTTTAGTGTTGCTCATGTACAAAATACATATATCTATTTAAAGGCCTGATTATGGTAATGTATATGACAAACTGTAAGAAATAATTTATCCGCTTACAGCTTGAAATGTCTGTTCCCTCATTTTCTTTGGGATTTTTCAGGCCTGCACTTATACAGTCTGCTTTGCTTTAGCTGCTGGGTTAGTTTTCTGGTTTTTGCTTGATCAAAAGGAGGGAAAAAAAAAATAAGGAAGCTCTCCCCCTGTTCCACACCACGCAGATGCTTCTCTCAATCAAATGAAATCCAACTCATGCACACGYTGCTGAAGCCTGATCCTGTGAAACAGGTTGGGCTGTATCCCTCAGACAGCTCTGAGGCTGTCATGTCACCTATTCCTGAAAGCTGCTATAACTCAACCTGAACAGAGCAGTCACCAGCTCTTTGCATTTTCCTCACCCTAAATCAGAAGCTGGACGTTAAATGGAACAACTTCAGCGAGATGACACAAAAATCCTGCTTTATCTCTGACTAAGGCAGTATGAGCAGTGAGTTTGTGTCTCATATGCGAAGCAGGGCAGTGCAGCATTAATCCTCACTCTGCAATGCTRTCACCAGACAGACCAAAACAAGGTTACTTCGACACAGTTCTGCAGATTGCAGTGTGAAGTGCTACCCTCTTGTACACACACACAGAGATTTCCATTCCTTGCCTTTTATTTTTTTTCACAGAAAGGTGAATTTTGTCACCGTGTATTTATCATGACTTTCTTGATGTTTCTTTCAACATATTTCCACTGTTTATTTGATGTTGGCTAGCACACAAACTTGTTCTTTGAAATGCTAATTGTTAAGACAAAGTTTACCGAGGCCGTGAACAATGATGTATCATTATCTTCGTGCTTTTGAATGAGCCAAAACCGCACAGACATTTACAAACACAAAGCTATGACRGGGTTCCTGACACTATCCTTGACGTGTACAGATGAATTAGATGAGATTTTTCGCCTCTGCAGAATGCCTTTTGCTCTCTCTGACTGCGAGTTGCCTCATGTAACCTCACTGGAGGGTCACAGCGATGAATATGGCTTGAACCTGCTTTTCAGCATTTGAAGTGCTGGAAGGAAAAGCCAGGCACAGCCTCTTCCATCTGCCCATGGCAGAGCTGATGGATGATGCTGGCCTTCTTATTTGAACTTATATAAATCCTCGAGAACTTCCAAGGACCACAAAGGCCAGGTATTACAAAGAATTTTGTCAGAATGATAAAGTTAACATAAGCATCTCTATTTTGCTTCCCAGGTATTTCCTGCTATTCTCAAACAGTAAAGATCATGTCAATAGCTCTATGCCACAATCAGACTTCCACTGTGTTTTCAGGAATGTGGTGTCTATTAAGTTGTACAGCAGACAGCTGAGAAGAGCTCCAGTCAATATTTTGCAGACAACTGTCATCTGAGGAAAATCTTTATAATTTCAACATTTTTTTTCCCTTTTGAGCCATTTTGCTTGCAAAAGGGGACCAACTTGGAATTTTATAATTTGAAGACAGGCAGTCCAAGATAGTAAGGCCATATTGCTCCATCAACATTGCACCTCTGTCTGTGAAGGAATTTAAAGCATTCTGCTGGAAGGGTATTATTCACTTCTTTCTCCCCCTTCTCTTTTGCAAATAAAAGCTATAAAGAGGTTATTTCTGGCTTCAATTCCAGAAGGGTCAGAACATCTTGCATTGCAAGATTTATGACTGAAGGCAGCAAATACTCAAACAGTCAGTAATGAATACTTCTTTCCTAAGCAACTTATTCCCTTCTGCTGTATCCAACTTTATCAGCCTTGTGTAAAGACAGTCCCCAACACTTTACAGAAAATTTGTATTTAAAGCCTAAATCTAGCTTTAATTCAACAAGTCATGCCCACAAGAATTATATTCTTAKTCTAGGTGGTTAGGATTTGTTTTTTTATTATCACYACATGGAAAATCTGATTTTGATCTAGAGATCACAGGTCAGTCAATGATTTTTTTTTAGTTGTGAAATTACCTAAATGAGAAATGGATGAAAAGTCATGTAACACTTAATACAGCATTATAGGCATAAATTCTYCAGTTCATATGATCTCTTAATTTCAACTCTCTGATCTCTCTGTGTTTGAAACTTGGGTGTCATTGCTTCATCCAAAGATAGGCACAAATATTTACCAGGATCCAGTGAGCTAAAGCTACTTCCAGTTGCATGAGCCACTGCCACTGTGTATAGTGCCAGCCCAATCCAATTGCAAAMRAAAMMAAACAAAACAAAACAAAACATTGGTTTAACAATGTTTCCATTCACAGGTCAAGATAAACACTTCAGTGTTTCAAAAGCAAGCTGAAGTTTTTTTCCATTCTCAGTTTTTTTTTCAGCTGGTGTATTTGTGGAGGGTGGAAGGCTGTATCAGTTTGTTAAACATCCCTTTCCCAAGCCTCACTGTTAAGGAATGCTCTCTCTGCCAAGCCCTACTCACAGGATCTAACTATTGGTGTCTGCAGAGTGAAATTCAGAAAGGAATTATCAGCATTGACACCCTACCAGTTTGGTCTTTGTTCAACCATCCCTTTAATTCCCCCAGCACTGAAATTTCTTCCAGTAATGGCCCAAAAGCAGTTACATTCACTTTCTAGAGCTGCTTTAAAACTCAATCCTGAGCTGCCCTGCTTTCAGGGAACCCCTGGCAGCCTTCTCCAGGATAAACCAAGCTCAGGCTGGACTGTGAAGAGCAAACCAAACATCCCAAACTACCTGAGGCTTTCACCAGCACACATGGCCTCCTTCACTGACATCCCTGACACTTAGCTCAAACAAAGACTTCAGTTTTCTCAGAAAAAAAAATGCTCTAAAATGCTTAGCCTACTTTGGAATGATTAAACCTAACTTGTTGAAGCAATTTCACTTTGCTCAAGTTTATTAAGGGTCACATTCCTCCTGTAAAATGGTTTGGGTTGGAAGGAACTTTAAAAGTCATCCAGTTCCACTCCTCTGGCCATGGGCAGGGGCACCTTCCACTAGACCAGAACGCTCAGAGCCCCATCCAGTCTGATCTTGAATATTCCAGGGATGGGGCACCCACAGCTTCTCTGAGCAACCTAATCTCCATATATATATACATCAGTATATGTTTATATATACACACCCACAAACACACACACACACAAACACACACCAGTACTACCAATTTTACTTAAAATARCAACTATCCAATAGTCATACATTTCTCTACAAATAAACTCTATTTTTGTCTTTTGACATGCTTCTGAAATCTTGATAATGTCTAGATCAGCTACATTTAAACCTTCTCCAGCCAATAATTGACCAACTTTAAAAGCCTCTAATAATGGAGGTAGACTAAAACAGCACTCTCAGCTTCTTTTACAAAATTTCTTTCTTATTTAAACTAAAATGCCATCACTGCCCATTACTTAGCCATATTYACTAACAAAAACAAGAAGAGTTTCTTCTCTTCTTTTTGCAACCTGTAGCAAAGATTACAAGCTGAAACCAGAGACTAAAGTATCCTTCCATCTTGTCCAAATAAACTCAGTTCTTTCACTTGTTGCTACTCAGACATATTTTAGAAATGCCTGATCACTTCCATTAACATTCACACATAAGAAAGAACAACTGGCACAGAAAACCCAAGTGCAGCCAAGAATTTATAAGTAGAATGATATTAATAGCAGGCATGACCTTAAAAGGTTAAGTTAATTTTTAAACTAACTAAAAATAATGGTATAGACACAGAGAAAAAATGTATGCTGGCTCAATATTAACTGGTTATGTTGAAGACAATGGAAAACAATATTATTAATTTAAATGGTCTATGTATCAACAAATTGTCTTTACATGCATCCAAAGCAAAGCATTTTRTATAAGTTAGAGATTTGATTTTCTTCTTGTGAATGTGTTTTTATGTATACAGAGGTCTGAAGCAAAGGAAAATTAACAGGGATCAACAAAAAACTCTTCTGTAAAGGTACATAGGGTGTGTGCATATATATGTGTATATATGTGTGCTCATTTGTGCATATATATATATATATATATATATATATGATTTTTCCATTAATTAGTCATTTGATGTTCCTATATAAAAGAAGAGACGGAAAATAAAACCAAAATACACTCTGAAAATACAACTACTACCACAGAAAATAATAGCTTAGGATTACCCTGTACTTACTCCATCATGAACCAAATGACATCTCTAAAAGAAATGCTACTATTTTCTGTATATGCTAAACCCACAGTGGCTCTTAATTTTCAGAATAAAACCCTAACTATAATTAAATACAAGGAGCTTGTTTTTTAGATGTCTTGCAAAACTGATGGTAAGCTGTAACTGTTGGATTACATGACTATTTCAAAMCAGAAAAAAATCTTAAAATGCCAAGAAGTATAATTTGCCACATCAGCTAAGAAAAACACATAACTCCAAGGGAGACATAGGATAAAAGAAGCTCAGCATGTAGGCTGTTTTATTTCGTTTCATTTCAATTTCACTRGTACCTCAAACTTCTAATTTACTATTGCCAGTATACCTAACAAAGAAACCAACAATAAAACCCAAAACTAACTAATCAGCCTTAACAAAGTGCAATAAATCAAATAACAGGGGACTTTGGTCAAAAGGTTGGTTTTCCATGTGAAGAAATACACACAAGGAAGGGAACGGCCAACCAACCCCTAGGTTAAGACACTGTTTCACCTACAAAATGCCTGCATGGATAAAATTCTCTTCAGTGGCTCACATCAAATGTATCTCACTATTCTGCCGTGAATTTACTATTTCCATATTTCTGAAATTCATCGCGTTGACAATGATCTTAATCAGTTTCCATGCACTGCCATATTTCTTTTTAACAGAAAAAGTGTGAGTTGCCAGTCATCAGCATCCAAATTTTTGAGAGCAACATTACTTTGTCTCAGAAGTAGAAATAAGAAGTACACAAGGTAAGAAGAAAAGCAGTGGAGAAGAGCAGACACAAAAGGTCAGAGATCTGAATGCTTTGTGGGATGACACAAGTACTGAGTGGCATTTTAGTGTCTCCCTGAACTACAAAGAAAGAAAAAGGAGAGATCAGGTTATGTCATGTCCAAGGTGTTCTTTGCCATAACTTAGAATAGTTAGATCTCACAGTCAGTTGAAAGCAGATTATTCTCTCTGAAGGGAAGGTATATGTTTCTATTTTAACATACCTACAGGCTAAGAATGATAATTCTGTTTCTGAGATCAGGTAAATATTATAAAATTCTAGTTAATTTCAATTTTAGAAGTCATGGATTTTACAACTCCCTACGAAAACCTGTCTTCTGTACTCCACTGTCATTAAGACAACTCTGGTGTTGATTTCCTTGCAAACTGTGTACACTTCGATCCCAGAAAACTGAGGACAGCATGCCTGAAAGCTGGAATTCCTGAGCCCTTCTGCTTCCTGTCAGCCCTTTGGGATGCCAGCTGGCAGCAGCCAGTGCTTATGCAAGATGCCCAGCTTTCCTTGTGGAAATTTACCCAAAGCAACATGTTCCGTAGAGCCTGGGGGCTGACAATTCCTGACTATTCAAGCAGAGAGGTTTAGGGACTGCTTGTCAAGCAAAGGATAAATCCTAGTTACTTCTAGGATATGACTTGTCAGTTTAGTTAAAAAAGGAAAAAGAAAAAAAAAAGAAGCCTGTAATGTTTCTGCTTGTGATAGTAAGGGATTAGCTGCAGCCAGGTAGTTCTCCTGGCCCTGCTCTGCAGTTTGGGCTTCACAGCTCATCTTTTACAGCAGCTGAGACCTGCTTGAACTGGAGAAGTGACACCTTCAGAGAGACCCAGGGACATGTAAGGAATGGAAACGAGCACATGAGAAACTCAAACTGCAATTTGTGTGAGATAGTTCAGAGCCAAAACACAAAAAYGGCAACATTTRGCTACTCAAAACAATTCAATYTGACTGAGAGTAAAATACCTGATGAAATTTCCAGCTCCATTTCACTCAGCTTTTCTCTGGACCATGTACCTCACTCATACTTTGTGGAGGTTCTATTCCATTATGTTTTATTGATCATCCCGCTTAGCATTTAGTAAACTGAAGTTAAGGAAATATCCACATCTAGATTACTCCCTCCATCACCCCTTTCTACTGCTTAAGGTACGGAATATCTCACTTATGAGAAAAATATCTATACTTTTATTCCTGGAAAAGGGCAGCTCAGAACTGGGCACTCCTTGGATTGAGGTACCAATGAGTTTCTTTCAATCACCTGGAGTTTTAACATCAGAATTTTGACCTGCATTTACTGAGCCATATTTCTTTCTTTACCAGTATATTTTTCAGTACTGATTGTATTAAAGCAGATTAAAAAA
>NW_026623253.1:452681-476487 GCF_030028575.1 Malurus melanocephalus
CAACATCCTCTCTCCACCCCAAACCCAGTAAATTTACCTGGGTGATAGATATTTGGATTATAATGCAGCAAATCGAGTAAATCGTAAGACAATTACACAAAATACAAAGTACTGATTAAAGTCCCACATCACATATGCGGGTAGCTGAGCACAGCTTATTTGAGCACGCAGTGATCCAGGCACGAAATAAATATACTTATGCACAAAATGTATTTGAATCTCACACTGAATCTTAAGCATATTTAATTTGARTAGACAATTAATTATGAATTATTGATTTAATCCTGGTTTGGCTGTCTCYACTTAATAAATATCAATAGCAATTCAACCCAACAGTAGTTTTGTACCCTGGATTAWCAAATTTGAAGATGTTTTTCCAACAACAATATTTCCATGATGGTTGAAACATGCAGCAGTACACAGAAGCATGAACCTAAAGTGTAATTCTGTAATAAAATAGTACATATGTGAAGGGGATTGACTTGGCTTCTATGTGAAAGATTTCTCAAATTTAAAAATTCTTATACATATTAATGTAGAGTGAGATTTTTTTTTTTTTTTCCTTTTTGCATTGAATTGTAAAGTAGTTTATAATGAGAAAATGACTCAGTTATCCCCACTTGTGTTACATTATCTGCTGTGGGATGGAGAAGGATTTGATAATGAATATATATATATAAAATGTGGAGGATTTGATGTGGGATTTAGACAGAACACAGGCCTAGTGCTGATCACCTGCCTAAGGCAGATTTTCACCCATAGCACAGAAGGCAGAATTAAGTATGTGAAAGCAGCAWTTCCTTTGAATTATTGATGGATTCTTTGAGTTTTTGTTAGTGAATCTATCTACTRGCAGATAAGAAAACCCTAAATTTTTCTTCCCTCACTGGATGACTGAAGACAGGTGCTTTGAAAAGATGCCTTAATTTATCTGCAGATAAAAACKATGATGCTACCCAGCTGAAATAGGCAAATGTTTCCCCAGAACAATTTTTTTTTTACATTTTCATCCCCTCCACACTGAGACATCCCAAGAAGAGCAGTCAAACACAAAGAAATCCACTCAAACAATTATTTTAGCCACACCAAGTTWCTTAAAAGAAAAAGGAAATTAGAATATACTCAATGTGAACAAAATAAAATACACTGAAATCATTCAGTGTCTCACAATGGCATTTTTGCCCAAGTTATGCCTAAATATCAAATTCTTAGCTCTCGGAATTCCTTGAAAATTTGTGGTTGTTGTTGTTRTTTTTCCCAGGAAGAAAACATTTAAAAAAAAAAATGTTTTAAAATTTGTTAACCATGTTAAAAATGGTTTAAAAAAAAAAAAAATTAGCTTTCATAAGTGTCATGGGTTTAAACCTGATTTTTCCCATCCCGGGTTTCGGCACCAAAAATGTCGTGGTTTAAACTGAGCTGAAAGCCAAAAAGCACTGCACCCACGACATTCTCTCCCTTCCCCCACCGGAGAGGGCAGAAGGGAGAGCAAAAGCCCAATTAACACAAAAATTTATGGCTTTCAGATAACATAATTGAGAGAAAGATATGTATGTGCTCCAGAGAATGGTCAGGCTGAATAACTTAAGTTGCAAAATAGATTTATTACTACAAGCTACTAGGAATACTACGGCACTGGGGAGGGGAACAAAGATAAGGACAAATTTACAAGGAGAAGAAAAATAAAAACGGACATTTTAAGACACCTGTTATCCTTTCCAGGATCCGTCTCTTTCCCAGATCCTCCCTGTCCATCCCCCCATGTCTTCCCGCACACACAGGGGACAGGAATGAAAGTCTAACACAGATCAAACTACTCATTACAGTTGTTGTCCAGCATCACAGGAGAAACATTCTTACAGCCCCAAGCTGTGGAAGTTGTTTTTTTTTTTTTTTTTTCCCAAGAACAGTCAGTGTATAACTGCTGGTGGCGAGGGAGTATTTTCTTTACCTCGTAGGAGAAAAGATAGAATGTCCTTCAAGGCCAAACTGCATTGTTTCAGCAGCAAAGGATCACTATCACAAATCTCCTGGCAGAACACAGCTTCTTCTAAGCATCCACTTACTTCAGACGTAGGCGGGGGCATCTCTCCCTCCCCGCAGAACACATTTTCTTCTTAACATCAACTCGTTTCAAACGTCGTGGGGGGGCCAAGCCTCTTCCCCCTTTTTGGCAGTTTAGTCCAGTCCCCAAAGGCCAGGTTTTTTTTTCCCTCAGAGAAAGGTCGCTCTCCTTTTCTATACAGGTCTCTCTCATTGATGAAATAGTCCTTTCAAGAACACTTATTTTTTCCATGCTTGAGAGCCACAGCACAGCACAGCAACTCATCCCATATTCTCCTTACTTGTGATCTTTCGGTCTCCATTTTTCTTCTTACATCTCCTCACCCTCCTGCTCTGTTTTTCCCCAGTGCATGATACTAAAACTACATACTAACAACCTTAAAGCTACAATGGCTGCCGCCCCTATCTTGTTTTGAATTCTTTCTTTAGTAGCAGACAATATGTCATCACAGAGGTATAACCAACCTGTGCAATTGGCCCAGGCCTGATGATCAGCCTGTCCATCACCCTCAGAGCCGTGATAGATTGGCTCTAAAACACAGGGGGTAGGGCTCCTTTTGCTGGAGAAGAAGAAAGTTTCTAGAACTTCCTCCTAGGAGCCATCTTTGTGGTTTCTTGGTCCCATCTCCCCACCACCAAAAATTGGACTAAGTAAAACCATGACAATAAGCAAATGGGAAGAAAAAAATATTTGCCAATTTTCCTGATTCTCTGCTATTGTTCAATCATTACAGAAACACGTAAATTACCAGAGCACACAAAGGCAATGAGAWGTGTAAGGAGTAGACATAAGTATTAAAAATCTAAGAAAAAACCTTTTAAAACACAGGACCTGTACAGGAACGCTACTTGAACTGCAGTGTACATAGACCTTATGTCAGACACTTTGTGCATAATGTAATGCAGAACTTAAAAAGGAAGAGGGGCTGTGCTCAAAGGCTCAAAGAGAACAGCAGAGCCATGATGATCAATATTTCTCTGCTGGAGCTCCACCACTGCTAAGMTCACCTCAAGAAATCCTGGTAACACTCCTGAGTCTTTAAACAGATTCCCTCAAGCACGGGTATTTTGGGGAGCCTTGTGCAAACTCACAGAAGATTTTCTGCAAGTTACTGTGTTCCCTCGTCAATGCATGTAATTTCTTTAGATGCTTCAGTTCAGGTGAGAATAATTTAGGAGCTCTGTGTTATTTATTCTGGCTCTAGTGCTCAAAAYGGTCAGCAAGACAGACCATTCACTGCACCAAAGCACCACTTAAGGGATAAGTCTTTGGTAACTGCAACTATTCTGTCTTTGTGAAAATGATCAGACCTTTTTATCACCGTTTCTGAATGCACTGGAAAATGTTGCTGCCTAGAAAGGTTTGAACAAGAACTGGCCTCTTGCACAGTGCTGGACAAAAACCTCATTGCTGCTGTGCTGTCATGAATTCGGGTGGCATTCATTAATTTTACCAGCYCATCAAATTTGATTAAAGCATCCAGGCTCCTCAGTAGCTGACATTACATAAGGCTCTGGTTAGGTTTCTGTACAAGCAACTCCATGCTCTTAAACAGGCATCCCTTGCAACAAGATTCTTGTGTTTTAGTTTCCCCAGTCTTCTAGTGGCAATTAACAAGTTTCTTGAAATTTTCTAACACCTAAAGAAGAGTTGGAATGAATAAACTGAAAAAAAAAAGAGGTGCTTTACATGTCTTACAGATCACCATCTCTAGATGCTTATTAAAGCCTTTTGCCTTCTTCATGCTTTGTAAGTGACTGAAGGCATGGAAATACAACAAACAGTTTGAAGATTTTACTGTGCATTTGCTCCGAGGTGTGAATAGCTGGTTCTTTAGCTCCTCTTTCAGCACTGATCAGATAAGAAGAACCCCTGAAGGGTTTGTTCTGCTGTTTGTTTCTACTTTTCCAGCCCCAGTTCTTTCAGGAGCTCAAAAATTTGATTCAGTGAACAACTTAGGACTCAACTGAACTTGCAGTGAAGTCCTCTGTCCAGGCTTTGGGAACTGTTCTATTCTTGAAGTTCCCTTTAACACTCATATTTTGTTTATTTTATCACTTAGAATAGGTGCCAAAGCRGTCCATGGAGTGCTGCTGCCTAAATTACAGATGGAGTGGAAGCTACCAGAAGGTTTTTGGCTGCATCAGTCCGAATTCAATGCTTCTGTTACTTTGCACTCCAGAGTAACGGACCTTTATTTTACTTTTAGAAATACATATTGCAATCCATTCCTTTTCAAATTACTTTCCTAAGGTGTGTCTATGCATCATTACAGTTTAATGACATGAAAGGTACAGGAGGTACTCCAGCACAACATCCAAAGTTGATACTGCAGCCGTGCAAAGTGAATAYACACTTGCTTTTGGTTTAGAATTTGCGCCTCATTCAGCCTTCAACTCCATGATTCTCTATAATTTTTAAATTAAAAGTTACATTTTAAAATAACCATCGGCCTTTTAAAGAGTTTTTGCTTTCTTTTCTCATTCCAGAAAGTCATAAATTACCATTTCGAAAACTCCAATTCCAGCTGAGTTCTCAGTTAGCCCAATAGAACTTTCCTGCACTTCTCATTATGACGATAAATCCATTTCTTGCTTGAGGTGAGTGGAACACCCCATGGTAAATGCCCAACAGCATCCCTGAGCCATAAGATTTACAGAGATATCAGYTCTGCAAAATGTCACATCAATACACAGAACATATTACAACTTGAGCTGAGCTAAAATGATATTATGGTGTTAAAATATATATCATTCCCAGAGGAAAAGGAATTTTGATATAACAATGGGCTGGAGGGAAAAAGCTACTGGGGTTGGAGGGATGATGTACAGAATTACAAGAGCAACTCAGATATTGAGGGCCCAGCTCGTGAATGCCTTCAGGAAAACTAGGCAAGTATTGTTCTCTGCTCCTCAGCTTGTGTTATTTCTTAAGTGTTCCCATAATGTCAGCTCAGTGGATTTGATGAGGAATATTTCAGGAAAGGTTTCCTATGTTAGGAAAAAAGAAAAAAAAAAAAAAGCAAAAAAACCCAACTTTCAAATATTTTTCCATTATACTTTCAAGGAGGAGGTCGGTAAGGACAAGTTCTAGATTCTGAATACTAATGGTTTACAAATGGTTTACATTCTTCAACACAGTTTTGAACAAAGCCAATTAGAAATCATTACCAGAAAATCCTCAAATTGCAGTGAACCAACATTATTAGCAATTATTTAGGCCAGAACAAACTGACACAACAAAACCAATAGCAACAAAACACAACCCTAAAAACCAAGGCCAAGAGTAAGTAGAATTTTGTTGGGGTTAGTATCTTTGGAGTKSAAYGAGACATCACACTTGTAGCTGATARAAGTTTCTATCAGTCATCATGCAGCATCAGATGTTCAGATGGAAAATAAAGTTTTCAAAGGAGCTATAATAAGCTATAATAAGCTATAATATCTGATGTTTTCATGTATGGAGACCCCAAGCTATGCTACTCAAACATAAACTTTTCCAGAAATGCTTAATGACAAGCCCATAAAAACAGGATGTCTCTGCTCTAAGTTTAGATCTTCAAAACT
This sequence comes from Malurus melanocephalus, assembly GCF_030028575.1. Taxonomy (NCBI): domain Eukaryota; kingdom Metazoa; phylum Chordata; class Aves; order Passeriformes; family Maluridae; genus Malurus; species Malurus melanocephalus. The sequence goes on from NW_026623253.1 coordinate 458,313, forward strand.
CCAACACTTAATTCCTAAGTTCATACAATTTTTAAATAGCTAAACTATAACACATGTTACTTTCAATACTTGAAGTGACAGAATAATTAACCTTCTCGATTAATTGCTCTGGGCTGAGTAGCTCAGTGTATTTCTCACATTGAAGTCCCACCAAGGTTTATGAATTAAGAACTCCTTCAACTCCTTTCTGTGTCTGCCACGCAGTCTGGACAGACTGTGCTCCAATCCTAGTTCTTTTAAATATTTCAGTATTTTGCCCAGTGATTGCTCAGTGTAGAACAAAGAGGGCTCCAAGCACAGCAGAAACACTGAGTTTCCCTCTTCAAGCAGGATGGCCCAAACACTTCCCTACAGACTTGGTCTGCAATTCCTTCTGTCTCTCTGGCTCAYTGAATATCATGGAAAGTAAACAATTTCCAACATACCTGAAGATTATCAGAACTGAAAAGTTGTCCATTATCCCAGAGGGCCCCAAACTCAGACCTCTGCTCTTGCTCTCACCATTGCTCCATCAGCAAGAGTGGGAAAACGGGCAGGACATCCTGTCTAAGGTCCTCCTTCTGAAGTGAGATTTAATTATTTAATGAAGGAGCAGCTGTTTCCTTTTGGAAAGACCCATTTGAAAAAGGAGGAGCTTCTACATGGCAGTGACAACATGGCATCAGCAGCCCTGAAAGATCATGGTCTGRTTTAAATATGATCATGTCTTCAGCGAATTTTTTTGCTTGTCTCAAAAAACTTCTCATTCTGAGCTGTCTGACATATTTTGAATATCCCCAGAAGGGAATCCAGCTCTCATATTCAGCTCAGATGCCAATGCCATTTTGGTTTTAAAATCCCATTTCGTAGGTTCAGAATAAAGCCTAAATTACTTCAAAATACAAATTGATTCTAATGCAGACTGTGCTCCTAAATCAAAGAAGCAAAATACCCACAAAAGATATATAGAAATTTGTCTCACATCCCAGACTGCCAGCATGGACTAGAGACATTTAAAAATCCATTTCTAATTCAAAGATCTTAATAGGTGATATATTTCTCAGAAGTACTGACTGCCAGTCACTTAATAMAAAAAATCTTTACTGCCTAGAGGAATCATTTTAGAAATCTTTTTAAAGRCAACCTTGAGACTTATGCAACTATTTTCCATGAATGCACATATTTCACATAAATTCTGRATAGGATAAGGCTCAAAAGAAGCAATTTCTTGTGAGAGAGAGACAGAAAGTGGCTAATTACAGCTCAAATAATTGGTATTTTCTTGTGGAAAATAGAGAACATCCATTTACCCCATACACAGATAGTTTACATGAGTKTTTGTAAAGCTTATGAAAACCAGATTGACTGGTGGTGATTATTTTAATATCATATGAGTACTTTTATCTTGCTGCTGCTCTTTTAGAATGATACAGATTTAAGTTTTTACTGTATATTTTCCGTTTTGTTGGAAGTRACTCAATTGTGTTATCTGGTCTCTATCAAAGGAATTCATCTAAATCAGATATAAAGTCAGCATTTAATTTGACAAGTGTCAGTTTTCTTTTCTTATTTCTTATCCCAGTTTCAATGCATCTTTAAACATAAGCAAATCCTTTCTTCTTCACACACARTAGTTTGAATTTCCATAACAACTCTGTGTTACCATCAGCATTCCTCAAAATTCCCATTTTTGGAATTGTATTTTTAATAAATCCATTTTAGCATTTAATGGATAATGCATGTATATTTCTAAATTCACATTATATAATTAAGTGTATTAAATTAAAGTTTAAAAAAAAGCTGATTTCCCTTCACCTTCACTTTAGCTTATTCACACAAAATAAAACCGATTTACATTGTATTGGTTACACTCTATACACACAATTCACTATGTTGGTTGCGGAATAATGTACTCCTTTTTCCACCCATAAAAGGTTTACAATGAAACCAAACAGATGCAATAACTCTGAAAAATGGGGCATTTTTCTGAAGAGAACTGTAACACTGTATCCCAAATCAGATTACATATGGGGCTGCCTCTGAAGTGATGTTCTGTGAATTGTCATTAGATTGACAGATACCTCACAAACCCAAACTTTGCACTTTTGCCCAAGTTGTGGCTCTGAACTGAGATTGACAGAGGTTTGGGCTGAGAAATGACTGAGGGTTTGTTGCATTCAGTCTCCTGATAGACATTTTAGTTTGTGGTTAGGACTATCACAGCATTAATGAAAAGAATCACAGCTATCTCACAGTCTGCCCTTGAGTTTGGTTCCAACTTTTCCCCCTTATGTGACTGAGGGTACCATCTGTGCATTCTATAGAAAGATTTCACTGTTATTTAAAAAAAAAAAAAAAAAAAAAAAAGAAAAGAAGGTAAATTCAGTGGGAAGGTTTTCTTGGTGGCTAGGAGAACAAATAAACTGCCTGTGATTTTACCCTAGAGACAGATGAGTCTCATTACAGTCATAAAAGCATGGAGAATTTATTTACTAATTCCTGATTTTCAATGGTGTGTTTTGTCTTGGAAATACTGTTTACTAGAAAKTATTTCTGTCATCTTCTCTATTCTTCTTTCCACATAAATGATTGAGTTAAAGATTATGAATTTGAAAAATCATAATTCACATTATGAWCTTGATCTTCTGCTCAGTGAGGACTTGTAAGGTCCAAATTGTGAGGCCACAGAAGATCTGATAGACATTCACAGTGATTTATCCAAGTATTTGGATATATATAAATACCATCAACATGTTTCGTTGTGGTTTCATATTCCAAAATAAAACAAGTTAGCTTTTCTAAGCAAGGAGATCTGTCCCTAAGAAACTGTCCCTGTTAGTCCAGGAAAAGGGAAAAAGAGGATTTTCCATGGGTTTTTYTTTGCCCCTGCTGCTTTTCCAAAAACAAGGTTTAAACGAAAAGCAAAGCCAACACTGCATTAGTTTGGTATTTGCTTAACCAGAATCTCCAATACTGAAAAAAGAGCTGAGTAAGTTAAGAACTCAAATCACCTTTCACTGGGATTTAAGTTCCTAGGAGAGGAAGATGCTTTGGAGATTGTTATGACCTGCAGAGAAAAAAATGACAGAAYAATTTTCAAAATGAACAAATAATTGGCAAAATTGTTCCTGGCTTTATAAAAAATCATTCTGTGGACAAAAGCTAAATGACTTTATCTCTTCCATGTGTCTGTCAGTGAAGAAAGAAGGCTTTTCTGCTTCATAGGAGCACACATTTCTGTTCTGGGGGAAGAGGGCTGAGTGAAAGGTCTATTATCTAACCTTTTCACACCTGCCTACAGAGAGGGACCAACAAAGCCAGGGAAGACAAGTGCTTTCCACTAAAAATGGCTGTCTGTGGGCAGAACATTTTGTAGCAGCCTAAAAGGGGCTAATGTGGATATCTCAAACACCAATAGCTGCAGAGCCATAGAGAAAACTAAGGTCTGTAGGTAATAATAGCTGTGAGAGAGAGCAGGATTTTGGAGAAGAGGGTCATGGGGAAGTRGGGACCACTTTTTTTGCCAAACATCCTTGACCTGGATCCTGGAGAGAAACGCAGCACAGCAGAACACAGGCAGAGGAATGAGGCTGAGGAGTGAATGTGGAATGCCAACCCAAGGATGACCCAGGAAGGCACAACAAGGCCACCCCCAAAGGCCTCTGACCCATTTCCATAACATACTAATTTCCATGAGGGRCATATAATTTACAAATAAAACTTTTTGTGGACCTTTATGTGGCTTTTATTGTTCCCTTTTGACAACAGGTGTCTATGAATCTGGGATGTTCCCTTCCCCTTAAGGATGGGATGCCACACCTATAAAATATTTTCTTTTCTATTGGTGTAGTCTCCCCTGCTGAGATTGACAATGCAGGTCTGCATCTTCTCTCCTAGTTTACTCTGGTAAAATGAAATAGCTGATTAAAGAATAAATCAATAGGGTTGGTTTTGGTTGGGTTTTATTTTTTTTTTTTTGTTTGTTTGTTTTGTTTGGGTTTGGTTTTTTGTTTTTTTTTTCTGTTGTGAATTTTCATATTTTTTTGTTTTTGTTTTAGTTTGTTTCATTTTTTTCGACACCAGCCAAAGTGAAATTAAAGTGAAATGACTTTGTCTTTAGATACATAAGGACACAAGAAACAACGTGAAATCTAGATAGTAGGATGCCCATGCACACTTGCTGATTTCTTCTAATCTGGATACAAAAATCCCATATAAAAGTCCCTTATCAGTGTTAGGCTGTGATCTTAGAAACACAAGTAATTGTCTCAATGCTGACAAGTTGCCTTTCTTGTTTACCTTTCCTGTGCTTTCAAGGGGAAAGRGTGATAAGCAGATTCTATCTTGTTCTTTTCAAACTACCCCAGAAAGAGCCTGGGATTAGGACCCTTCGAGAGAAATTCTATTAGAAATTCAGTGTACAGTCTACTTGAGATAATGTAGGAGTTTGGACCGTTCCTCTCATTTCTTCCTGAATCTTTCATAACCTGTAGATAACATAACACCATCCCAATCAAAAGTTTAAAAATACACAGCATAATGGAAAGTATGAATATGGGCACTAAGGCTCGTCAGAAACATTCGTTTCAGACTCAAATTTGTTTCTGAAAATATTTAGGCAGATTAATKATCTAGAAAAATAAAGTCTAACAATAATGTTTCTTCAAACTGTAATTTGGATTTATCATCTGCTTTGAATAGAATATACTGAAAGGATAAGGATAAGATCCAAATTATTGGCAAAGTCTGACTTGAGTAAAAGGTTTTTGCCCCCATTTCCAAGGTGATATTTGCATCTCTTTGTCACAGAGTTAATGACAAGAGTTACAGAATTGGCAAGATTGGAAGGGACCACAGCAGTCCTTGGTCCAATTTCCCTGCTCAAGCTGGGTCATCCCAGACATAGGATTGTGTCCTGATGGATCCTGAGTATTTTCAGTGAGGGAGACTCTACAACCTCTCTGGGCAATCTGTCAGAGAACTAGGTAACTGCACAGTGAAGAATTTCTTCCTCATATTCAGCCACAGGGGAGCTGTGACGAGCCAGGGGACCACAACCTCTGGATCCCACAGCAGGCTGAAAAGCGACCTCATACTAATGATTCGGCCAGAAATCAAAAGTTTGTCTGCCTTCTTTCATCTGCTYACTGTAAAGTCTGCATACAAATTCCTATTCAAATATCATTAAAACTCAAATATTGAATTATTCAGTGTAAGCAGCTTTGTGAAACACAAACTTCATGGCTGATTACACTTTGCCTACCCCTGACTCATAGAAAGAATTTAACTCCGTGAGTTYGTGTACCAAACCGCACATGAAACTGAGTTTCATACACCACACCCCAAAAATAGTGTTAAAATTATAGCTTTCCCCTTCACTTTTCACACACAGTAAGGTGAGGAAATAAATGAAAGTTTATTACTATATAACAAAGTTTTAAAAAATAAGTGGGAAGATAAACATTTAGAAGCAGCTACAAGACAGCACTGAAAATCATGTAGAGACTATTTGGTGGCCRAAAAACAGCTAAGGAATATAAATAGTGCTTTTAGGGAGGAAAAMTCTGTTCTTACAAGGAAAAGCACTCAAGTTATCTGAATTTCCAAACAATAGTCATGCACACATAGAGAATAAAGTACTTCCATGATGAAAATCTATGATACAGTGTAAGAAAARAAGACTAACACACATTTCTCTTGCAGAAAAGTATGCTTAAAAATATTTAAATTAAATCAACTGTARTGACTCATATTGATATGGTATGCAAAACTAAAAGCTTGTGTACATGTCCTTAACTTGATTACAGTGGATTAAATATTTATGTGGGGCAACCAGCTTGGTTTTACATCTTTTACACTGAGTTCAGAGCATGCCTGGGTGAACCAGAACTTTGTGTAGTTACAGAGTTATGAATCAAAGATAAGTGTGCTCAGAACCCTTCCCGGAGATTATTCAGTCTGCTATGAACAAACATAACAGCAAATCTCTATTTCATTCTGCTTGGATTTGTATTGCCAGCCAAAAAATTGTGAGGCAGTGTTGTTAGATCCTAGATACTGTATCTGAAGGGAGTAAATACTCCATTTTATTATGCACTCCTACCCCAGAGCTGCTTTTTACTCCATCAGCTCTTTGCTAGTAAGTTTACACTCTACAGGTGTAATTGATTCTCACAGCAGCACCAGAGCACAGTGAAATGCAGGACCTAGATTTGTTAATTTATAAATAGATCTCCTTTGTCAGAACTGATAACAAAACACGGATACATGTTTTCCCATGTTATACACCAGTTCACTGGGTTAGACTGTGGATCTGGTAACCAACAGCTATGAATGGTCTCCTGTTTCATAAARGCATGTATTTTCCTTAAACGTATATTTAATTTCCTATCTAGTCGGTGCTGCTTGCAAGCAGTTTTCTAATTAGACATTATGTTATGAATAAAAAACTTGCCTGCTGAATAAGAGAAAGAATTGCCAGTACTCACTGTCCTTCAGTGTTAACACTGGTCCAGCAGCATCCATATTTTAGGATCAGAGGGACAGAGACTAAAGTAATATATTATTTCTGGAAGAAATATCACTAGAATATTATGTTAAGAATTAACCAAGAGATTGGCAGAACCACCTGCTTACTTTGCCAAAGTTTTACCTTTCCAAAGGTCTAAGTAGTGGGGGATAACACAGAGTGTARTTTCTTATTCTCTATAAAGATATAAAATTACATTTAGAGTGAAGAGCTTGTACCAGATATGTGGATGTGGATGTGGAAGTACRAGAATCCCTCAGGGGAAATAAGGAAGGTATCAATTTAATGCAATCAAATTGTGGCAATTTTGGGCTTGAGGGAAGCAAATGGAAGCTTTGCTATCAATTAAAATAGAACAAAAAAATTTTTTAATTGTTACCTACAATCATTATGATTTAAAAGAAAATTCTATTTGAAAAGCTGTCCAGTTTTGCAAGACATAGGGCTGTCTGCTAACTGGAYTTCAGAAAATCCAGCTTTTGAGATATTTCAGGCAGTTAGACACTGTACCTTTATGTGGATGATGCTTCTTTTCAAGGGGGGACTGCGGGTTGGAGGGGCRAATTGTTGACTGAGGTGAATATAGAAATTGATATGGGAACTTTTTTCAGATCTATTTACCTGTACATTTTATATGTACTGTATATTTTCTGAGCTATTATTTTAAACAAATACAGAAGGCTAAATATAGTGCCACTAGTGGAGCTTGAGAAAGTAACACATTCTCCAGAACTGGTCTGAAAAAGGCCGAGTACTTTAAAGTCAGGAAGGATAAAGAATTTTTACCAATATACTGGACTCACTCACCAGCTGGTTGCTGAGAGAGTTACTTTCAGAACTTTCAATGCCTTTGGCCATTTTGAGGATATTTTATATAGTATTTTGATTAGGTTTTTTTTTTTTTTTTATTGACCAGTCCTCTGTGTAGCTGGCTGGTGCAAGATATGTTACCAAGATACAACACCATCGTAAAATTTCAAAAAAGTGTGTTGACAAGACTGCTAAGTAGGTCTWGAATAGCAGAGGTGAATAACCCCCATTGGTTTTGATCCACATGTGATGCAGTGAAATAAAATTGACAGTAAGCATTGACTGATTTGCCCAGTTATCCAATAAGTCAGTRTATGCAATTCCAAATGTGCAATGTCATCCTCTGAGCTGAAAAGAAATTATGATGCTGCATCATAACGTGCAAAAACACAGTCAAGAATGAAGAATTTTCCATATATGAGTTTTTTTTCTTGAGAACTCTTTCTGTTTGGATGTTATGTATTTTTATAGAGCACTTTCTGTGTGCCTTATAAAGGACGTAAAACCCGAAGATCAAATTTCAGCAACTTAGCTCATGCCAGCAGCTTACCTGACTCCCCATGGGCTACTTCAGTAAAACACACCATGTGGAGCCAGGCCTGGAGCACAAAATGCCCAAAACTCCCTTTTTTCACCATACAAGAGCAGGTGCACTGACAGTGAAGTACACAGGGGTACTAAAGGGGTGAAACCAACAGATGTTTTGTCTTACAGAGCTCCTTTATGGTTCCTTGCCCAGGTAAGAACTTGATCAGAGTCTGCAGGATTCCATTTGATCAATTTATTCAATTATGAACCAAGCAGTCATGGATGTAGGCTTGCCTTTGCTTTAAATAAAAGCAACCTACCCCACTCAAATCCCATATTTAATTCAGAGAAAATAGCTAAGAAATTAAGGGAGCCATATTTTCAAACAAGACTGGGTGAGCCAGATCATTCCTCTGCCATTTCTGTAGGAATTCTGTATTTACCCAAATTGCTAAAACAAGAAGAAGCATAAAAAAAGGGAAGTGAGTAGAAAAGGAATATGTGGAGGCTACAGTGGGATACGGAAACTGATAACCAGATGCATAATGGTTGCTTGAGTGAGGAACAAAAATGTTCTCATCTGTGTTTCTGTCTGTTCATTTTATCTGTATTCATCTGGGAAGATAGCAGAGAGTAGGTAATGAAAAAAACCCAACAAAATAAATTTATTTCCCRTACATCCTGTTAAATGTGTGTCTGTATCTCCACGCTGATAGAAATCCAAAGCTTTCTGAAGCTCATTATCTCGATGAGAAATTACAAATTATTCAGGAGCAGCTTCATTTTAATTCACATTTAAATAATTTCCAACTAATTTGAAAATTCAAGTAAACCTACACTATGGGAAAATATAGAAGGTATCCTGCTACCAGAGAAAAACCTTTGTTTCAGAGCCAATAAATTTCTAATGTCATATATATGCMTTGATAATTTTGAGTTTGAATAATTTAGATTTTCACCTGCAGTTTTCTTTTCTTTTGAATAGCACAATGATATGAATAAATTAGCTTAGAAATGATGGAAAATATCCCTGGCAAATATTAGGCCTTCCACTTGTTTTCTGATGAATTTTATTGCCCTTATCAGTCTGAGATGTTTAACTGAATAAGAAGACAAACAAGTTCAATTATATCATCAAAATATGTTACAGTTTAGACTTCAGGAGAATTATTTATTAAGCAACCAGGATGTAGATTATTAATTCAGTAGGAGGGTCAATTATCTTAATAAGGACTGGAGGTGACATAGCATTTTGTGATTTTAATCTGCAATAGGTTATTGTGAAATTGCCTGAGGGTGAACATAATCAATTTGGAGCATCTAAGCAACATTWACTTTGTACTAAACCTGACAAACAACCTGAGGAAATTCACCCATGCAGTCAAACAGAACAGGAACACACAGAAGAATAAAGATATTATTCTTCAAAGGTGAATGAAAAAATGACACTTGGTGTGAGATATTTACAGAAGTTTTTGCATGTTTTATCATACACTATTCTGTACTGCATTCAGTTCCATAACAGAAGAACTTGAATTTACCACCACCTAACCCACAAAAAGCRTCCAAAATTTTATGAAAAGAAGGAAAAATAATACTTACAGAATTTAAAACTCAATATTAAATATCAGCCTGTGCATTAAGAACAGGTAAGACAATGTAGTATGAAAGTTTCCAGACATATTATGTATTAAATCTATGTTGAGTGACCACAAGTCCATATTTATACAGCTAAATTATATATTACTCAGTACCTCTAAAAGAAGCTGCTGAGGGGTCACTTGTCTGAATTTCTTATGTCTGACAGAAAGAAATTCACATCATTAAGTTGCAAGAAATTGTTTACAGCACAAAGCTGCCTCTTGGGTCATTTGGTGTAAATAGATAATTGACAAAAGTATCTTGGTTGCATTTGAAAGCTTAAACTTTTCTAACACAGAGGGAAATATATTTTAATATATTGTACCTAGCTAGAAGGAATTAATATTTTAATTTGACCTTTATGTCTACATTGTGCAAATATATTCTACATTGTTCTGAATATTGATTCACGGAAACCTAAGATCTCAGATTGTGTAATTAGCTTGGCTTAAARCTGCCAAATCACATTGGAGTTTCTCAACATTAAAGGTGCCAGTGAAGAAAGGAATGTCATGGATCTAGTAAGAAAAAAGAAGTGAGGGCTTTTTTTTTCATGTTGTTCTTTGATTTTCATCATGAAAAGCAGATAGATTGGCCTTTCTCCCCCCTTCAGCACAGAATCAATAAATTGAGCAAAGTTGTGAACATTGGCAGAATGACTAATATCGGTGCATCTCCTGTGGTGACCCAAGCCAGCCTAGTTCCCAAAAACACATTTCTGTGGTTGTTTCATAGCTATTAGTGCAACATTTCTGGAAGAAGAAATATTTCATAAATTTGCCTGTGATCACAGAGAGATGGCATGTTGTTTATCCCTATAATGAAACAATTAGAATGCTTAGCAGGTATGAGAAGGATATGCTCTACATATCTTCCATGTCTATTACCTTCTGTTAGATTGCTGCAGACTTTCCAATCTGCAGCAAAGAATAAAAAAAAAATAATTTTGGTTGACTTTCTCTAAATTCAAAGGTTTATTTACAGAATCACAGAATAGTTTGAGTTGGAAGAAACCTTAAAAGTCATCCAATCCCTCTGCCACAGGGAGGGATAACTCCTACTAGACCAGGTTCCTCAGAGCACCATCCAATCTGGGCTTGAAGATTTCCAGGGATGGGGCAGCCACAACTTCTTTCTGCCAGGSCCTCACCAGTGTCATGGCAAAAAATTTCTAATATCAAATCTAGATAGACCCTCCTTCAGCCTAAAGCCATCCCTCCTAGTTGATATTGAATATAATTTCATTATAGAGAACTTTTTAGAGAAATGAAATAAAATGTCACAATGAAGAAAAGCAACAAAATGGGTTCTGGGGTTTGGAGAAGTCTACATCTATAATGAACAGACACAAATTTCAAGAMAAATCTTCTTTTATCCTGGTCCTTATTCACGTATGCATTCAATTTTATGCATTTCATAACAAGCATTGCCTAAATGCAAACATTCAGTAACAAACCTGTACCCACATTAATACAACTTTGCTGTTTTTGCACTCCCACAACTGTTGGATCCTTTCTGTGGAAAGTCTCTGGAACTATTTCCTGTCCATCAAAGAGGACACATCCACCCTCACAGCAGTTAGAAAAGGTTAAAAATTTGGGTGAACTTGTCTACAAGTTCAATGTCTTCTGAAGAACCCTTCTAAAATTATTACATCCCTCTTTTCTTCCCCATTTGCACAAGCAAATGTTTAGCATCAAAACAGAGAAAAAAAAMCYCCAAACCACTGTGTGTGCAAAAATAAATGGTGTGTCAAAAATCATACATTGGATTGCAGAGCTGGATTGCAGTAGACAGTCCTTGAGAAGGTCTGTAAGAAGAAATCATTAGAAGACAAATTAGTAGATAAGTACCATAAAGCATTAAGGAGAAACAGAAATTAAGGGGGAAAATACCTGAAAAATCTAAGAACAAAACCTTTTAGGCAGGACACCAAGCAGTAAAACAAAAGAGAATCATCATATGAGTGCCCAGTACATGAGAATAGTAGGTGTAATCTGAGAATAAGTGGTCAGAAACACTGCATTATTAAAAGCACCCTATAAGGATTTTGAGACAGATAAATTCATTCTTCAAAAACCACCCTAACAGTGTAAAAACAGCTGTGAAATTTGGTAGGTAGGAAAAACATGATCCTAAACTGATCTTATGTGATATGTARAGTTTAAAATCTTATGTCTCAGGTGTACCACAACAGCTAGAGCTCATAAAAAAAAAATAAAAAATCAATGGGAATGCGTCAAGGTAGTCAAAATTAGCAGTCGCAGTCACTGAGCTTCAGACTGAAAGAGGGGAAGGAAATGAAGATCCTGTCCTGGGTACACAATGAAGATGAAAATAACTATTTCTGCAAATCAAGAACTTAGAATAAACCTGAAAGTCCGACTTTATTTAATGCCAGAATACTGCCAGATAAAGGCTTTTCTGATTCCTTTTCTCTGTTTTAAGTATTGGCAATTTATCTTTTGTTTTGTGACCTTTTCCTGTCTCCTTCCCCTTTTGTTTCTGAATGGGTTTCCATACAGTCTCCCATCCAAGAAATCTCTTTGTTACTTGGAAAAGGCAGGGTTCTGCTWTTAACAAAATACAGTGGACTAGATTCTTATTTTTATGCAATAGTAGCAGCTAAGCCAAACACCATATCATAAATATTTAAGCATTTTATATTCATGTCATCTAATTGTTCTTTAACAACACAATGAAAACATGATAGCAACAGCAACCCAGGTATGAAGAAAATATCAAGACTAAAGAAACTTAGTCAATTTAGTCTTTAATGAATTCACTTTGGCAGTTTGAAGCTAATTGTTTAATTTTCATTGGGTTAAAATTCATATATTATTAAAGAATGGTTGCCAATTAAAATAATTTCTGCCTGAAAATAGTTTTCTTGCAAATGCTGCAAGGAATAACTAAAACTATACTAGCTACAAGAGATAAAACAACAATTCTTGACTATTTTTTTCCATTTGTTTGACATTTTTACATTTGGCAGTACACTGTGTATTGACAAAGTAACTGTTTCCAATACACACTCAGTTTGTTAGTCAATTCATGTGTTGCTGGCATGGATTTTCCACACAGCAACAGAGGAAGAAAATGTAAAAATGCCCAGAAATATGTAACTGGAAGCCTGTAAAAATTGGCAGAATTTTGAAGGCCTAGTACATAAAATAAATTTGATTTTGTAGGCAAATAGATTTCACTTTTGGTTTGTGGTTTGTTTGGCTTTTTTGAGCTTTGCTTTTCCTTACAAACTTCTTTTATAAGATTTACATCCAGAGCTTTGAGCATTAAATATGAACCTGTTTGCCTGTTTTCCACCTAAAAGAAGATTCTCACTGAAAAATATAAAATTATGAAGATTATGAAAACAGGCTCAACAAACTTGTGAAAGAGGCAAGCAAGGGGTGGTTKGAGCATCCCACTCTCACCAAACCAACTCAGTGGAGATTTTGGCTCAGACAATTCCAAATTTTCTTCCACCCATATCCCAAGGACAGACCCATTCTGTGGACTGTCCTAGGACTGGAGACTTTAGGGTTTCTTGTCACAAGGCCTTAAAAAGCTGGAGCTAAAATCCCATTGGAATCCCAGCTGCAGTGAGGGCTCTCCAGGAGAGGTGTGGTAATTACTTTCAGGCTTCTGCACTTCCTGATGAATCATGATGAACCCATTCTGCAGGGATGCTGGATAATTCTTATTTCCCTAAGGTTTTATTTTCTCAGCTCCCTAGTGACTACAGAATTAACAGAAAACTTGAACACAGAAAGCCCGAGTAACCCCAAGCTCTCYAAATCTCATTTAAAAAAATTTAAAATAGACTATTTAATGATTGCTAATATGTTTKTCAATGCTTTTCCTTCTGTTGTGTTTTCCTTTTATGTAAAAGTGCATCTTTAGAACACAAAAGAATTTTTCCAAGGAATAGATAGTGTGACCTTTTCCCATATCCAGCAAGAAACATTTATCTCTTCTTGCTATAAAATATATGTTGAGCAACTTATGCTAGAGAACAGATGGTAAACAGCCCAAAAAAAGCAGGAAACAGAGGGCTACCAAAACACACGCTTTTTCTTCTTTTTGCTTCCRTCAGACTGCAAATGTTGGGACCATGGAGAGTCTTTCATGACAGGTTAGCATTGCTGAGATGTCCCACTGACAGCTGTGAAACTGCTCCTGACACATCCACACCTACGGGGATAAAATCATGGAAAAGTGAGTCTGCAAAGAACCTCGAGAAGCTTCCTTTGGCACCTTGCCTCGCACAAGGTCAATTTTATCTCTGTCACTCCTGGCTGATGTTTATCCAAACTATTAATAAAGGTGTCCCATGATGGCAGCTACAGTTTCCCCCAGCAATTTATTCTGTTCTTTTCTATATCTTTATCATAAAAATCTTCATAGTATCAGATCCAAGTTCCTTTGTGCTRGAGCTTAATCTAATTACTTTCTTATTTTATTCAACATGGACATGGTGAGCAAATTTTTCCCTTCTTTTTTTTGCAAAATAATCTCTTCCCATGCCACAATATATGTTAAAGACTGGATACAAATTTCCTTGTTTTTTTCTTGGTTTTATTTTTGTTAGTTTTATTTTTAACAGTAATCAGCCAGAGTTGATAAAAAAAATGTTTGAACATAAAATTTGAAACTTAGCAAAACAGGAGCTGTAAGAAAATGACAGRAAGAAATGTTGACATATGCCAAAAGTTCATCAAGTCAGAGTTTAGCATCTCTGCTTGTTACTAAGGAAAATGGAGGAAGTAAGGGGAGAGAAGTTGTATTCTGGAGATTTTGTTTGAGGATTTTTGGGTTTTGKTTTTTTTTAATGCTAATCCTCTGATACAAAGGCAGCAAAACAGCAATTTAGTAAAAGCTAATTTTCTGTTGGAAATTACTTTAAATGGAATATTTTTGACCAGACATTTTACACAGATTCAAAAGATAGTGTCTCTGTCCATCTTCATCAGCTCCTGAATTTTTTTATACTTTCCTCCAGCAACACAACAACAAACTTTAATTTTAGATTCACTACATATTTTATGTCCCTGCATGAAACACTTACTAAAATTCTAGCAATTAGAAATATTCTTTTAAAGAGTCTCGGAAATTTCAGGTTGTGCCTCTGTTTACAGAGCAAGATACAGCTTAGCAAGTATCTTATCTTCTTAGCAGGTTTTTCATTCAGGGGAAGCAATGGCACATCTGTTCCATAGTCTGCAGTGATTTCTGTCTCATTCGGGGTCATTATGAAAGCATTTGTGTCTGAACATGGAAAATCTGAACTTAATTCAGGAATTCCAGCTGGGACAACCAAACTGAACACCCAGGAAGAAAACTCTCAGGTAAATATTTTATTTTAGCTTCCATATCCATCTCCCTTGTTAAGGCTTTCTAAATTTGATCACTTTGAAGAAGYTGTCATGGATGTCATAAAACATCCAATCTGTCATAAATCTCAACATTTATAACAATTAAAGACACAGCTCAGTTTTGCGAAAATCTACAAATAGAGCTTGTTCCAAGCATATATTTAAAAATCATAGTGTTTTCTAAGTTTTAAAATAYGAGTGAAGTTAAAATAAGAAATTTTTGTGCCTGATAAAATAAATATTATGGCACTGTAACAACCATATATATTTTAAGCACTTGTCTTTATATGCCTAAACAAAATGTCAGACTGTCCTGATTCTACTGCCAGAACAATTCTGTCCAGAGAGCYTTCAGAATATCTAAGTTAGCATGGCAGAAATTTGCTCTTTAGTCATTATTTTCCCTGCTCTGATGAACTAGTAAGTCTAATCTCTTACTGTGCTTGCTGAGCTCTGGAAAGTCTTAGAAACTTTTAAATATATTATCCCAACAAAAAGAATATACGTCCAACAAAAGTGCTTAGAAGAGCTCACCCATCTACAATCTTTTCACATATAGAGTGAATCTCAAATGAGAGGAACCCAAGGACTCATTGCAAATTAACTTTCATTAACTATAGAGGCATGAAAACACTCACAGAATTACCACAAGATATTGTCTATTTTTGTTAAAGTAAGCACAGAACCCAGCWTGTCTCTAAAAAACGCAGAATCCACACAGCCTTACACTAAAATAATCAAACKAAACACCTTAGGGGCAGCTGGAGGAGGGGCTGTGAGTGACTTCACTGGACAGAGGGATTTGAAGAAAGAATTCCAAGAGAAACTGAGACAGACATTGCYTTTATAGTCAGTGTTTCAACATTTTAAACCACAAATATCCTCCTGAAACATCACACAGAAGATCTGTMTTTTTAATGACTTCCACTATTGATAGGTCACTCTCATAAGCACCGAATAAGCCTCTTTTGCAAGCCTGTGTTCTTCTTAGCACTCTTTATAGACATTATAGGAAAGTTTGAAATGTCATATTTGATTTGTGTTTTATTTKAAATGGAAATAGGCAGCCCACATAGGTTTAATAATTTATCTAGTGTACAGTTTGAAACACCAGGGCACATGGCTTGGATTCTAAAATGCACTATTTGGAAYGGAATTGTTTAGTAAGTCTTAAAGTTTAGCAAGTCTTAAAGGCAGCTATTCCAATAGTCATGCTAAAGGATTTTTTTTTTCTCCAAGCCTTTGCTTCTGTGGGACATGACCAAATTTGATCTTCTGGCTGGACTGTTTTTGGTGTAATTTTTGCACAAATCTGAAATAAAGAATGTGAAAAAGTGATTTTTCCTTTCCATAATTCCTAATGAATGATTGCAGTATTGCTTTGGTGCTGAATATTGTTTTAAACACTTGGAGAAAAACACCCAGGTATCCAACTTACCTGGGAGAAGAACAAACCCGAAACAAGCCAGAAAGCACTGGGGCATGCTGCCCTTCCAGGCAGTGGGTCAGAAGTTTGAGTTGGGAGCACTTCTATGTAAGAGTGGGATGGAAATACTGCAGAAAGCACAAAGGTAACTTTGCTGTGTCTGGGAGGTGCATCCCAGAGTATTTGGGTGCAGCGTAACGAAGCACAACATCTATTTCCCAAAAACAGATTTTGCCATTTGTTTTCCTTTTTTTTCTTTTTTCTTTTTCTTTTTTTTTTTTTTTTTTTTTTTTGACACAATCACCTACTTAGTGGATAAAGGGAATGCAATATATATGTCTGCAGTCTAGTAAAGTCCTTGATATGATAACTTGCAGGATTGTACTGAAAATTATTTCCCAATGACTTGCAGAGAGAGCTGTCATAAGGGCTGAGAGCTGGCTGTAAAATAAGGGCTCAAAGTATTAGATTTGGAGWGTAGGGGAGAATATTTAATAGCATTCTGTAGAGAGTCATTCAGTTTAACGTCTTTATTAATAATGTGCATGTGGGAGTAAAAATACATTAATGAAATATGCAGGTGAGAATAAATTAGAACTTGAGGTGAGCACCAGAGAGCACAAAGGCATAATACAAATGGGACCAAGTGAGATTAAGGAATCAGGCAGAAAATTACAAAATGAGCTTCAAATGGGAAAAATACAAACTAATATGTTTGAGGAAAATAATGCAAAATACAGACATCCACAAAGTCTGAAAAGTTGGGATGAAGTGTAACACTGAAAGGTCTCAAAGTAGTAGTTTGTTGAAAAATGAGGGAAAAATTTCAGTGTATCATGGTCAGATTTTTTTTTAGTTCTGTTCAAGGCTTCCTTCTTCAGACGGCAAAAATACAATAGCATTTCTGACTTCAGTACTGCAGCCCACAGATTCAGTAACAATGAATCCTCTTTAAAAGGAAAAAAAAAAAAAAAAAAAAAAAAAAAAAAAACATAGTTTTTAATTTCCACAACTGAAAAGATAGTGACAAATGAGTTTCATTTTATTTCAGCAGTGACACGACTATAACAAACAACAACAAAGATGATCTAAGGACCCTGACCTGAGAAATGGAAGGAAATCCACCACAAGAAAACCATGGCTTGATTAATTTGTGTAACCAGACTGCTTTTCTTTGGTTGTTTGGATGAAGAAGTGATTGATTTCGGGTTGGATGCTGATTATATCCCAGCATATTTATATCACTGTGACCATCTCATGTGATTTTAGGCAATACTGACTCCTACAGTCTGTTTTTGATTCAGATCTCATCTAGGTCTTTCCTCTGACACAACAGAGATCTGGGACTCTACACAAATGTTTTCCAAGACCAGGAGGGAAAACTCTTTTGGGGAAATTACTGGGAGTTGGAATGTATCAGTGAATCAACCAAGCAGAGGACAATAGAAAAGCCATCTAAAAATACGTAGCAAACAAAGTCGTGTCTTGAAGAACTAGAAAATATTTGGATCTATAAGTTTTTAACAATAGTATTGAAGTTGTTTTTTTTTTAATTCCCTACATTAAAATTGTTATGAATTCTTATTCTCCCTTCTAAATTAATAATTTTGAGTCAGAASCAGATATTTTCTCAGGTGTAATCATTAGCACTTGTTAAAGGCCTTTGGATGCYCTCGGCTGTGTCTTGTTAAGATTATTAAATGAATCTTTCACTTACCTCCTGGTTATTTTCCAATTTGTTTGAAGATGGCTGCAATTAAATCTCTTTCATAAAAGACAAATTCCCCTAACAAGGGGCAGTTTGCAGCTCAGAGTTCCAAGTGTGCTTTCCATGATCCCAAAGCAACTTGTGTCACATGAGCTCTAGCAAGAAAAAAAATTCTAGTG
>NW_026623253.1:477062-498721 GCF_030028575.1 Malurus melanocephalus
TATATTGTACTTTTGGGTAATATAGCAAACGTTGACATCTCTGGAGATAATGGCATTTTGTGAGGCAAATATCCACTTTTTTTTTTTTTTTTTTTGACTTTCAGTGCATAACATGAAGGATTTTAGATGCAGATGATATACTAGGTCTCTTTGGAAACTTGAAAACAGATTGTCACTTTGCATAATCAAGTTACTGATACCCAGTGATGAGTAACTCTATGTGAACCACAGACAAACATTGCTAAAAATAAAACTGCAAACATGCTGACTTATTTATTGGCACAAATTACTTTGGGTTCCTCCTAAACATCATTTCTTCATCTCCCAAATGTGACAATTAAATAATTTAATCAGTAACAGCTGCTTTGATACCACCATAGAAAGGCAGGCTGGTAGCCACGACTGTGAGCACAAATTCACTCGACACTGGTGCTGTGGCATCAATAAGTTGAATTGAAACTGTAAAGAACTATTTAAGTGCTAGCTGCTTATTTAGTCCTTTAAGCTCCCCAAGATGTGTGCTACATTTTCTGAMTCTTGCTATTTGTCTTTTTGCTTGGATATCATCTGTCTTTATTAATAAAATTCTGAGAGAGCACAAATGCTGCAAGTAGTATTTAAAATTTGCATAGGCCCATCCATTCTGGAAATAGCATTGATCTTTGTTCATCAACTCTCCCAAGATTATCAGCTCTATTACCATAGTGAATATTCTGAGTGTTATGAAGTAATTGTATGCTACCATACATTTTCTAAATATAAGATTGAAAAATGCTCAAGAATGAGGTACCAATATTCAGAAAGAAAAAAAAAAAAATTAAAAAAAATCCCTCAATCTGAGCCTTAAATTGTCAAGTACAAAAGTAGAACTAATTTTTTTTTTGTATCACATGCATTAGACACTAGCATGGAAGGAAAATAAAGAATCTCCAGATTGCAGGTTTCATCTGTGTTTATGACAGTTATCCAAGCACAAAATATATGCCTAGGCCCAGAATTAAGTAGTATGATACCAAAAGTGTTGGACATGAGTGAGGAGATTAAAATACTAAAATGGTTGACCTAATTTCTATTAGTTACTATCTTACTTCAACCTTCCATTAAAAAAAAATATTTTTATTTTGTTTTATTTATGTCGTACCTTTTCTGCTGCATAGCTGCACTGTTGTAAAGATATTAAAAATATCTCTTCTCCCAGATTCTTCTTGAACATTTTCCACAAGCTGGTCTCATAAGCTATTTGGGGAAAATTGTGCTAACTTGTTATCCTGTTGCTAGATTATCTAAATCTTTCTCAAATAACAGCGGCAATATTTTTACTCACGAAGTTAAACTTGACTCACAAAGTGTTTGCAAACACAAATAACTCTTCCTTTTCCTTTGATGGATGTATCTTTTTGGCACTCCAGTCAAAACTAGCAATTCTTTCTTGATTGGTGCAACATACACATTTCTATGGAATCAGGACCTTTTTTTTCCAATTAGTATCCTAGAAACTGATGCTACTTTTCCAGTATCATCCCCATTTTTCATATTCTTCAATTCACAAATAATAKATATTGTTTAAAACAGTCATTGGTTGATCAAAATTGCCCAAATGCTTTTCTAGATATCCTCCACTTTTTGTTGAATTTTAAAAATGTGGTTTTTTTTTTTTAAATAGGTCTTGCTACAGGCATTTGGTATTTTGTATAACGTGAACTGCCACCTAGATATTTGAGCTCCTTGTGTTGTTCATTTCTTTTGAGAGTGGCTCTGCTACCATACAAGATGATGATGAGAGAGTCTAAGGATAAAACACATTTGGAAGGCACTYGGCATATATTATTAACTGAATGGGAAATGATCAGTTAAAGCAGCAGATGATTAGAAAGGAAGGCATATTTTACTTGCAAATAGGGCACAAGTTGGCAAGTAAACTTGAACAGGTTTTAATACCATTGAAATGTCATGTTAGTACTTTGTGAACATTTGCAGGAGGAGTCTTTGCACCAAAACACTTCCTCTAAAAGAAGTCATGGGAGAATATTTCTGTAAGGAAGAAGTGACTCTAATGAGGGAGATACTATGAACTTGTCAGAAATATTGTYAAATTAGTGGACATATGCTGTCTCATTGCAGCATATCTTGTGGTAAATAAATTTAAATTTATTTAAATGTCAGAGCAGTGTGTAATGAAGTCTTGGAGGAAATTCATATTAAAATCAAAGTTCAAGTTCTTTTGTTAAATATTTGATTATATATGCCCCTTATTTTCAGCAATGAAGTATCCATTGAAGTATACAGTAATCATCTTTTCCCTTTATTTTATAGTTTCTGACTACTTTTCAGATAATTTGAAAATCATAATCCCTTAGTTTTGAGACCTGAAGATTATTTAATGGCTTAGCTTTGTCCCCTGAAGCAAAAGACATCTGTGTCTGAGGACAAGAAGGCAACTTGGAGTTGGAAAAAGCATCTGACAGGGTTAATGTTGTTGCAGTTCTATCCCTGTAAGACCTGGGAGAAATTTCCTGTTTCTGAAGTGAGGAGAAATAGATTCAAGGCAGAGGTGGAAGCAAAAATCTCAAGTTGTTACCCACCCTCTTCAACACATCCCTTCAGGTAAAAAGAAGACTTGAGGAAAAGGGCAATGCAGGGAGAAGATGAAGAATGATAAGAAAGGATAAAAAGAGTGATTTTAAAAATGCAGTCAAATGCCAAAGGGATCCTTGGCATAAGCAAGGAAGTAGATGAAAATCCATGCTATATATTGTCTGATGACTTAAAATCAATGCCATAAATAGAATAAAAAGTGTAGCAGCAATAAGCAGGAAAAATACAACCTTTAATAGCCCATGACACAGAGATTAGAGCTTTTTTTTTTTTTTTAAGTTGGCAGATACCAATATTGATAGAGGCTGTAAAAAGTGGTTTGTTATTATGAAAATAAAAATATTTATATAATTTGGGATTACAAAGGGAAAAAAAAATCTAAAAGACATACCTAAACTGATGTGATCCTACCTTTCCAAATTCCTCAGGCGAGTACAGAACTGTGGATGAAGTGAATTCCCCTATTACTCCCATGAGATTATAGACCTAAACTTGAAGTTAACAGAAATATTTTGTGCTTCTCTYATGTCCTCAGAATTACAGCAGGATTTCATTGAAGGAACAGAAGAATCACTGTAGGACTGACATATCCACATACATGGGCACAGTGCCAAATTATCWGTCTTATAATATTATTATACAATACTTACGTTATAAGGATTATTCATTGGCATAAAACGATTTTCTTTCCCTCAAACCTGTGTGAGCACATCTAGGACACGCCCTGTCAGTGATCAAACAATTTGCCATCTAAAGTTTAGATGACATCTTTAGATACACATTATTTCTGTCAGGCACAGAGGATAACAAAAATCTAAACTAAAACCTACCTCTGACTAAGAACTCTGTTAATCATAACACTTTCCATTTATGCTGTGATATTTTCCATGGAATCTTTTCATCAAATTAATTTGTCATAACATTTACTTTGTGGTGAATATCAAGACACATAATGGGTTGTGTAACATGGTTTTTGCAGGATAAGTCACCCTCTGGAAGATAACAAAGAGAACATTCCTAATGAGAGGGACTGCTAAACCCTTCTGCCTGAACTGTGTTAYTCTCCCCATTTATCAAATATCATCTTTATAAAAGATATGATGATGCAAATGCTCTGTTATTGTCCCAGCCTACTTCTTATAAAACCTCTMTTTTTCCAGTGCTCCACACACTACAACTGTCACTTAAAAGCATCGATGCTGTAGGCATTTTTTTAATATATTTACATATTATTGATATTCTTCTGTCAAAGGCAACAGTTTTGTAAGATAGAAACAGCACCACTTTTCAATCAGTTGCCCTACTTTTCCTTTAGTAATATATCCAAGCTCCTATTGACTACAAATTTAACAAAGGTAATAATCTGAGCTGGAAATGCTACACATGGAAAAGAGGCTGCTTTTTAAAAAAAGTTGAGAGGTGTTTTGTTTTGTTATTTGAGAACAAGGAGAGATTTGACCTGTGTTTAGAAGATTGGTAATAATGTCTTTGAAAGAGTCTAGTGTCCTCAGTCTTTTGACTAGACAAGTRTTTCCTAACTTGTAAACATGCCTCAATTCCTAATCAGTGAAAATGTTTGTTTCTTATACTTTATGCTCAAGATCAGGAGTARAACTCAGGCTGGTGCAATCTAATGTACATAAGATATTCCCAAAGTATTTGTTTTTCCTCCTGCAGTTGTTTGCCATGTACCCTGGTGCAAGACTTTCTGAGTGGTGTAAAAAATTGATGCACAAAAGAAATTAATAAGAGGATAAAAACACAGAGCCAGATTTTGATGTTGCTATTAAGACAGTGAATCTGAATGATATTTACTGCATGGATTTTCATCTTATAGTAGCAATATTTTTACTGCATATTTTAGGATTTTTTATTGTTCCACAGAGGGGTTGAAGAAACAAGGCAAATATTACCTGTAGATCTTGAATTTCAAATAGAGAACCTCAAGTGACACTGAATTATTGATCAGAGCACATTCTCAACACAAAGGCCAGAGGGAGCATACTCACACTTTTCAAACAAACCCCATCTTGATATAGAACATTAAATGTTAGGTAGTCTCATACYTTCAGTATTCTCCTAAGAATTCTTYTTGGAGGTTCATGGTTATTTCTTAATCAACGTTATTTTTTCCAAGGTTTCTAAAAAATTGGCACAGCTTTTCAGAAGGCAGACTGTTCACCTAGTTTCTAAGCCTGGGACCAATGTTTATTTTTGCTATCTCAATTTGATTTGATGGTACGAGGAAGCTGTCACCATCTGCTTCTATCTTATGAGATTTGCCTAGCCATGTGAAAAATAATGAATGTGACCAGAATGTGCAGGCTGGTGAAAAAAATCACCTGGATATGCCACTTTGATTTTAATGAAAAAGGAACAAATAATACAATGAGCATTGTTGAATCCTCACACACATCTTCCCCATTTAAAACTGAGGCTAATGAAAATAATGTTCAAAGAAGAAAAATACTTGTGAAAAACACACTTTCAGAACCTAGAGCAGAAATTTGATGTTGTTATAAATTTATAAGTTATAAAGTTATAAGTTATAGAACTACATTGCATTACATGGAAGAAACAAAAGGCTTAGGTATCACATATAAAACATTAGCCCCTGAAAAGAYATTAAATTTTTAATTAAAGTGTAAGACAGAAATCTACATTAAATATCTATAAGAAAGAAAAAACTCTATAAATATACGCATAAGTGTAAAATCAGAAATATATATATATGCAGGAAAAGAAGGTTTTCCTATGAGTAGCTAGTTCATATCCAGGGCTGTTCAAATGGCTTGAAGCCCTGACTTTTGCTATCTCTCTAGTGTGTTCCATTTGCAAATGGAAAGTAAAAGCAGATTGTAAATTTTTCTGCTAACACCAGCACYTGAAACATTAGCTAAGACAAGGATGCAGCAGCAGCCTCTATCCTCTTCATATTTCCTCCTGTCAGCTCCCTTTCTGCCCAGTAAGTTAGTCACAGAGRAAAGAAGGCAAGAAAAATCACTTTTACATTGTGATGAGTCTGTCCAAGTCATTTAAATCGGCTTGGAATAGCTCTGGGACACAGGGAGAAAGSGGCTGCAACAAATTCGGGAAAGAATCTCTTGTTCACTTGCCACCACCTTTTCTTATCTCCCTGCTCAAAGATTTGCCATTTCCTTAGATATACAGGAAAATAGTCTGGATAAAAGACTTCTGGTCTAATTTGGCTGAGATTTATCACTTTAGTTCYTCTGAGATCTATTCAGGGAAACTTGTGATTTCTTTTGGAATCTTTTTTTTTACCTGTTGGAAGGCAGCAAGCAGTACCTAGTAGAACAACTTCCATAGACACTATTCTTTTCCTAGTTAAAAAAAAAAAAATACTTAAAGAAAATAATCAGAATTTCAATTCCCAGGCCAAACTTAGTTATGTTTTCTTTTGAGTCACTTTCAAATRCTGATTCTTCAGGCTGAGCGAAGTGTAAATGTACAACTGACAGTGTTTGCTAAATCTTTAGGTAAAAGGAAAGAAAATCTCTTTGATCCTGTTTTGACTGTGTTGGGAGGAGGGAAAGGGAAACCAAAACCTGCATATTTCAGTTCTTTTCTTCAGATAAATGATGTTCATGAATGCAAAACCCCACATTGTAAATCTTCCAGCATCCTCTTGTCCAAACTGCCCCTTCAAGCTCCACTGTCTTCATCTCCATCCATAGTCTTGCTCTGTGAAAGTCAATACTAAGCTTTGTTTTGTTTGTAAAAATAGTAAATATATGATTTTAAACAGGGAAACCTTGTCATCATAATGATATTCATCAGTCTAATGTTCTCCCTTATCCTCCATAAATATTTCCTTCTTGAATGTTTTCCTGGCAGAGCTCTACTTCTTATTTGTTGCCATCTTTTCTTTGCTAACATTAATACTCTGTTTACAACAATTACCATAATTCATTCTAGCTAAAGGTTGAGGCCTGAAAAAAATATTGTCCATCTCCAATTTTTTTAAAGTACAAATCACAGTGAATAATGCAACTTCAATTCCAATGTGGAAGTATTATTTCAAAGCGAATGACAATAATGATCTTTAAATTACATGACCCAATTCTCCTCTGACTTTTATGTTTTCCTGTAAATCAGAGGTACAGTTTTGAAGGCTATAAAGTTGCACTGACCTTTAATTATAAAGGTAACTGCAGAATCMGATTGTGTTTTTAATCCCTTCAGGCAGAAAAAAAGACATGGATCCCCACGTTTTGGGACTCTATTTGGTTTACCTTGATGAAAATGGGAGGCAAGAACAGGGGCTGGAGACTGATTTTGTGGCATTTCAGAGGGCTGAAAACAACACCCACTTCCTCCAGCCCTTGGCCAGCAAASAACAGAGGGTACCCCCTCATCCCACAAAAGCAGTGTCCCCCACTGTCCCTCACCCAGTAAAAGGGAGAATCTCCAGCAAGAGGCTCGGACCTCTCATTCATCATGAGAAACTCTGGAAGTGACACTTTCTCTTCTTTGGGGAAGCTTTCAGATTAGAAGGGAGCATTCTGTGTCATAGATTTTGTTATATTCCAAACATAATAATAATTGCAATTAAGATCTCTCATAATGCTTTTCTCCCACACAATAAATGAACAATGTTTCTAAAGTCAACTATTGAAGTTGGAAATCTTCCCTGTAGTCTTCAACAAGTTTATRCCTTCAGTTTTCAGCTTCTGCCATTTATTTTTTTTTCCTCTTTTCTTTACTGACTCTCTGCCTGGTTGCCTTTGCCTTTCCTCATGTAAATTTTAATTTCTTAGGTGCTAATAATGTCATAGCAGCAGTAACAAGAACTGGTTGTTCAATGGAGGTGGAATCTGCTGGGATTTTAGTAATGAGCATCTCCACAGATTGAATGTGAASTGTTTTCTTTCAAAGGCTGTGGCCAGCAATGAAACTTTGGGCATGTTTTCATGCATGGAAAAGAAATGGACAAAAGATTGTACAGAACATGAAAGTGTGGAAGCTTCCCATTCCAGAGGACAGGCTTTTGGTAAGACTGGTTGTTCACAAGACTTTGTTCATGAGCACATTAAAATTTTGTGATGAAACAGGAATTTAGCTGCCAGGTGAAGTTGCAGTTTCTAGTTCAGAGGAAATGTCATTCATTTCTTTCTTCAAAAGAAGGAAGACTGTAAAGATAATGTAGTAGCATCAAAGTTCCWCTTAAATATGAACTTCTGTCACACAAACTACCAAAACCCAAGGGTATTTGAGCATTGTATTTCCTTATCAGCCACTTTGGCTTTATTTGGTTTGGATTTTTATCAGTGCTCTGTGCTTAAACATCAAAAACTTCCCTTGTCATCAACTTCTATTTTCCCATGGCTGGACACTGCCTGGATAAAAGGAAAAGCGACCAAAATCTCTCAGCATGATCT
Source organism: Malurus melanocephalus (assembly GCF_030028575.1). Taxonomy (NCBI): domain Eukaryota; kingdom Metazoa; phylum Chordata; class Aves; order Passeriformes; family Maluridae; genus Malurus; species Malurus melanocephalus. The sequence goes on from NW_026623253.1 coordinate 485,060, forward strand.
TTTCCCARCATCAATATATTGACACCAGTGGAGTCTGAAGGATTATGACAGTTGTGCTGTCCGTGCCTGAGAAAGAACAAGGCAGAAGACAAGCTGCAATAAACATTTGGGTCAGGACTTGAGTCGATGGAAGCACAGAGAACTTTCAAAAGAAACAGCAGGTAGCCTAGGTTAGCCTCAAAAGAGATAAAGAACAAAAAGAGGGCTAGCTGTCTTGGCCTTTTGGCCCAAGGACAAAAAAACCTCCAGTGAAGTGTTAGGARATTCCTGTGGGGATATATCTTAACTTAAAGGAAGGGCATTTCAAATACAATGGTTTTAAAAAGAATTTAAAAGGAATTTATGACTACAGACTTTGAGCCAGGCCTCTTTCTGAGATTGCATGTCAACAGATATTTAGAGTATGTTGTGGCCAAACCCATARATGGTAGTAAAAATTCAGATTGGTAGCATGAAGGTATCATTTTAACTATAAGGTTAGCCTTTTTATTTTTTCCTCCCCTGAAACATTATGTAATGTTAAAATTGTATTTAATCAGAGAGGACATTTTCTGTGAAATTGAAGGCAATGGTAAGTTAAAAGAACCTCAGCATGAGTTGGCAGAAAGCAATTTAGTTATTTTTGTAATTCTGATGTATTTCCAAAGTCACAAACAAGACTGATTTATACAGGAAATATGAGTTAGAAAGGCTGTTTAAGGGCGCTGTAAATACTTTACTTGGATGTGCCTAGATGGATTTATTTCTTCCATCAGCTGCACTGAAAAATTATGATTTACCAGTAATCTTATTTCACAATTCAGTGATAGTGATAACTTTTCTTGAAAAGAAATTATTCCCCTCATATTCTGCAAAATAAACTGATATTCAAAGCAGATCATTCAGAATTTAAAAGGTGGCCTTGGAAATCTGCTTATCCAAGGAACACATCTGCTAAGGAATATTTAGAGTAAGTGAAACTTRATCTGAAAGGGTCAAAGAAGTCTTTTACACAGGTGGCTGCTAATGAGAATGTTCCCTAAGCATTGGATGAATGGGGAAACAAGAACATTAAATGAAAAATAAACTTTAAAAAATTAAAAATAAATCTAAAAAAAATTAAAAATAAATTGAAATACATTTTAAAAAATTAAAAATAAATTGTCATGCCCAATGTACTAACTGTACTCTGTTGTACCAACTATATTCTTCCAAACATCTTTCTCATGATCCCCTCTTAAATACTGAAAAAAACATCACTGCTGAACCCAGCCAGATATTACCTGCAAAGTGGCCCATCAGTTTTTACTTATTTTCTAGGGATTCAGTCAAAATATTCTAATTGACACATTTGAGGTAGAAAATAACAGGCATTTGCCCCAAAACACTTGTTATGGAAAAATATCCAGGGTGTAATCACCTCTTTCAGAATTTGCTCAAAGATGGGACCCAGGTCCTGGTTCTGTGCTAAAGTCAGTAGCAGCTGGGTGACAGAATTGGTCTTGGCAGGCAACGGAAACAAGGCACAGATTCATCACAGACARCCTAAATTGTTGTCTCTGCCTCAAGTCCAATATTCTCATTTTTTCAAAGCTTCTCCAAGTCCAGGGCTGGAGAGGATTTGGTGCAACAGAAAGGAGATTGGCTGGTGTCCAGCTAAAAGAATCCCCCTCAAAAAATAAAACCAAAAACCTGGGAACAACCACCTCCTCCCCTCCCCAGGCTTTCCAAAATGTCCTAAAGGTAGTAAGGACAACCTTACTAGAAAATATTGAGAATCTGACAAGAAAGAGAAAGGCACAGCCATTTATTTKTTTAAAAGATATTCATTCTCATGGACCTCAGAAGTAAGGAAAGCAGTGATGAATTACAGGCACTTTCAGGGAGGGCAGGAAAGAAGTCAGACAAATGAACATGGTGGGGACTCTGATCTCTCCACAGCAAGCAGCCTTTAAATGAATAATTCAAAAATAAGTGTTCTGAGATGGAGTAAGGTTAGTAAAAAACTTTATTTTTATAAGTTTACTGAAAAAGAAACTTATCTCATATGTCAAGCCAAAAGAAGTACTCTAAAGCAGGGTAGTCAATCTGTACATGATCCACAAGTTTATTTGCAGGTTAGTTTTGGGCTTGGGCTTTTTACTTTTAAAGCAAAAAACTTGCTTTAGCCTTTTTTTTTTTTTTTTTTTTTTTTTTTTTTTTTTTTTTTTTTTTTTTTTTTTTAAGAAAATTGCTACATACTTAGCTTTGACCCCAGTAATTCAGTATCTGATTTTCATAACTGCACCAGTACCTGGAACTTTGCTTAAAATTACAATATCAGCATCAGAGGAAACACTGTAGGAAAGAATCCATAGCTTCTCTGAAATGCAAACGAGGTAAATGGTAGAAAGCAAATATGAAAGTCTACAGGATGATCAAGTTWATTGGCTTTTCATTATTTACACTCATTATTGATACAAGAAACTGTCACTGTAAATTTATTTTAAGACACCTATTAACCAGTAGACAAGAAAGAGTTTTAAATTCTTACTCCTAATTTGTGGGTAGAAAGAAAGCATCTTTCTAAACAAGCCACTAAAAAGAGATGRACAGTGACTAATTGCCACCCATAATCACTTCTGTCTTACATCTTGGACACTTGGACACTTAAAAGTCTCCATTTGTTCAAGGTTAAAAACTGACTATTAAAAAGAAGAAAAAAAAAAGAAAGATAAAGATTTGTCATTGGCTCCCAAAGTGCTGAATTTTCCAAAGCTGTTCCTCCTCCTGTGTCTCCTCAGGAACACAAATCAAGCACAGCAAAGCTTGTGAAGTGCAAAGAATTTTAAAGTACCCAGATTGTAATGAAAACTCCCTCTTCATGTTGTTTGTATGAGTTCCCTCTCCAGCTAAGAGCATCACACACACTGACTAACACAGCTTTCAGCTAAATTCAAGGCACCAGCCAAGAGAACACAAAGGACTGAAAAACCTCTACACGAAGAACAACAAATCAGTTATTAGTCTTTTGCATCAAATCATGTGCTATTCTAAAAATTTTACTGCAAAAAGAAAGCTTCCTGCCAAAATGTCCRTGACATATTCCTGCATTAGAAAGTGGTTCAACTTAGAAAGAAACATATTTTTTTGGGAAATGGGGAAAAAGACATGAGCAATGACAATAAAGGACTAGTATTAAATTTGTACTTTTTTYCCCTTTCCCATAGCTCCTCTCTGAATGACATTTATATTTCTTCAGTACTCATGTTCCTACGYTGATGATTTCTTTTACTGTCACTGTTCTTTTTTTCCTCACATATCTTACTCTCCAGTCAACAGGGGCTGTTTTCCCCCCCGAAAACCACTAACAAAAACCAGAGAAATTCTTGCAATGCTTTTGAACCCTTGGGATGGACAGCACTGGGCAGCCAGTGGATAGCAGTGGTCTCAGAGTTGACCATGCCCCAACAGGAAATGAGAAAAGACATCCAACAATTTCCTATCGCAAGAGGAAAGATTGAGGTCGCTACTCTACTGGAGAATTGTGATTTTTTAGCAAAAAGAAAAACCCATGCAGGATTATAATTCATCTACTATAAATATGAAGGCAATTTCCTCTCCATAAAATTGCTTTTTTGTTTCCTCAGAATTCACAGATTTATTCCAAGGCTGATRTTCTGGGCAGGTGGCAGGTCACAGGTAATTCTAATCCCAATGTAAGTAAATGTAAAAAGGCAAAAGCAAATAAACCTTTTGTTTTCTTGAAAGAAAGTGAAATTACTAGGAGACCAGTTGAGCTGGTTTCATTCAAAAATGAAAGCCAGAAGCAGTCATTTGAGAGCCAATAAATAAGGTTTAAAATTCAAGAGTCTCATAATGCAGTAGCTGATCCGTTACTGATACTGAGACAATAGGTCTGCTTGCTGTTATTCTTTATTAATGAAAATGTGTTTTCTCAGTTATGACCCTTTCTGGGCCCATCCTCTTTAATTTTAGGCATTATGAATATTTCCCAGGGTTCAGTCTGTGCAGTCCTGAAGGAGTACGGTAAAGGGCAGCAGAGGAAAATTCCTTGCCCAGGAGCATTATAAAATCTCCCTCAAGCAGATTGRAAAAAAAAAAAAAGGCAATATATTTACTGGAACTCCAGGGATCTTGTTTAGTGTCAGAATCATACCATTAAAAAGCTTTTCTTAGTGTGTGGACTTGAACAAATTGGAAAGCAAGGTACAGTAGTGGCACAGTTCTGATATAACAAATTGCTCTTTATTTAAAGTTACTTTTAAAATGCGAATAAGATTTTAAAGCCTGTCAAAGATGGCACGCAAAGATAAAAATAAAGAAGTGTCAGGAACAAAAATGTTCTTTTTCTCTTCCCCTGAATTAATTTGCATGTCAGTCAAAAAATCTGTCAATGCATATGCAGTATAAGCACCATGACTTACACTACTCAAAGCGTAGGAAAAAAAAAGAACAAGAAGAACCGAAGAAGAGGAAAGCGACAGCTGTGATGAGCAAGGATTCTTCCCATCTAGAGTATGTATTCAACTATAACAATGCACCCAAAGATGGTGAAGAAATGATGACAGAACTGTCAATTATAGCTGAGAGGAGTGTAAACAGAGATACAGAATCTGCTGAGCAGAACCGACGCCAGGTGGTTAAACTCCTCTGCCGACCCACCCCACCCTGCCGAGCAGCAGGGATCCCACTCCCTGGTGACAGCCTTCCCAGCCTAAGGACAGGGGCTGGGAGCAGCTTTCAGCAGAGAAAAGGCTAAAATAAATCAGGTCCTGATGGGAAACGGGAGGGACAAAAGGTGTTGGCTGAGATGTAAATTGGATTATTGATCGCTGCATTTCAAATTCATCTGAACTCCAGGAAAGGGAATGACTTGGSACCCTCAACGATAGTCTTGTTTGCCCAAGTGAAGAAAAAGTAGAGATTCAGTTTCTTTAGAGGTTTTGCTGCTTGCTTASAGGTGTCTTTCAAGTAAATCTTTAATTTGAATATTGGCTTCATAAAAAAAAAAAAAAAATCATTCTGCTCTTCAGCATTCAACGTGGTGAAGACTGGGAGGTAAATGAGTGCTGTTTACAATACCATTGAAATATTTAACAAATTCAAGCAAAATCCCACAAACTTCTTGATTTGGATTCTGAAACCAGAGTAACTTCAGGCTTTAAAGGACCTARGAAATAGCATCAGCTTGTCTTCTGTTCCCACGAGGGTGAACACGACCAGCAACCCTGTTCAAGACATAAGGTTGGACAGAATTCAGCTTCAGCATAGTCCCAGGAGAAAGAAGGAGCAAGGATGAGTGGGAAAAAAACCCAATCCACAAGGCGACACAAAAAATCTTTATGTCACTTTAGTCTCAAGAATAATCAGCTGCAACCAATTGTATGAAGGAAGATCTGTTGAATAATGAGTTCCTATTTTTTACACATAKTCGCATATAAATTGTGCTCCAACTATGGACTTGAAGGCACGAACTCAGACAGCAGGCATTGCTGGGCTGGCATTTTAAGTTACAGGTAATGCTGTGAAAAGTGAAACATTTTAAACATCCTTTAAGCCATTAAGGTCCCTTCATTCTGAGCTTGTTACTCAGAGAAAAACAGCCAACCCTTTTTCCACAAACCAACAAGGGTCTGTATTTTCAGTCAAATTCTGTCTCAAGAAATAATGATAATGTTTTTAATTCACTTCTTCATAAGACTCAGCCTTTGTACAGGAGTTATGGTTTAATTCCTTTGTTTTAAGTGAGCAGTTTCAAACTCCCATTTCCAACCTGAGAATGAAGAGCCTTGCTCTGCTATTCCAGACTTCATAGAAAACACTCAGATTMTTTTGATTATGTTTTTTGCAAATTTGATAGACTGTGTCTTTGGGGCAGAAAAGCTGTGGGTAAGAATATCAAGGAATTCACCCGGAAATTGGAGATATCTGATTTTCATTCTCTGCTCCAGTGCCTTTTGAAGATTTTTGTATTAAGCAACCTATGAATAAAATACAAATACTATTACTGGATCCCGTGGGGACTAGAGAGCWCCACCATACCATATCAGTCCATGCATATTTGCTTTTTAATTCTTTCTCTTGGTGTGCTAATTTTGTCAACAACAACAAAAACCCAAACTTACAACATGATTGACAAGGCAGACTACTGAACAGCAAGACATCAAATTTTGTTCCCTTAACATTGAAGTTACTGCTCTAAAAGCTCACTTATTATATTTAACAGGTAAATGAAATGCAACTACTGTTTCTTTTCAGGTATCCATGCTTTTTTTTTTTTGCGGTTCTGCTCCATGATCAAAGAGATGCCTAAAGTGCCTATTCTCATGAGATTTAGGCATTAGGAGCTCAGCATGAAGCTACTCGTCCTCAGGTGGACTCAGACTCCAGTGCCAGGCAGATGGAGACCTTGCAGTCACTAACACAGAGACATCTGGGCRCTTTTCATTTTCCAGGGTCATCAGGAGTGCATTGCTAAGATCCCTTCCTCTGAAAGCAAACGAGACTGTGGCCTTGCAGCAGCAGAACAGCGAAGCACTGTGTGCATCTCGCTGGTAGCATTGGTGATTTTATTTTAAAATAAAAATGTTTTCACCCACAGAATTTCACACCAGTGGGCATGTGCTCAAGTGGGCCTGATAGCCAGGTTTCCTTCACATGGTGGCTGAGAGGGAAGGTAGTTAACAGGGTTTAATTAGGAAGAGGAGGCATAGTGATTAAGTAAACACTCAAATTCAAGATTTTATTACATCTTTTGGGCTGTTCTGAAGTCAGTGGTGTTGTGCTGGTTTTAGATGTGCCTTTTTTACTCCTTCAGAGCAGATGGTGATCAGGACTTTTTGCCTCTCTGGAGTATTTCACCTCCATGAGTCACCATCATCTGTTTGCTGTTTCATYTCTTGTCTGGGTGTCATAAAGCTCCAGTCACGTCTCACCTTCTTGCTGCTGCTTTCTGATGTCTTGTGCCTTTTGAGCCAGCTGCCCTCTTCCTGATCCTGRAGCTGCTGAGAAGCTGCATGGAAATGCACCCAGATCTTCAAAACCTCCTAAATGCAGATGTTGCCCAACTGTGCCATTCCTGARTGGCTTCTTCTGGCGTTTCCACAGTCATTCATACAATCCCACTCAAGCCTATTTTAGTGCTTAAATTACAGAACTCTCTGGTGTCAGGTCAGAAAAGATGACTCAGATTATCAGATCCCTTCTGTGAATCTTAATTTTACTGCAAAATGAAGAACAGATGTGGTTTTTAGGGAATCTGAAAATATGGTGAATTAGAAAGAAAATTGCATTGCTTTTATACCTTTGTCAGACCATTCTTGATTCTAGAGACTATAGAGATTTAGAGGCTTCAGTTATCAGTAATGAACTCAAGAAAGATTGGAGTTAAAGGATGCAGGCAAGGGGAGTCTCCTGAAATTTACATTTATCAATAAATTCAAATCAGTAGACTTCTGTTATTGTCATTGTTAGTGTTTCATGACATGGGGGAGTCTTAATATCTCCAATTTCCCTATTTCCCCACCAGCTCTGGCAAAGAAACACAAATTATTAACATTATTTCTTGAATATTTCTCTTTCTGCCTCTTAATGCTCTGCATCTGGGTTTTTATTTTTCCAAGCACTCTTGTATCCTGCATAAAAACTCACTATAAATTTATTTCCAATCCTGTCAGCTCTCACTTTCCTTATTTTCTGGAACATATTTCTTCCCTATGAAGKGCTGTTTAGCTGAATTGAAAAGTTTGGATAAATGCACAGAGTTAAAAAATAGAAGCATTTCATCATGCTGAAATCAGGGTGTTGTCATTTTTAGAAATGTTCATTTGGTACTAAAAGCTTTTAAGAATGCGTGCAAAACAAAATCTATAATTCAAAGCTTCGATGTATTTTAAAATAAGATCGGTTTGGGTTTTTTTTTTTTTTTTAATGTTAAGATATTACCCGATTTTTATTTCCAAGAAATTTACAATAAAAATGGAAAATACAGACTCCTTGTCAGCTCTCCTTATTCTCTGTTGTTTTACAAACTTTGATCCAAATTAATAGGTATTCATATTTGGGTTGACTTTGTGAACTTACAGGTTAAGTTAGGACATCTAATTGATTTTCGGAAGTCTTGCTAAGGAGCTTGTCTTCAAAATCGGGATTCCTGGAGGACCAATAATGCTGTGTTAYAATCAGGTTTCCAAAAAGATATAGCAGTTTCTTATGACAGTAAGTATGATATGTCAATAGCACCTTATCAAATTTCTTATGAATTTGAATGAAAATAATTAAAAATTACTATTTACTATTATAATTGTAAACCAAAAGAAATCTCATATAAATATGTTTTAATTTTAATCTTGGGTGGGCTCTGAAAGAGATTCAAGGTCATAATCTCAATGTGAAAAATAAATTCACCAAAGTTGTTGTGTMTCTTCCTTGCCTGTTCTATAGGCCAAATTTTTAAAACTGGAAATTTCAACCATTTTAAAGCACATCAGATTTTTGCTCGCTATTAACTCATGCATATGGGATTTTTACCAGCATAATCTTGTTTGCATGCAACAGAACCAGAGCATTTCTTACCTTGCCTCCATATTCCTTGTAAAAGCACATCCCCTGAACATGGTCACGATGATTTCTAAGGATTCATTCCATCTAAGGGTTATTTTATTGAATTATATACAGTAATTTGTGCAAACTTTGGGCTGCCACAGAAAGACCAGGGCTCTGAGATTCATCATCTCTTCAGATAGAAACCACTCACATGAGTCTGTTGAATTTATCTATGTTAATTACATTAATGCTTTCCTTGGCAAGGGAACAGAATATAGACATGAATATTGGTGAAAAATTCATGAAGCGTGGTCTTTGTAAAGTAGGCCACACAGTCAATGAGTTAAATCCAGCCTCAAACACACACAAATAAGTGTAGCTTTAAGCAAGACTTTTTTGAACTCAGCAGGACTACTCAGCATGCAGTCAGGAATTTAGGTATGGGGGCCTTGTTGTRTTGGGATTATAGCTGCAACTCTAGGGTGAAAAAAAATATGAACTGCATTTTATTTCAAGGATTTAACAAAAAATCTTGAATTTGAAACCCATGACATTTTCATCAGGAATGACAGAGCACAAATCAAATATGTTTTGTAAGCGTTCATTCACTATGCTGTATGAAGATGAACCTGGGTACATCAACTTGCAGTGAGCACAGGCTGTGACAAAAGTGTGATTTCAGCACTGATATTAAAAGGAAATATTGGTGAGGCTGTGGCTAAAGTTTGTCAGTGAGTCCATATTTCTAAGATTATACCTTTTCCTGAACAGATGTTTGCCACCTACATAGAACACCTTGTAATCCATCACTTTACTTACCCTGACTAAATAAAATTCTTAGAAATGTTGTATTTGGACAACTGAGAAGCTACAATGGTAGTTCAGTTGGTTGGCAGCTGTAAACATCTCTCACAAAGGATGGCTGTTTTAAGAGAAATAGATATCAGTGCTAAAATACTTCCAGGTAAGTGGGAAATGACAACCATCACTGCTGTGCTGCGCTGTAAATAGAGCATTGTGTGAAATAAAACACACACACACACCCTCTCTCCAGCTCAGAGCATCATGTATCAGCACAGATTGCTTTAATCCAATAAAACAGAAATACATCCACATTCAGGGAAAACAGCACAGACAGCTGGTACTGAGCAAGCCAGAGGTGGAGAGAAAACAAAACTAAAGGGCAGGATCACGCATACAATATGAATATGAACTTTAACATTAAAACAATGGGTCAAATAAAAATGTCTCTGAATAATCCCCATTTATCCATTTTGTCTGCTTTGAACTAAACAGGTTTTGCTCGTTTCTGGGAAGCCACGTCACGCTCCAGAAGGACTAAAGTAACATTCCAAACTCCTCTTTTAAATTACAAAATAGATTCCTTCTGGAATCAAGCACTAATCCTATCTTTGATCAACTGATTTTTTTTTCCTTACACATAAGTAAATTATAAAAATGGGGGGAAAAAAAATAAAAAAGCTCTTTGTTTTCCTGCTGCCATTCTTGGAATTTAGCATAAATATTTGGATAAAGAAATTTAGTTGCCAATCCAAGTATCAATCAAAATAAGGCCCTTAAGACATAAAGTCATTTATGTTTTTTGTTTTCCAGAGGATGGACCTTTTCATAAAATAGTCCATCAGACACAATAAAAAATATATTTCTGACAGGAATTTCAGAAAAGTTGGGTTTAAGTTATGTTTTCCTAGAATTTTCAGAAAATAAATATACTTTCCCTTCATGGAAGATACAAGTCAAGATACGTTTTCCTTCCAGAGTCATAACCAGCATTAAAAAACTGGAATCCTTATTCCATTTTTTAGCAACATAGGAACATGAAAAATTCTCTGGCAGTGGGAACATAGCCTGTGAAGGAGGTTCCCCCATCCAGGGTCAGGATTGCAGGGAAAGAAGTTATGGGATTGTGTAAGCATTTCCTCAGGTTATATAAAAGAAAAAAAGCCATTTGTGTTGTGTGCTGCATGATGCATTAAATGTGTCTTGAGAATACCTTTGAAAGGAGGGAGATAAGGGAAAAATTTTGTTTTGATCATTGGGGAATCTCGGCATTAAAAATGCATCATGGAGCCCGCTCAGATGTGTGMGCAGCAGCCTGAAAGCCTCAGCTGCAGCCCAGCTTTAGACACAGGTACAGGAAACCTAAAACACTGAGAAATGGGTGAGAAAATCTCTTGCTGGATACAGCCCCATACATGTAATAAGGTAAAGAAGAAAATCCAGCAAATATTAAAATAAACTCTCATTTCAAGAATGTCACCTGTGGAAAATTACATGACAGTGTGGCCATAAGGCAGGCTGGCAGAGCAGGTCCAACTTCATTTCTTTGCCAAAGCAAGGCATCCCTTGATCCTCTGTGATCCTCAGATTTATGTACTRGCTTTAGCAACATTCAGAAGTGATGAGTTTTACAATAGAATTTGAATCCACAGAAGTCTGATTTCCACATAAATTACAAGTATAGCAGTTGATTTGGAAGCTGGAATTTCTACTCTGCTATGATTTTATTGCACTTTAGTCACAGGCTTCACCATTGCTGTTCCTAACTTTCTGAATCCTGAGTATTTTCCTCTATTTCCCAAATTCACAGACAGTTTTAAAGCACACAGGCGAATTTTTGAAGACACATAAGAAGAAATTGATTTCTCTATACTCCCTACCACCATTCTGTGCTGAAAGAAATAATTGTCTTGCAGTTTTATGTGCAGAAAGCTTAAAAATTATAATCATAATGATATATAATTGCAGCATGGTATGTCTTGAAAATACCGTTTAAGTAATGCAAGTAGGGGAGGGACCAGAAGCAGCTGAAGAACTTATTCTGRCACAGACAGTGAGATGCAATTCATGAAGGATGGAGTTCAGCAGTTGAAGAGGAACTACTGCAGCACCTAATGTGAACAGAAGGGGGGAAAAAAAGAAAAAAAAAAAAAGAGCTAAGAAACAATGTCAAACTAATAATATTTTTAGATATATTTAAAATTTGTATTGCTGAATACTGGCGTTGTTAAAATAAATAAGCTGTTATCTATGACCCTACCTTCTCTCCTCTCAAAGATGTATTCATAAATATTCGCATWTTTCAGATTCAAAAGAAAAAGATTGCCAAATAACATCAGTAAGAAAACAGATAAATGATGGATCACCTGCAGAAAAAAAAAAAAAAAATTAAAAGCCACATGTGATGGTGAAAAAAAGAACAAGGACAAACTTCTTGGTGCTTTGCAGGAAGTAGATTACTATTCTAAATCAAAGGACAGGTTAGAAATCCAAACAGAGGAGGAGCTGCTTTAGCCCTGGTATCACTTTTACCTCCCTCTATGGTGTTTCTCTCTCATACCTCACTCCTTGATTTATTTTCATAGATCATTTCTATGTGGATTTGTATTGATCCTGTCCCTTTCTTTATCATTCTTTGGATCTTGGATCTCTTTTGTCTGCCTAATATAATTTACTTCACATAAACCTAATTAATCTCCTCTGCACCATTTGAAAGTCATTTTATTGCCATATATTCTGAAGTGTAAAACTTTGTCTTAATTCTGCTCCATTGTGAACAGGCTGCTGACTCTGTTTTCTTCAAGAACAGGAGATTTATTCTCCAAGAACAAGCACCAACATGTGCCAAGAATCTGTATTTCTTGCCCTGCATGTGTTGCACCTTTGGAAATCTGCAGGAGTACCCACAGCACAAATATCGCCCACCTTCATCTAAGAAATATTATCTTTGTGGACCCAAAAGTTGGGATTGCTGGAGCAAAMTATAGCTTCCAAAAATTCAACTTCTATAATGAAAATTTATATGGCAGAAAAAACAGTGGAGATTATACCATTCCTCATTTTTACAGCTGCACCAAGTTGGAAAGAATTCCAATTAAAGGCATGGCCAGCAACAGGTGGGGAACGATCAGCAGGGAGACATGAGGAGGCTTTCTTATTGCAAAGAAAGCAATAGAGAGGAAAATAAAATAAGAAAAAGGAAATTGGCTTTAAGCCACCTTCTGCCCATTCAGAAAGACTAAGTATACTCCAAAACTAGAAATTCCTTTCTTGGGACCACCAAGCATATGGATTAAGATGAAGGAAAATGTTATATAATTTTGATTTGTGGACTTATATTAAAAAAACCAAACAAACAAACAAACAAAAAAAATCAAAAACAACAACAACAAAAAAAAACCACCCAAAAAAAAACTCCCCCCAAAAAAACCAAAAACAACAAAAACAAAACCCAAACCCAAAAAACCGAATCCTTCAGGTGCTTAAAAAAGAAATGAGAGTTCTTTCATTTAACTTTTCTTAAAAATACAAGGCATACATACATTATTAACTGAGATGGAGTATGAATTACACAATATTAGACCAAATCAAACTTTTTAAAGGAACTTCTAAACAAACATCAATTAGACATTATAGTAGAAGCTCACTGGCAACCTTTACTACAGCATTCAGAAACAGGAGCAAAATTCAGTAAACTGTGGCACCTTTAGCTTGGCAATGTTGCAGTAATTCAGAATTACATATTTTGTTTTTCTAGCACAAGCTGTCTCTCTGTAACTAGTCAAAGAGCAAACAAGTATCTGCACACTGTATGTCACTCATTTAATTTGTTGTGATTGTGGAATACCTCATCAGGAAAGGGAATGCATAAGTCATGAAAACACTGGCTGTCATCGAGGGGTATGAAATACACATTGTAAAAATGTTCCATCTGAGTGTGTGGAAGCAAATGTAAGCAAGCAAAGACATTGCAGAGATTGTGAAGGAAGTARAGTACAGAGAGGGGCATAAAAGCAAAATAGGAAAGTTTGACAAGACATGTAAATAATATAATATTAAAATAATAATATAAAATAATATTAAAAGGGCAATTATGGTTCATTTTTATTTGTTTAGAGTTATATCAAAGCATTTTTCTATGGCAGCATGAAGAATTGAGGCTGGTAGGACCACATGTGAGCRGTGATCAGCACTGCTGATCAGTGAATAAAGTAAATTTTTCATTCTCTAGGCACAACATTTACATTTCCTCTGAAACACAATACGGGGTAGCAATGAGACCTGAGAGGCTAAAAATCAACCCCAAATATATATATATATATTAAAAAAAAAAAA
>NW_026623253.1:498848-511915 GCF_030028575.1 Malurus melanocephalus
ACTGTCCTCCACAATTAAGGCAGTGGTCATGACCACTTTACACAACTACCAGCAAGAATTAAAAATACAAAAATGAAGTTTCCAATTTAAATAATCATTTGTCCCCAGCTGGGAAGAACTTGGGAAGCAGAACAATGGATAAATTTCAGAACACTTCATATATCCAGAACATACAGAGAGTGCAAAAGAGGGTCAGGCTGTTACAGAATTGTTTCCCCACAGGACAATAGATAMAAACAGCACTTCACAGAATACAAAAGAGGAAGCCCTCACTATAAAGTACCTGGGTTCAGATTCTGTGGTTCTTATTCACAGGAATAATCCCGTTGGATTCAATCATTWTTCATTCATTCCACATTGATGCAAAACTCCTGGGCTGGTGGTGGCCCTAGCATTTGGCTACAGAAGAAAGTGTCCCCAGAGCTCATAATGGAAAATTTCACCATTTGCATGAGAAAAGGGGTTAAGTCCAGGCTCCAAATGATCCTTTAGCAGTTTCAGTGGCTCTGAGGATGAAGACAACACCAGAGAAAGCTGTCTSTACCCTCAGAGATACCTCTCACAAGATTGATGTCACAAGGTCTACACATCATTGACTTGCATAAGCACAGCAAAATAACATATCCAAGGGTCATACTCAACAAAAGAAACAAGATCCCGTTTCACAGCAGCAACAACTGCAATCYTTGAAGATATTGACTTGCTAATAACAGCCTCAGAAAGGTAACTGGTTAATCAAGAGGATAAAAGTCATGCACTTCTGAATTTATTGGTGGAAGATAAGAGAGGCTATTTCAGGTTCTGGTTCTTCTGTTGAATTTAGAAACATTTTTGTTTGTTTCTTTCTTTTAATTCACAGTTTAATACTAAAGTGGAATCTACTGCTTAATTGAATAAAACTCCAGTTTGCTCAGTTTATGTAATTTATTTAATTTCCCTTCCTACCTTGATTATGGCTTATTTATCAATTAGGGTAGATCTACCAATCTTTAACTGCTGAGAGTTAAGGCAGAGAGCCTTTTCAGAAGAATTTAAAAACTCACAATAATTTCTTGCACTAATACCCATTTCTCAAGAAAAGTCCCAAGCAYGACGTAGCAGTATTTTCCTTCTAAATCCTTCACCCTCTTGTAGTCTTTCCAAGTCCGGGGTTCACTGTAGGGTTAAATGCACCACAAAAAGTGAAATGGCTGCARCAGGAAGAAACCAGAGCATCCCTGACCCAGGTCATCCTACAGCCACTTTGGGAGATGAAGACTGAGCTCTGTTTGGGAAGAGAAAGTAAACGAGCCCTGTTTTTCCAAACCTCCWGTTGGCCCTTTAAAAGCACAGCTTGGATAAACAAGAAACATCAGTCAAGTCCAGATTTTGGGAAGTGGGAAAGAAGAATAAGAGCTGCTTTGCTACCTTTCCAACAGAACCCATCTGTGCAATATGGCATGGTTATAGAACGCTTCCTCTCGGATCACAGTGACTGAGACTTTTCTCAAAGACATGACYTCTTGCTTCACTCTTGACCGAGCTGCCTTAAAGACTCTTGGCAGGAGAGCATCTCCTCTCTCACCACTGCATAAGAGATCTGTGATAATCTTGACAATTGCAAGATTTTTTTCTTAAAAATATGAAATCATATTTCAGATGACTTTCTTGCATTTCAGGGGACTGCTAATCCCGGAGATGTAMATTTTACTGGAGGACAAGCAAAAGCTTCAGTGGTTAGATGCCAGAGTTTCCAAATTCCTTTGCGGTCTTGTGCCCAATAGAGGAACCCTCAGTGGACAAGAAAGATGAGTAAAAGGCTGGCTGGTGAAAGAAATTATCCGTGTTTGCATGAGCGGTGGTTAACTATTCTTTCATCACAGAAAAGTGAGAGGACATCGTGGTATTGTTAACTTAATCTGCTGAGTAGTYTGGGCAGAATGCCATGGGAAATGTTTCTGTACCAACTTTCCCCCCAAGCATCGTGTTCCAGAAGCTGGAGCTGGAATCAATTACTAATTTTTTTCATTACATCATACAAGTTTTCTTCCTTGGATGGTGAATTAGACATATACATAAAAGCCATATAATTTCAAATTAAAAAAATGAAGTGTTTCTGAAGARCTCTCCCTGTGGCTTAGCATACAGAATTGAATGAGGTATGACATTTGTATTTCACCTCAGGAAATTGCTGTTTGACAGCTTAAAGCATCGCTATGATCACCCAAAATCTGTTGTGCTGACCCAGTCAGAACTGCTGATACAACCTCAGCAGACTTCCTAGAGAAATTTGGCTGTGACTTTGATATTGGGATAGAGATTGATTATACTATTTAAAAAAGAGCACACACAAATCTTCAGTATTATATCACAATTATAAAATCTTTTATTTTCCTCCAATCTTCTGTTACTGCCTCTTGAATCATTCCTTTCTTTGGCTCAGTGGTTCTATTCCTTTTGAATTATCACACTATTTTCTTAAAGTATCCCTGAAATTTGACTTGGCCTGTAGAATATAGCAGTACGACCTTTATTATAATTTAAAACCATACCAGTATTTAGATGGAGTTCTCTTTAATGTTCTACTTGAGCTTTCCATTTAATCTCATTCTACCTCCTAAATTTAATTTTAAATCACAATGATCTTTCATAATGATAAGCTGGGGGAATCCATCCCTCTCTACATGTTGTAGCTTTTATCATCATTTAGAGCTAAGCAGTAAAAAGCTTTCCTCTGATGAAGCTGAAAACACTTTTAAAACATAAAACCTGAACCAAAAATAACAATAAAGACAATGACTTTTGAGGTTAAAAATCAGTCCTAAACGGCAAAAAATATTTTTTAAAAAAAGCCTAAACTTTTCAAATCACAGAGAAGAGAGAAAGACAGTAACTCCAAGTACAAAACTTTCATTTGCCTGGAGAAATGCTTTTTAAACAAAGAATGTATTTGCCTAATTCAAAACATATGCAAATTTAAAGTCATTCACCAAATGGTAGAATCTTTTCTTTTTAGAAACATACCTTGTTTATGTCATTATATACAAAATAGTTTGCAAGAAATTGGTGTGGTGGATCATCACAGCTCTTCAAAATAGAAATCTAATACCTCCACATGAATCATCTTTTGACCTGTCCTTATCCTGCCATAATTCACGGAACTTATACAGCAAATATTTAAAAATTACAGGGAAAGAATATAAATTATGACTCCCCTTGCAATAGAGCAATCTGGAGTTCAATTTCAATKTCAATGGAACAGATCATGATAAATATCTATTTTTTAAATGAGTTGAACATCGAAGGACAGCAACATTTCACAGCAAACATAAAAACAATATGAAGTTCCCTCCCCCCCCCCACCCCGTTTTACCTCTAAAAATAATTCCTAGGTTATTTATTTTTGAAGGAAGAGTTTGGATGGACTTTTGTTTAGATGAATGCTGATAGGAAGCAACAAACTGGAACTGACCAAACACCCTCAAACTGATACTGCTGCACTAAAGAGATCTCAGGAAAAAAACTTTGCTAGCACAAAAAAAAAAACCAAAAAAAAACAAAAACAAAAACAAACAAAAAAAAAATCTAATTGGACATTTCAGAGTCCAACATTAACCCCAGATGGAAGCATCTCTGTGTAGGGACCTTATTGTGATAGGCTGGACCCACTGGGAGTGAGAATTTGACTTGTTTGTAGAAGCAGTTGTCATTTCAGGTGATTTGAGCACGTTCCTCTTGCAGTCCCCTCTCTGAGCCAAACATCTAGCAAGCTCTTACCTTTCATTTTCATTCCCTRTCCTCAAGCTGATAACGTAATGACACTGTTGGGGGGAGTGTTACAGATGCCAGGTGGGTGAGGAGGAATTCCAGAGTAGTTTCGATACCAGAAGGTCACTAAAATTAATTGATRAATGAAATTGGATCTGTGTATTTGAGGTTTAATGTTGATGTGCCTGTRCTCCCTGATTAATCATCATCTTGAGTGACTGTGGCTGAAGGAAAACTTAAAACAAAATTTTCARGCATTTGATACTTGCTTCATTTGTAAATATTCATTTCAATAACCCTGTTTGCTGGGATGCTTGGAGGGGAAAATGACATAAAAATAATTAAAGTGACTTCAGTTAAAACTTCAGTGACTGTAGAACACTTCTATTAGCATTTGTTCAACTAGAAAGGAAGTCTAATTTCCATACAAAAGCCTTTCAGATGAAATAACAAATCATGAAAACTAATACTAAAAGAGATGATGCATACTTTTTTTTTTTTTTTTTTTTTTTTTTTTTTATTAAAAAAAATTTTTTTTATAATATTTTTTTTTTTTTTTTTTTTTTTTTTTTTAAATTAAAAGAACATTGTGTAATCAAAGCTGAATTCCTTCTTTTGGTCAAAGGAAAATTTTGATTGTTTAATATCAGCATAATTCTACATTTCAAAATTACTTTCTTCTATGTGAGAAAGATGGCTGATATTATTATCATTTACAGTGCTTTATACAGAGTTTTAGAAAAATTTGCCACACACTTTCACTCATGCATATGCATTAAAGAGTCCCCATTTTGAAGGATTACTGCACTTCAAAATATTTTTCAGAAAAATAGAATATCTATATCAATTTCCTTAACTGCATGAAAGGACCAGACAATGTTATGAATCCATAATTTCCCCTTTTTCTTTTTCTGCAAAAGTTTTGGAGTTTTTTCCTGAACAACAGGTTGGACTTTACCCTTTATTGCCTCCAGTCTGATGGATGCTATTTACCAAGCAGTGAATACTCCCAACTAAATTATAAACAATATGTAATGAAAAAAACAATGTGTACAGAATGCTGAAATTATTTCAGAGTCATAAATAAAACCAAACTATGTTCAAAGTAGCAAAGGAAAGTTGAACACAAGATTTATAGAGAAGAACATTGCTTAGCCCTTAGAAATCTCTATTTTATTGAAGTAAAACTCACAATTCTAAACATATTCTTCGTCTTATTCTTYGGTGTGTATGCAACATCTACTCATCACATTTCCATCACACATTTATGGCAAAGCAAAGTTGAATTTTCTTTATGAAAAGTGAAGGGACTGAAAAAAAAATTAAAAAGCATGTCAAAAATGTTGGACAGCATTTAGTTCATAAGAAAAAACTTAGTAGTAGWCACAGGATATGTTTATTTGCTGATTTTTGCAGGAAAGGGTTTCRCACAAAAAGCTATTGAAACAAACTGAACCAAAATGGACAATGGCACTAGAAAAAAAGAACATTATGGAACATTCTAGATGGAAGTTCAGCTGCACAGCTCATGTCATAATTGCTCTAAGACCCTGACACATTCAATCTTTGTGCTTTAACTCTCAAAGACAGGTCACTATTTAAAGGCTCAGAGTCAATTCAATAASTTAAATTTCCAGCTGTGGATTTTGACTAAAATATTTCTAATGCTTTTTCAGCTCTTCCTGCAGGATGGTGGGGGTTTTCTTATGGGCTCTCAGCACAGAAATCCTCTGTCTATAATACCAGATTACCATGTTTTTATCCAGACCTTTGTACCTTTCCTCACTTGTACTCTTTACTGTTTATAAATACAAGTAAGGCAAAAAAGGTTTTCAGAGGCAAAAAAGATATTTGAAAAGGCCAAAAAGGTTTTCAGAGTAATTCCTCATTCTCTTATAAGGGTTGTCAGAAGAAGATTTTGACCCCGGATATCCCATTAAAGATAATTAGTCAATTCTGAGAATCAGCAGCTATAGGTTATCTGTTTTTCAATTTCTTGCRTTCCTGGAATTGTATGAGATTCACCCATAAGATTCAGACTCTCATTTTCTATGTCATTATACTTTACTCACACTAATACTGTCTTAGAAGAATTATTAAATAAAATTCTGTGGAAATGTGATTAAAAAGCAGTGCTTCTCTGGAAGTTTTGGGGAAAACAAAAAAMCAAAAAAACCCTAAACCCAAAAAAATCATCCCATCTTAAACCCCAAAGCTTCCTCTTCCTCCTCAAAGACTTTGAAGCCCAAACTCAAGCCTGAATTCTGCTAAATCAGACACCTATTTTATCCTATTGCAATTTCATGTGAAATGCCGAAGYAGATCTAGAACCCAAAGAGCTCTCTCCTATCTCAGGTGATTCTGAAACTGATTCATAAACACTTTTGTGGGAAAACTAAAGCTGAAATACTGGCAGGAAGAAAGATGGGCCAAAGTTTGGTACTGAAGCACACCCTCCTTCCAGGGTGGACATTAACCTGATTTGGAAACTCTCCTTACATAAAGATGATTAAGACTGATTTTCCTCAAGAAGAGGAAAAGCTTGTTCCCTCATATCCAGCTCTAATTTCTAGTCAGGTGTATAAACAGAGTAAAGGTAAACAGCAAATCTGTTAATGCTGACATCATGCTAGCAGCATAAACTGAATTTTCAGAATCTATTTCATAGCACCTTTTGAGCTTTAAGCATATTTGTGAAGTCTGAGAAATAKGCAGATCTGGCACTGGACTGCTTAAACCCTACCAAGTTCCTTAAAAAAACACCTCAAGAAATTGAGAAGTTTCCGTGGTGTGACACTTAAAAGAACCTTGCAGGTTACATGTAGATATACACATTTATATGCAAATAAGAAAGCCCCAAGTCTTTATTTAATAAGAGTTTCAGTCCTTGCATGTTTAGTTTCAGGTCTGTGAAAAGGATATGGAAACTTGTTTTTCCAAGTCACAAGTGCATGTACTCTAAGGTATGGTAACTCTGTACAACTATTCTTCCAGGAGCTGGCATCAGTATGAGTTTAGGTGCCAAATTTTGTATGCCAAAGATAGGGAAAAAAAAAAAAAAAAAGTGATCAATAAGTTAAACTTTCAAATTTTATAGGAGATCCAAGTTGCTTATGTAACAGTACAGCATCAAGGGGAGAAAAAAAAGAGTAAAAATTTTCATTGAGCTATTCATAATGAAATCCTAATTGACAACTCCTCAGCCGCTCWGCTGCTTCCCATTTTATTGAGGTGATGAAGGCGGCTCCACCCCCACCTCTTTTTCCTCATCCTGACTGAGTTCCACATACTTCCCTTATCTCCTCTCCCTACCTGTTCCACATTCATTCACTGTCCAGCTGACTGCAATACTTTGGCCACAGCCTTTCCTCCTCAATTATTTCTGATTTTGTAAGAAACACCCATGGCACTGAATGAAAGCTTTTACCTCACAAGAAAAAATAATAATAAAAAAAATCTTTAACCAGGCTATTTTATTTTATTCTATGGTATTTGTGGTCCCAAATTATTAGCACAGTGAACAAAGCCAGAAAAATTAGTGGACACAAAGTAAAGTCATTATGATTTGGCTCCTGCATTTTGTGGCAGAGAAATTCCTGTAACTATAAACAGAAATGCACCAAAGCATGATAAATATATGCAAGCATAAATATTTCAAGTTTGCTTGCTGGTCTCCTCTGTCCATCATCCCTTTTTATCCATCAAATATCAGCAGAAAAATTCATCTCCTTTTTAGGGATTCTACCACTCTCTAGGAGATGCTGCTTAACTCCAAGGTGTCAGTCACTGGACTTGTATCTGGCAAATAAAAACTCCATGGTCTTCAGTGAGCTCTCTAAATAAAAATAGGTCCTTCCCTATTAAAAAAAAAAAAAAAAGAATTATTATTGTGAACTATTTTAAAGGTGTGGCTAGAAACTGGTTATTTCCTCCAAATTTCATGGTAAGAATTTTACCAAGATTAGACCTGAAACAATTTTTTTTTAATGTAGTAGACAAAAGCATTTGATCAATTTATAAAGAAATAGAGATTTCAAAGGCAAAATCATATTATTTTCCCTCATTCAGTTATTTTGCTTCATTGTGTTTCAACAGATAAGTTGTTTTGCATTTCTCAGCTTAATCAGAAAAATCCAGAATGAGATATTTACCCCAATGGAATAAAAGGCGACTGAKATTTCAGATTGAATGTTTTGCTGAAATCAATGAAAACCACACCAACGATTTTGTCTTTCAGGATCACTTGGTYTGTGTCATTAGCAATCCTTAAAAGAATGGATTTTGTGTAGTACATTGGCCAAGATCCATACAGTGGAAGAATAGGAATTGAAAATAGCTCTCTATTTAAGAATGCATTAAATTGATTGCAGCCAAGTTCCTTGATCTTTTAGGCACAGGACTGCAATTATATAAAATTAAATTAGCTAATTAATACATTGGTAGTCTAAATTATGCCCTTCCATAAAGCAGTTGAGACCTCATGGAAGGCAGAYGAGTTCTCCCTGCTCTCATGATTTTGAAGCTAAACATCTTAATTTCTGCAACAGAGTGAAAACTTCTGTCTAAGCCCTGATATCAACATTCTGAGGAAGGCTGAGAATTGACACTTGTGGGCCAAACCTGCTGAGAGAAGAAGGGACAGGCAACCAACCTTAATGTAGAAGGAGGAGCTGGACCTAGAGGAAAGGTGCAAATACATAGAAATATCCAATAACTTAAATGCTCTGGAAGAAGATTTGACRTGGTATTCACCCATGCAATGCTTGCAGTCTTAGAGATACCAAAKAAGCTATCTCTCTTGGAATAGTTATGAATAAAGGTTAAATTAGGAAAATACAGATGATGTTCAGCCTTAGGACCCAGTGGGACAGTGGAAAGATGAATATCACATCAAGAAAAGAGTAACTATTTGTTTTCCTGTATAGAATTTTAAATTGTTGTTAATATAATCAATGCCTTTCTGTATTAATTTGGGCTATTATATCAATACTGCATCATCGTTATTGGACCAATGGTTTGGACTATTAAACTGTTAACATATTAATTCCCTCATGTAATTTTTGATTTCTTGGTTGAGATGAGTTTTGCATCCAAACTCCTTTGTGCTGTGATTCAGCAGTCACCAGTATTTGAGAWAAACTGAATAACACTACCTTAACTCCTATTGTAACTGCATGACAATGGTCAGGGGGACAAAGGAAATTAATATATTTCTTGCTGATTCCAAATCTTTATGAGTCAAGTTCTATTTTTCAGAAGGAGGCTTGTTTGGTTTTATTCTTAGAAATCTTAAAAAGACAAACAAAGAGGGAAAATAGTAACCTGAATTCAACTGACAGAAGCTCGGTTTGCTCTAAGTAGGTCTTTCATTCATTTTCTGACTGAAACAAACACATCCATTTGGCTTTCTCCTCACCAGAGCTATCATACAGCACGGACAAGAACTGCAGTATAAGATTTGATTGTTTTCTTCTACTTGTGGACTGACAGCAGGCCAAAACTACACCTACATAAAATACCTTACAACAGAGTGGCTTTAAAATTTAATAAGACACAGTGAATAGACTGAATACATTATTGAGCACATATAGCCACCTAGGATGYGGTGTGCATTGTTAGGAAGGTGAGAGAGAGGCAGAGAAAAGAGAGAGGTGTTTACTATTAATAAAAGGATGATAGCAATGCCAGCTACGGCGGGCAGAGCTGTGGCCATATCTTCATCTCTAAGAAAATAAAGGATACAGTGAAAACAAAATATTCAGTCTAGAATAGTTCAGTCTAGAAGCTCTTCAGTCAGCAGAAAAAACAAATTCCCCAGGCAAAAAGACCAAAGAAGACAGTGACTATATGTTGTCTACACATACACATATTCACGTTTCACTATTCAGGAAAATGATATCATTCTCCAAAGTGATGAATTACAGTGCTCATCTAGAATTAAAAATGTCTCTCTTCCTGTGGATTCCAGGGCAAATGATGTGGAGAACACCAACAAAGGATTACTCATTGACCTTGCACTGCCTTCATTTGGACAGGATAGTTAGTGATATTGCTTCTAGCAAGTGGTACATCGAGATTTACTAGCAAATGGAAGAAGGGGTGATGATGAGCTTTTATTTAAATTCCTATAAAAAGTGCTCTTTAGAAACAGCTTATTTAAGTTGTTCACAACAGGGCTGTGAAGCACTACAGGAGATATTACAGAGACAGCTCTGCATCCATACTTGGCAATTCAGAGTACTGACAAAATGGCAACAGCAGGAATACCTCATTTATGTCATTTTCCTTAACCAAATTGTCTCCCTCAATGCTACTCTCTGTCAAGTACTTCACATCTTTAAACAAAGTGTTGATAAAAGAAAAGCGTTTCAAGTAAATTTCTTCTTTCAGGTGAATGCTGTGTTCCAAAACAGCATTAGGAGAAATAAAAAAAACAAGGCTCCTTCAAGATCTGTTTTTTTATTATCTTTACCTGAAGAGCACTGGCAGGTGAGAACCTCTTGTTTAATAAAGCAACTTATTAATTTTTATTTTTTTTTAAGGGGTATTTCAAGGAAGTTCAGGATTCTGAGGAGAATGAATACTCCAAATCTTGGATCAGGGCATTGCCCACAGTCATCACTTTCTTGTAACACCACTGTCTTAAGAATTACCATAATATGGGCAAGACACCCACCACTTGTGATGTGTCCAGGCTGCTGCACTTGTATGTAGGGTAGGAATGGACCTTCAGCTGGGAAGGTGAAAACACCTGTAACACCTGGAGTTGTTCCCTAGAAATAGTTGAATTCMAAATTTCTATGTCCATAAGACACCAATAGATGACTTAGTCTGACTCAGTGAAATATCAATTTACTCCCTACAGGTGYCCTCCCCCATCCCTCAAACAATTTAGCCAATAAAAACACTTCATGATAAATAAATACTGGAGAGCATGTGCTAGAAGCTAATTTTGAGCTTACAAATTATAGGTGTTACTTGAGACCCAATATTCTCTTTAGAAGAGAAAAAAATGGTCACAAGTTGAAATTGTGTTTGCAATGAAAGCTAACATTTCTTTTTTTTTTTTTTTTTAAATACATATAATTAATACTCTTATAAACTACCTGTGTTCTTAATAAATCACCTGGAAACCAAGAACTTATCAGCAAAATTCCTTATTAAATGGTTTTGCAAAGTGTTCGAAATCAAGACAGTTTTCAGCTGCTCATAGATAACTCATTAAGGGTAAAATAAAATAAATTGGTTACATGAATTATTCATYCCAACTGTTTACACAGTTCTAGTCTAACAGTGATTCTGCTCTCATATTTTTTTTCATTCACAAGCAGTTCACAGAACAATCTGTGCTTTCATAAACCAGTAAATTTTAAACTATTCMATTTCTCATTAACAAAATGTCTATKGCCWTTGAAATGCATRCACAGRCACARCATTAGCAGGACATGCTAGTAACAAATGACCATGATTTAAAATAATGTCCAAATTTAGCTTCCAAACTTATTGTTTCTTTAATTGGACACATTTGGTTTAGAAGTAAACTTTTTTATTAATCTTCACAGGATTTTCAAAGTCCTGTGGTTGTGTAAAAAAAAATATATATATATATATCTATCCTTTCAAACAGCAGAAAGAATAATATGAAGTCTATAAATTTTACTGTGAACAGATAAGTTTGGTTWGGATCCAGGATTATACCATAGAACAGATAATGAACTTTCCTATCCCACAAACACCTGAATAACAGTCTAATTTTCAAATTGCTTTTTTTGTTCAATACTCAAATCAGGACTGATTTTTATTTCTTTCCTTTAAATAATGGAGTAAGGCTTTAAAAGAAAAAGGGTGTTTGCAACCAAGTATTATCTCTTTATAAAGGCAGTTAATAATATCATAAATTCTTTTATTTATTTATTAAAAAAAAAACAAAAAAACTTTTAAAATTTATAGGTTTGTTGGAACAATTTTCCACAGACACATTGTTTGGATTAACTGAAGTTGTTATTTTCCTGYCACAAATCATCAGCAAATTGATTGGCTTTACAACAACACTGAGGCATCAGTGTTTTATGGAGAAACAACTGGGCAGAATTGGACATGATACTTTTCTTTCAGGCAGATTTTAGAACATTAACTGCATATAAAATTGTTCAGAGAGGTTTTTTTTTAAAGTTAAATCTGAAAGAGTAAGAGTTTCCTACTGTCAGGTAAAAGCAGATGAAAGGCAGAGATTCACAATAAAACTATTCATCATACAATTTATAACTCTTTAAGTGCAATGCCTGAAAAACATTTTTTGGGCCATTATGTCTGTCTTTTAAYATATAAYCCCTCATACAGTCCATGRCAAACAAAGATCTCATCCACAGCATTTTAGAAAGGAAGGCAAAGGCCACACATCCRTTTTCTCAGGTATTTGCTTGCTAATAGATTGACTGCAAGCAATGAAGGGGCTGTTATTGACTTGTTTGTAAGTTACAGCCAAGGAAACACAAAATTATGAGTATTTCTCTTGAAGAGARCCACGGTAAGAAGGGGATCATGCTACAAAAACGTTGTTGAGAGCATCAATAAGTGGGAGMAAATATCCCAGAGTTCTACTACAAACTCCTTGGCAGCCTGCCACACAAGCAGCCGGTTCTGATGGCTGCAAGGAACGAAGTGGAGAAACAAGAAAACAAAAGAGTCTGGACGGGAGCCAGACGAGGCRTAAGGGGTACAGAACAGAAAGCCACTCCACAGCTGGGAACTGCAATGGCAAAGTGCCCGTGGTGCTGGGAAAGGCAGGATTGGGGCCAGCATTATCTCTCTTTGGTATTTTGCCACGCCCCAGAGAGCCAGCAGAGATGGTTTTCAGATGTGGCCAGGCTGACAATGCGGCCAGAACACACGACTGGAGCACAGACTCTTATCTGGCAGCAGAGAACAGCCTGAGTGGTGTTTGAGGGTTGTTCTGCCAGCTCAGGGATGGCGAGCTGGGGGTTGGTTCTGCTCTTTAGGCACAAAACCACTTCTGAAGGTTACGTGTCCTCCTTCTAACTGGTGTGCTCTGAAGCAGGGGAATATGATAGTGATGCTGAAGTGCAAAATCACATCAGCTCAGGACTGCCAGGAAAACCTTCAAGAAGTGGTTGCTACAGTTTTGAGTGATTTTTCTGCCAGGTTGGAGTAGAATGCTTAAGCAGTATTTCTGTAGGTGAGAATGTCCTTACGTGAGAATGAGGTTGCTTCAGCTTACAAAAATACACTCAGAAACTGTGACTGTGACCAAAGCATTTAATGCAGAAAAACATGCTTGTGCAATAACTACATCAGGATGC
>NW_026623253.1:512188-513418 GCF_030028575.1 Malurus melanocephalus
AAACCACAAAACCAAAAACTTATTATTAACAATATTAACGTTTAAGTAATGCCAATTAACTTTGAAGTTTTGCATGTAAAGGGTGTAATTAGGGTCTTTTTCTCATTCAGCAGATGCTGGTTGGAGACATTTTTTTTGAAGATGGGGTCAATAGGGTAACAGCACTTCTTGCACAGAAATAGCTGTATCTCCAGAATGGGGCAAGGAGGACTAATAACCTGATCTCTAAATTATTTTCCCTCTAAATAAGATGCATTTGGCTTCAAAGAAATCACACTGATGTAAAATTAGCTCAAGTGAGAGCAAAAGAACTGGGACTTCCTTCTATCTGAAAGATTACAGAATATTTTATTACACAAGAAATTCTGAGACATCATAATAATGGGATCCACCATGAATTACCCAGCAATTTCTTTTTTTCCTGATAACGAGGCAATTAGAGAGAGAGAGAGAGATCTGTTCCTGTTTTAGAACTCAACAAGGTTTGAGGTCCCTACACAGAAGCTGAAGCAGTCTGGAAGGAACAATGATTTCATTCCTCCAATGACCAAGCCAGCATGAGCAAACCACATATRGAAATGAATTACTCGGTCTGCAAAAGCATTAATGTGCATTGATTCCTCTTTTCTCATTAAAGGAGATGGAGGGGGAGGGGAAGGGCTGAGCTGTAATTGAAATTTGAGATTAAAAAGTKTGTCTGCATGTTTGCTCAGGAAGACAACTCGAGGTACACCTGATCCCTTCTGAGCTGAGCTATCGTCACAGTAAAATGCAAATATTCCCTGACTTAGTTCTTTGAACAGAACAAAGCACAAACATTAGTGACTTAAATGATCATCACATATTCAGARCATGGTTTAACTGCAGCAGGTATGTTACACAGAAAAGCAGTCACATTTAGAAAGGTGGTTTTCATTCAATACATGCTGACTTCCTTCAAGAATAGTCCCATACATTTTGGGGGTTTATTTCACCACTACTGCCTGAGAGTGCCTGAAGTAATTCTGACAAAATCAGGTTCACAACCATTGACCTAGACATGACGTACAATGTGCTCCTATCAACAATTCCATTTTGTGTTTCCTGTTTTTTATTTCATTAACCTTTAAATCCACTAGCAAGTAGGTGTTATACAGAATTGTGAAATCATCAATCAAATCTTTGTGTTTAATCTTCAAACATTTTAAATTGAAAAATCTTTAAAAATTATACAAATTTTTTTTTTTTTTT
>NW_026623253.1:513853-517056 GCF_030028575.1 Malurus melanocephalus
AGGAAAAGGAAAAGGAAAAGGAAAAGGAAAAGGAAAAGGAAAAGGAAAAGGAAAAGGAAAAGGAAAAGGAAAAGGAAAAGGAAAAGGAAAAGGAAGCTGTTATTCATATGAGGCAGATGAGCCCATATGTCAGCTGAAGCCTTTTTTTTCTTTTACCTTGGTTCTTGTTGCTTGTGTGGCACCACTGGATGGAACAGGCCTTTGCTTGATCCAACTTGAGCCACTGYTCTCATCATTTCTGATAAATTTTATGGGAACCAAAGAAGTAAATAATTTTAGCATTTCAGATTATTGTTTTAGGTTTAAATTACAATTTTTGTACTTTCCTGTATGACCATAATAACTCAGATAATACCTTCCAGGCAAAAACCTAGGGATAAGAAGTTAATGGCTGTGATGAACACAAGGTTAAAGCACTTTCCTCTAAGCAGTTTTGGGAACCATTCTTACCTCTGYAGCTCTAGTAAATGGTGCAAAATTTAGTAGGTTGAGAAGCATCCCTTAATASGTGGCAGGCCCTGTTTTATCCTGCAAAGCCTGTCAGAGCTCGAGGCAGAAAGCATCTAGTTTGTTTTCTGAAAAGTATCACATGTAACAGGTATTAAGAAAGGCTCTACAAGCAGTGTTAATTAACTGGAGGCTGAAACAAAATAAAATGCATGTCTAAATACACAAGACAATTTCTCTGGCTCGTGAACTCCAGCTCACATTTTGAGACCGAATGCCTGACGCCTTTCCTTCCAAATTGTTAATCGCACCACTGGAATGCAATTAGCCRCAATTCTACCGTGCACATGAAGGGGTTTCCGCACAATGGGCTGCCATAATTTGATCCTGAGGTTTCTGAGGAAAAGGAGGAATCAAACTCTTCCTTAGAAACTAGTTTATTCTTTTGAAAGGGAATATTTCTGAAGTTTTGTAAGGGTCGTAGATCTTCTGCTTAAATATATTGTTTAAAGCAGAATTAATGTTCTAAGCAAGGAAATTTACCTTCCCCACTGAGCTGGTTTCAGCTGGGGGGTTAAGCCACGACACCCACATCACAGGTCCTGCAAAGTAGAATTCAGAAGGTCAAACTTTCATCCTGCAATAGATCTTTCCTTTCATAAGTTCATCAAAGAATATTTTCTTTTTTTTTTTTTTTTTTCTCCCTGAAACTAGATTTAAGGTTTCTATACAATGTATTGTAGTGTTCCCATTCTTCAGACATTTTTAAAGGACTCGATAGGTTTTGGCCAAAACTCCATTTATCAGAGGCAGCAGGCTCTATTACTTACTGGATATAAGACATTTAATTAGTGTCTTAAAAGAATTATGAGCAACTCAAACCAGGCTGAATAGAGCACTTCCATTTTTATATATAATAGGCCCCAAACTGATGTAGAGTATGGATTAATCTCTCTCATCATATAAAGAATTGTATTTTTTCTTTGTGTTTTTATACAGCCTTAATAACTTGGCCATCATGCACACGCACACAAAATACTGAAATAGATGTTTAATGGCTAATTCCTTTCCTAACCCAAATATTAAAGTTATGATGAATACACCGA
Source organism: Malurus melanocephalus (assembly GCF_030028575.1). Taxonomy (NCBI): domain Eukaryota; kingdom Metazoa; phylum Chordata; class Aves; order Passeriformes; family Maluridae; genus Malurus; species Malurus melanocephalus. Next base: position 515,407 of record NW_026623253.1, read on the forward strand.
TTTGAACTTGTTCCATTCTCTAATTTGCTCATCTGAAAGAGCTTGAATCATATTAAAAACCCAGGGCTGAAAACTTTATTATTTATTTCAAAGACATCGTTTACTTTGGAGTTGGCCATTTCTACAAAGACCATGTGAGATGAACTTCTCCTGACTCTATGAAAGTCATGATTGGAAACTCAGACAAAAATTCCTATAACAGAACCAGATCAATCCAGGGATTCAGAAGTAAAGAAACCTGGAGTGCCTGAGGGGTTTGATGAAGATCTTAGGAGATATTTTACAATATTTATCTGCCCATATTTACAGATATTATCTGTTAACCACTTACAATAAACACTTCACCTATTTTCCTGGTGATCCAGCTGGATCTGACTCCATGACTTGTAGCAAATCCCTGGTGCTTCTGCTCCCAGTCTGCATCCTCAAGTCATAAAAATAAGTATGAAATCTGAGCCTTTCCAGCCCCTTTTTCTTGGTCCAACATTCTGGTTCTTGCCAGGTTCTCAGTCTTAGCAATTCTCTTGCCCACTATTCATGTCTGCCTTCTAATGCTGGCCTCCTGGTTCTATCTTTGTGGTTTGCCATCACTCTCCCAATCATCTCCTAGATTACAAAAATCAGTGACATCTTCATCTTCTGATATCTTCTCACAAAAGCCACCTGTGTTTGTTAAAACCACAAACACACACGCAAGTCATCACCTTAGAACAAGCTATCGAAAATTACTACACATAATTATTACACSTTATATTTAATATGATTTAGGTCTGTGAAGGTCACAATTCTGAAAAGTTTATCTGAAAATATTCAAAGGCCAGCAGAAGGCTTACTGGGGATTACAGAATGGTGCAATCTACAGAATAACAGATTAAACTGCAGGAATGAGAAAAACCCAATCAGATTTTGCATATCTGCAATAGCTGGATTAATCCTAAAATTGTGTTCTTTTTTCACTTAAATACTCATCATTAACTGTGTTTTAATGTTCTGTTACTTGGAATTTTTATATATTGCTTCCTGTCAGATAGTTTAGCTAAATTCCTTTTTTATTGACAGCTATTTAAATTGCAAARCATACATTGTATCATAAAAATAATTTAGAGGAGGAGATATTCAAATATTTGCTTAATAGTCTTTATAAATATGTGATAATTAAAGTATTCTGAAGGAGTAAAAGCCAATAGAGGAACACCTATTTTATAAAAATGGAAAAAATACAATGTGATATTTATCCATAACTGAATTACTATATAGTAATATATATATATATTCTCCTCAACATCTTTGAGGAATATAGGAACACCAGCATATGATTAGTAGAAGCCATACATAAAGAAGTCAAGATGGCAAATAAGATACTTTACCTCTAATTCTTCTGTAAACAGGGCCTCTCCAAAATGTATGTTTAGCATTCATTTTATATGTCACTTTCCTTCTGGTTTTATATGCCACTTGCTTTCTGTTAAGAGAGCTCAGACGATGAGAGGGTCACTTGCATTAATGAGCCAAACATGGAGAAACTTCAGTCTCTCTTCCTTCATAAATTGTTCACTGGGACTCAGCCACACTGATTTAAGAAAATGAGCAAAGAAAAGGTAATAAGGTAACATATGGATGCTTTTTTTTATCTCTTTTTTTTTTTTTTTT
>NW_026623253.1:517511-528874 GCF_030028575.1 Malurus melanocephalus
GCTCTTCCAATATACCCATACTTTTCTTCTTACAAAAAAAAAAAAAAAAAAAAAAAAAAAAAAAAAAAAAAAACCAGACTCCCACATATTTATTTCCAACAATCCTCTCTTAAAAGCTACAGGTTTTTGTTGTTGCCTTTCCTAAAGAAGTCCTGACTATGGTTTGGGCATGTATCTTAGGAACAATAATTTGATAATACCTGATTTTCTACATATTGTAGAGGTTGTGAAATCTATATATGCAATTACTAAACTGAATCCTCTTTTAGTAAGGTATGGGTGCATTGTAAGGTGCAATAGGACTTTGCTGACATAGACAGCTGTCAATAAACTGAATTTTGATGTTGGTGTTATATAACTCTTCAATTCTTCAATATTCCACCCGGGCACCTCAAGGCACTTGTCAGAATATCAACTTTGCTTGATAATGTTTCTATTTTAAACTAAGGAAACATTATCATGAATAACATGTTACGGGCAAAGAAACGGACATATTAAAAAAATCCAATCCCTAAAAACTTCACAGAGCCTCTGATTTGGTCACTATGGCTTGGACATGACCAGGTAAGGACCAGCACTTCCTTACCTGTGATACCCAGGGTTAGAACATTAGTTTTTTACACACCAACATAATGATATATTAACCTTCACCAATTCAAAGGTGTTTAACTGCGATAGAGGACATTTCCCCAAAGATATGAAACAGCATCGATTTCCATTGTTAATATTTCAGAAATAGAAAAGTTCCCCTTGTTAGTCAGGTTAAGAAATGATCAATATTTGACTTGGGCTGTTAGGGAATTTTATGTATGCATTCAGACTTGCACAGACAGCAAGGACCCATTAGTTAGAAAAAAACACAATGAACCCAGCAAGTTTGAAATAAAAATCATTTGTTGCCATCTCACAGAGGCAAGGTCGAAGAGAATTGCTATTTTAGGCAGCCTCCAGGTTTCGTGGAGACAAAGGTGTGTATCTGCATAACCTTGTCCTTGTCATCTGCATAACCTTCAGACCTGAGGTGTTTAAATGAATTGCAAAAGATAAATGAATCATTTTCTAGCATTCCTTAACCCTCACCATGCCACAGGACTAGTTGCTGTAATATAACTCGGTTGACCAGAAGCATTTGCATCTAATTTATCTTCATGAGCTTATATTCAAACAAAATTTAAGCAAAAAGGGCTTTTAGACAAGTGAACATTCAGTCTTTCAGTTTGGGTACCTTGTTCCAACACATCACTATAAAACAATACTATCAGAGCATGGGCAACATGGTGAGCAGAAGTAAACACTGGTAATTGTGATTTTTTTTTAATCCATTTGAAAGGCGTATTATGAATAACAAATCATGTCTTTTGAGAATATATACCTGTCTGCAAAGAGTGAGAGTCAAAAGCCCCAGATGTAAACTTCAGCATTGCCACTATTGTTTTGAGACTTCTTTTTAAGCCCATTTTCCTCCTTTCAGAAAATAGCTAGGCCTCTCTTCTAAGTATACAAAAATAGATATGTACTGATTTTGGATACTTTTTTCCCCTTTCCACACCCCCACTAGGCTGGATGAAAACTGGCTCTGTTTTAATTAGCTGGTAATCTACTGAGCAAATTGATTTTCAAAATAATTTTTACAATGGCTCAGATATTTTGAGTTGTCTCCAAATTGCAGTTTGGGTAGAAACCAACTCTATAACTCATGACTGCATTAAATGAATCTTCCATCTTTTTCTGGGTTTTTTTTCCCTTTTCTTCTTGAATGAACTATGATGCATTCCTAAATACAATTCTTACTGAGTTTGTGACCGTGTCCTTTACTAATGCTTTAAAATATTTTTTTTTAGAATTAGGTTGCTGAAAAGATTGAATTGGACAGAGGGAAAAGAAGACACAACACACATCAGTTCAAAGATTCTCATGACAGGTTATTCCATGAATGGATTCAGTTTTCCTCATCTATGACACGGTGAAAGTTAATATTAATGAGGAATGAATTCTGCCTGCTGCAATCCTCTACTGAGCATCATCCAGGTGTTTGCACAACACATCAGACAGACAGTTTCAGGAAAATCACACCTTCACAATCTGTATTACAGCAGTCCCTCTGCTGCGATGGCATGAGCCGTGCTGAGCCCTTATCTGCAGGCTTCTCCTGCCAAAACCCAGTGACTTTCAAGCAGAGATGAAAAGAAGATATTATCGTGTTTTGTTCCTCAAACTGCTAYGATGTAAAGAAAAATTTAGAGTATTTGTTTCCTTCCTGTAAAATTATATATATGTGCGTGTGTATCTGTCACTGCAACAGAAACTGATATATTGTTCCTAAAAATAGGTCATAAATTGAGTGCTGCGCTTCAGCCTGCATAGTTTAAATTCTGCTAAGCTTTTTTTTTTCCTGAAAATCAAGGCCATTGTTTTTTCTCCTTCATAAATGCCAATACACACTCCACCCTTTTTTGTGGAATATCTGCTGCACAAAATTGAATATAGATCACCAGGTCCAAGTATGTTCAGCCCAAGTTTCAGGGGTATTTTTTCAAATGGTAATCCTCATAAAAAAGTTAAGATGGTAAACTGATTTTTACAACTAGAAGAATTTTATCTCTCTCCWTATCAAGTTGTTTTTTTTTTTTTTTTTCTTTTTTCTTTTTAAAGAACACCATTTTTCTTCAATACAGTTTATAGATACCATTAGGTCATTAATTTTCTTTGAAAAATAAATCTCCTTATTGAAAAATAAGTTTTTAATGATTAGCTGTACTTTCAAATCATCTAAYCAAAATTCTAATCAATAGGTGGTACCTGTTATACTAAGAAATAATGTTACCAAAGTGCAAATATTTTKGCTGTAGTTATATAACCAAAACATTATCATGCACTTAATCAAATTGTCCGTTTCAAACTTTTCTGAAGTGAAGAAGAAATTATAGACAATCAACACTTTTCAAGTGTCATTGTTTGAAAGTATAAAGCTCCACTGAGTAATATTTTTTCTTCAATTTTCTTGTTTTCAGCCAACTTTTATTTTCATTTTTAGTACAAAATTATAAAATAGGTAACATATTAAATCATATAACTATTAAAAAAATAATTACAGTTTACAAATTATTCTGTATGTAACTTGAAATTTAACTCAAAAAAAAAATTGATGGTTGGGACTGAGTATTGATTGCTTTACCTTTTATGATCAGAATTAAGGGTATCACACTGTTCTTTTGGAGTTTATATGAATCAAATGACTAAATTAAATAATAATGTTCCTTGTAGAGCCTTTGTTTCTCAAATACTCCTCCATATAGGAAACACATAACTCAAGCTGAAGACAGCAAAAATGAACCTGGTCCAAATTTCATGAAAAATCCATTTTCAAATTAAATTTTTAAAAAACATTTCCTACTTTATATGTATTTAAATCCTTGACTGATATAATTCTGAAATAATTTATAATAATTTACAGGACTCACCTATGCAGCATCTCTACTAACCAGAGAAGAATTATCCCCTTGACACACTTAAAAGAGCATCAGTGGTTTTATGCTGCAGATAGAAATATTATAGATTCAAAAATATTGTCTGTTTTTATAATGAGGAGGTGGTGTGAAGGGAGCAGTAAATCAGGCTCCCCACCAACCTAATGCCATGGTGAGCTGCTGCTGAGACCATTTCAGCTGCCCAAGAAATATGTTTCTCATTCTGAAGATTGTCAGGGAGAATGAGAGATTTTGTGTTGGATCTTCACAGAGCCAAGGAAACMTATTTTCGACTTCTAGTAGCAGACAGAGCCCAAAACAGGCTGGTCTGAACATGCTCAGCTGCAAGCACTGCTGCTCTCAGATGTTCTTCACAGCCCTGCCTGCTTGGTTAGAGCTGACACCTCCTCATGGACCCATCTGACCTTCCAAACGATGGCTCCACATCTCGCATGCACATTACTGCAGCTTGTTATAAGAGCAGAGCCTGAAATGGAATGGAGTTTTCRTGCAATGGCTGGTTAAATGATTGAGGAATTCCAGATCCTCCAAGAAAATTTTTGTTTCCATTTATTTCAATTACATTTTAGCAAGACACTGACGGAAGGGACCAAAACAAATGTATTTTGTAGAAAACACCCAATTGCTATCTGTGTCTATTTACTGCCTTCAATTGCTAGTGATTTTACCCATCTGTGGAATGTTGCTGTTTGATCCTGTCTTTCCTGATTTTTTCACTCCTGCTCCAGTTTAGGTGTCCTGGAATTTTGATCCAGATATTTAATTTATTAAAAAAAAATATAATTTTAAAGAAATAATTTTTATAATTTTTAAAAGAACTGCCATGGTTTAGCCCCAGCCTGCAAACAAACGCTGTGTGGGATCCACCAGCAGGATCAGGGAGGGAATTAAAAGGGTAAAAGCTGGAAAACTTGAGGGCTGAGATAAGGACAGCTTAGTAGAGAAAACAAAAGCCATGCACAAAAGCAAAGCAAAGCAAAACAAAAAAAAAAGAATTCTTTCACCTCTTCTTATGGTTGGGCAGGTGTTCAGCTATGGCCAGGAGAGCAAGGCCCATCACACCTAACTGTGGCTTGGGAATAAAAATGGCATCATCCCAAATGTCTTCCTCCTTCTCCCCCATTTTATACCCTGAGCAAGATGTSTGGAATGTGGTCTGGAATATCCCTTTGGTCAGTTGGGTCACCTGTCCTGGCTGTGTCTCCTCCCAGGCACCCCCAGCCTCCTGCCAATGTGGCAGCATGAGGAACAAAAAAGGCCTTGGCTCTGTCTAACCCCTGCTCAGAAATAACAAAACATCTCTGTGTTATCATCCCTGAGCTCAGCACAAACCCAAAACACAGCCACACACCAGCCACTGGGAGGAAAACTAACCCTACTCCAGCGAAAACCAGCACACAAGGAAAGAAGCAACAGAGGGGAAATATGGGCACAGAATAAAAAACTAATCCGCTGGCACTGAAATGCTTTCTGGGTACTAAAAGTATTTTTCTTCTCTGAGCTTACTCGATATGTCTCAGACTTTATGAGTGAACTGGAYTGTGTTACAGCCTGGCAGGAAGAACTGCTATCCAAAGATCAGAACATCCTTCATCAGTGACAGAAGCAGCTCACAGACCTCCAAATGCGCTCAGTGAAGCAAAGCTGGGAAACAAGTGCTGAAGTGCTCTTTAAAAAAAAAAAAAAAACAAAACTGTAAATAAAAATTCCACAGTCCCCATAAAGTTTAGCAGTATATATAATTTAGTCTTGAATCAAACAAAGCTGYTTTCAAACTGTGTCCCTGCCCTTTGCTTATCCAATACTTCACTGGTCAKACCTGGCAAACACCACACTCCATAAAGGAATATGGCTAAAAGGGTTTTATTCTGCATKCACACCTCTCTAATCTCTCTAAGAGCATTTACCGAGATACATACCTGGCAACTTGTGTTCTGAAGCGTCTTGTTAGCTTTGTGTGTGTTTGGAAAAGCCTTTTGAGCATGRCTGCATCCTGCTCTCTTCATTAAAGATGCATCTTTTCCACATTCCCTTCCCCAGCTGCAATTATTGAKCCGTCTTCTGCCACCTCATTTTTGACATGGGGGGCCCTGCTGTTCAAATGAAATTTTAATGAAGGCTTGAGGAYGTGCTTGGGCATTGTTGAGTTCCACTGCAGTCCTTAAAGAACAGGAGTGGAATACTCACAGTTAGTGGGTAAGTGTTGTGTTATTACTTTTTAAAAGGAACAAATGTTGGCCTACGGTGAACGTTCTGCCAGCTCCACTTTGCCCTGGACTTTTGTCCCTGCCCCACATGCATTTCTGTGCCATTTTCTCCCGCTGTCTAATCTGCCTAAGAATGACCACAGGTCAAAAGAAAGTTGTAGAACTTGAATTTTTCACCCAGCCTGTTTACTTCTGCTAACCTTCACCCCTGCATTTTGTTTTTTTTCAGAAAGACAAAATTTAGTATACATTATACAAATAACCTTGTTATCTTCTGTTATGCAAACTTTGTCATTCTTGTTCTCATCCAGTCATTGTTCAGGGGGTTGGTTTTTTTGGTTTTTTTTTTATATAATTCTTTTTTTTTTTTATTTTCAATGCATTTTTTTTTTTTTTATATAATTTTTTTTTTTTTTTATTTTCAATGAAATCTTAAATTCAACAAATTAAATTGACTTATTATCACTTTGAATTACAACTTAAAGAAGCAATAATATCTTCAGCTTTTGCTTCTGAGGTCATGCACATGCTCTAACACTATGCAATGGTGAGCAATGCCTTCCTGGACCTCTTCTTTCTTTGGTCTCAACTTTTCATTCCCATCTAGCAAACCCTGTTTTACTCAGTGTGATCCTCCAAATCCATCAAATGACCCATTGCACACAAAGAAAACTGCCACCCTGTCACACTGACCAGATTCATCTCCAGGGTAAAAAGTGCAGGAGGGATTCTCTGGAAAAAACCCATCACCTGTAATCATGTCACTGAAAATTACACYCCAAGAGGTTTGTTCAGGGGTCCTAAACTGAAGCCGTGTGGCAATTTTAGTTCTAGTTCTTATTAATTTTTGAGGACTTGATTAAGTTTATATCAAAATATTTTGACATCCTCAAAAAGTTCTACCCTGCCAGAAATGCTGTGTTGGCTTGCCCTCATAACAAAGTGTATCAGAGCCTTTTCAGATGAAAAAGTTTCATAAAACTTGGAATAAAGTAGAAATATAATATGCTTCAACCCCAAAGGGTTGAAGGCTGGYAAAGGTAGTATTTTAAACAGGAAATCCTTGATAGTCTTGTATGTTAAAAATCAATTTCACACCTTTTAGAAAGGTACCGTTCTACCATTTCTACCATTCTACCATTTACAAATCTGATCTGATAGTGATGATATATAATAGTTTTTACTTTTTTTTAGGCTAYCTTTGTTAAAGAAAATATTTCACGATATTAGAGAATTTCCAAGAACAATAATGAGGCAAACCTCCTTGCAACAACTAAAAATATTGTGGACAAGGCACAGACTACCAGTAGCAGTGAACTGCCTGCAGCTTTTAACAGGAAAAATATCTCCTTTTGAAGTTATCTTTTCYATCATTGCACTAGTGCAGCTTGTCAATATTCACTATGACAGCAGTCCCAGCAATTTTGTGTGATACCTTCAGTACAGATAAATAACGAGAGATTAACCTACATTCAATCTGAAAAGGGGAGGAAAACATATTTGTTAACCAGAACTGACTTGTGACAGACCTTTTATGCTGTTTTCCAAGAGGRTAAGGAAATCTATGAATTTCTATTTCTTGTGGATTATGAGTGCATGAGATTTTTTTTTCCCACTTTTTGAACTAGAAGCATTATGCAATAATCACATACCTGGTACCGTGCAATGAAAGAAGGAAATTGAGAGTAAAGCTAAATAAAATGTTCTGTGATGACATCTTTTATACAGATTAAGTTAAGAGACACTCACTTGTAGAGTTAGTTTCCTCCAATTTTGACTACCTTAATTTTCAATAAATATGCAAGAAACATGAAAGAATATACAGTTTTTGACAATCTGTCTTTAACATTTCATCTCCAGCTTTCACAAAAAGTGCAATTTTACCTTAGACATAAGCTCTTTTTTATACTTTGGGGACATTTTGTGATCCTAAAGAAGTATACTTGTGTATTTCCATGTATTTCAAGTTATTAAATGAAATATGTTCTCTAACTCATTTTTTTTATGGCAAAGCTTTGAGTTGAACAGAAAACTGATCTTATTAAGTTTTCAAGGTCTTACTTTAGCTGTGCATAGCCCACTTTTTTGTTCAATTTTGTGATACAGCAGTGGACAGGTAGTAGCTCCTTTTCATTCAATATTCATTTATAGACAAACTGGTACTTTCTGATAAATATCAGCATTTTCTATCTTACCTGATGATGCATCATCAAAATTCAAACCTCTAAAGCAAAACAAAAAATAATCCTTAAATTTCTGACTTCCTCCATAAACATCAACTATATTTGATTTGGGCAAATTCAAACCTTCATGATGCAAGAAAAGCTTCAACAAAAATCACTCAGATTCAGTAYCTCTTGTTTCTAGGAACCAGTAATTTCAGTTTCTCTCTGTTACACCCAGATCTTTGYTGCAATTAGACCAAGTTCTTCAGGCTTAGAACCTGAKCATCTTCAGGCASTTTCATTCCAATTCCCCTTAAAACCTCAATCCTTGCCTTAACTTAAAGGCAGACAATTTCTTCTGCAGCTTTCATCACACACTTCTATAAACATATCCAGTCATTCTTACAGAAAAGAACTGCAAGTCTGGCAAGTCCTTKTCTAGGGAAATTCCTACTGAAAGGAACTGCCCCCTTTTCTTCCCAAAATTCTACTTGTGCACCCTTGCTTTCATTAGGAACAAGTTTCTTCAGGAGAGTTCTACGCTAAAGATAATGCTTGATTTACAGTTACAGATTCAGCAAATCTTTGCAATTGCTTCACTGAGGGRCTGACATTGGAAGGGGGTCATGTACCAAGTCAGTGATTTAATTTAGAAGTTTGGTAAGTGAGTCAAGCATGAATTACTCTTGAGAAGGTTCCCCTTCAGGTCCTGGGATTCTCAAAGACTGGTGTTACCACTAAGGACTGAGAGAGAGAAGGCATTCAGTATTTCTGTTTTCTCAATGTCCTGTGTAACCAGATCCTTCATCTTRTTAATGGACCCACATTTTCCCTGATCTTCTTTTTATCACCTATGTACTGGTAAAAGCCTTTCTTATTGTCCTTGATGTCCCTAACTAGTTTTACTTCCATTCAGGCTTTAGCTTTCCTAACTTTCTCCATGGATGGTCGGACAAGGTTTCTGTACTCCTCCCAAACTACTTATCCTTAATTCCACCCTCTTTATTCTTCCTTTTTCTCTTTCAGTTTGGCCAGAAGCAATTTTTGCATCCACAGAGGTCTCCTGGCATTTTTGCATCACTTCTCATTCTTTTTAGGAGAACCCCCTGAGCTGGGAGAAGATCTTTGAATACCAACCAGCTTTCTTGCATCCCTCCTCCCTCCAGGGCTTTGTCCCCAGGTGACTCTCCTAAGTGCACCATTTAAGAGGACAAACTCTACTCTCCTGAAGTGCAAAGCTATAAACTTGCTCTTTTTCATCCTCTTCCCTGCCCTTGGGCTTGATCTCTTGGCTCAACCATTTGTCACTGCACACAAGAAGAGAAAGGCATAAAGTGAGAGCTGAGCTCTCTGCGAGACCAGCTGAAAGAGCCAGAGTGGTGAACAGCCACTGCTGAGCAACCCATCCTTCAGAAAAAACAAAASCAAAGTGGATGTGTTATGATGTGTGACTAATTACATGTTGGTGTAATTCAGCTGGATTAAGCTTTAAAGGAGTTTAAGAGATTTTCCAGTAGCAGATGCACTCCAGGCTCTATTTTTGATCTTCTCCTTTTGAAAAGTACGCTTTAATCCTCCTCTTTGCATTTTTGTTTTGTGGCTTTGAGAAAGTGTCACAGTCTCTCTAGAAGCYAGCCAGGACTGCTGAGAGAAGTGAAGATTGTTCTCCACCCCTCAGCTCTGCACCCCTCAGCTCAAAAAACACGGCTTCGACTGAATTTCCATTTGGCTTCGTGGGAATGTCGCTGCTCGAGACTCTCTTTAGGATAATGTTACATTTTAAATCCTCTGTGGCACAACCTGAACACCAGGAAGAGCAGAGAATGGAAATTACAGGACCGCAGTGATGCTTTCATTATTTCATTGTAACAAATCTTACCTGAGCTACTTGGAGCAGTGCAGCCTTAGGTTTGTCTCCACTTGCTGCTATTTCAACTTCACCTGTTTTTTATTCAGCTCAAAGTGTACAACTTCAAGATAGAGTAATCATCTAAAAGAACAGCCAGCAAAATAACAACTGTGATAGCAAATCAACAGATAAAAAGTTGAAGAAAATCAAAAAGCCAGTAAGTCACTCTCTATCATCACCACCACCGATGCATAATCATCTATCTACAYATCTGTGTGGACAAATAAACAATGCAATGTTTGAATTATTACCTTTACACTTCCAGAAAGGAGACCTCAACAAACCCCATGGATGCTGATCTGGGTAATAACAAACACAAAATAGGGAATGAAATCATTAGGTGTTAGATCCTAAAGATCCAGTGAATACATCATTTAGGCAAAAGATACCCTGCAAGCATGAAATAAATTTGCAATTCCTGTTAAGTTGAAAGCTGACACAAGCACACTGCAACACRAAACCACATGTAAATGTCTAATAATTGTAACTAGTGTGCTAGTTGGGATAATGTAAGATTATAAATTAATTTAAAAGGTTACAGGTAGAAGTCTTGGGAATTTTAAATATACAAGTGGGGATGGAGGGGACAGGGTGCACAAACAAGACATTCCCTAGGACAAAATCTCAATAAGCTGAAGTTTTAACCACAATAAGAAAATGAACTAAGCACAAGTCTTTTGCAGGGTTCTTTCTTATCATTATGAGCTATTCTTCTCCATGTTAGTAATAATGATAATAAAGAAAAAAATATTTCTCTAACTTMTTTTCTAATTGAACTCTTTTAAGAAAGATTAAAGACAAAAGATTAAAATCTTTCTAATCCTCTTCCCCTCTATTTTGGAGATTCTAAAATATTTTCTTTTGTTTTATTATCTTTATATTTTGTTTTATTATCTTATCATCTTTTTTGTTTTATTATCTTTCTATTCAGAAATGGGGTTCTGAATGTTATTGCTCACATACGTTTTTTCCATGAGTTGCACTCAAGACATATCATCTGATACAAAACTTCTTAAAATCTTGGGAAAATACTGCACTTAGGATCTCAACTAAAACTCAGGGAGAAACGACCTTGCCAAATCCAAGTTACAGTACCTTGCACAGCACTTTGAGAAAAGTCTTTAAAGTAATTCATTTGGAGTTTATAAGAGGTTAAGGAAACAGTAACCTTTTAATAAACAGGTGAGGGTGAACTTTAAATCCTAGTTACAGAGTTCAGTAGATCAAACAGGATCTTATTAAAATAGAACATAAAGTTCTCCATAAAATAGTTCATTTCCATAGCATTCTTATAGCATMTATTAATTCACACTTTTCCTACATTGTTGATAAAAATGTTCGTATCAGTAGTGCCAAAGATACTGTTTTTGTTTCATTTCCTGATAGCATATTTAATTGCCAACCAAAAATATTAGCAACACTTTCTGAAACCATAAATTTAATTTATTGCAGCAAGCCAGATTTTTCATAGGGAGCTGAGGTCATCCAATTTTAAYTTTGTATTTATATAAGCTGACAATGAATTTGCAAGTATTTCTAAAGACATATTGGCTAGGTTACCTGAAATGTTTCATTTAACATTTCTAAACAGCTA
>NW_026623253.1:529544-549149 GCF_030028575.1 Malurus melanocephalus
GTTGCTCTGACTCTGGTTAAGATGATCAGTAAGAACAACAAACATGACCAGAATTAGAAACGGCAAAAGAGTGTTCCAAGTTATTTCTCCAGCCCAAATCTACCAGGTGTGGATGTAGATGAATTTGAAACCCTCTCTAGAAGGATCTTACGTGTTTGAAGTCTTATGAGTCTTGCCAAGCTGCTGTTGTTAGTTTCTATTAAGTGTATTAAATATTCAAATTAGCTCCAAGTAAAACAGTGTCAGAGCCTGAAAGTGAGCTGTGTTGGTTCAAAGGGTCACTAACTGGTATGTTACTCAAATCAGCATGATAATTCAATATTTTTAATTACTTAATGAAATCCTTGTCCTCAAATTTCACTGAGGTATTCAAACACAGTCTYCAAAAGGTGCAAAATGAAAATGACCTGCCTGACACAAATCATTTAACTGAAGAAAGGAYGTATCATAAAAGTCTACTGCTGGCTCCTGGAGTTGATAAATCAGATTATTTTGATTGCCAGATCCCTCAGAGTGCCTTCTTTTTAATAAAAGCATAACCACTTGGAAAGGAATAAAACCTTAAAAACCTCTATGAATTTCCAACATGAATATGAAWGAAGCACTCTCCTGCTCTCTCCTCCATCTCCCAGTGCAGGATTGCAGCAGAAAGAATACCAGGCAAGAGACAATCACAGTCTCTTGATATAAAATATTAACCATAACCATTGTACTCATTATTGAGTGTCATGGAACTGCATCCACAAGTATTCTGTATATTGGTCTCGACCAAGCCTGGATTTTTATAGGATTTGGCATCCGTWACAACTGCGATAACAAATCAAAATGACTTCATGACAGAGGTGTTCATTTATTTTTCATTCCCATCTGTTTTAAAGCACAAAATATAGCAAACTACAGTCAGTAAGCAGCTAGACAAGTCTCATGAGATGGGAGTTACAAGTAATCTCCTTCTACATCTATTACAAAGATGAATGGAATAGGTCAATAAATATATCCTAAAAACATCAAATATTGATAAGAAGCTCTTTTACAAAAAACACTGTGTAAAAGGCTAACAACAGAATTGAAAGATTGCATAACATTTCCCTGTCAGATATGTGGAATTTTCAAGAAAGATGCTTTACTTTCTTAATTTTCCTAAAGAAATCTTCTCTAAAGAGCAACAGATATCTCAAAGGCTTTACACTTATAGAATTAAGGCTATAAAAAGGAATAAATACACTTCTAAAAATTGCAGTCCTGGAAATGTGCTGCAAGTGAACTAGCTGTAAATGAACCATCATTTGACTAGAAGGAAAATCCTCAGTCATAAGGGGTGTATCTTTGCACAAATATGGCCTTCATACATTCATTAGTGTAGTAAAGCAAAACATAAATCCAATTAAGATTTCTTTCCTGCATATTCTTCAAGAGAAATGCTGATATACATAATGTTCTTTGGGCAGTTTGAAAGCTAATTCATAACTGAATTTCCTATATAGTGGCAGGTTCTTTAGCTCAAGAACCTTTTCTCTGCCTCTACTTGCACCTCATAGCAGCTACAGATTCTATTCCTCTCGCTTTGTCCTGTTAGCATCTTTAAAAAAAAATTGCTCCAGAGCCTGAACATTCTGATAATAAATGTTTTCTAAAGCTGTTCAGATTTGTCCATTTTCCCAGATGAAGGCTGACACGATTTGTCTAGCACATTAGCATGTATAATCTAACAAAATATAGAAAATGTTAATCCAGTGATTAAATGAAGGCAAAAATTATCACTGTTCAGGAATTATCTGCCCCCCCCCCCCTTTTTTTTTCTTGAGTAAAAGTTGCAGAAGTAACCCTCAGATGGGCAAAGAGCTGAATTAGATTTAAAATAAAATTTAAAAATAAGAAGGAAAAGGACTGGCATCCTGGTTTCATAGCTTGTGATCACACTTAAAGCAAGAGAACACTTGTGGACACAAGTGTAAATAAGAATATTTCAATTACAGCTTCAAGATTCTTCAAATGGTGTGAAATTTAAAGAACTGTTTGATAAAGGAAGAATTTTGAAATGGTGTGAAGAATCTTGAAATGGTGTTAAATTTAAAGAACTGTTTGATAAAGGTTATGGGTGAATATGTAGAGCCATGTCGGCAAAAATATGAGCATGTACCCTCGCTGTTCAATTAAAAAGATATCATGTGTTATATGATATATATTGTAATTCTAGAGCCACTTTCAGGATTTTGAGCAAGAGATATTGCATAGATTTAAGAAATTAAGACACATTTAGGGAAAGGGCTTCCCTTGAAGCGTCAGTTAATACGCTAATCTTGTTGCATGAGAGCTGTTTGTCCCAACTGGTATTTCCTACATGCTGAAAAAATTGCTCCAAYACTTCTAAAGTCTGAGAACTTTTAGAGGCTGTCCATGGACTGCTGTACAGAAGGACAAGGCAGAACCACTAACACGTGTCCCCTTTTTTGTGCCCTGAAGATCCCAAAGACACACACACACCCCAACCCCATGGTCCCCAGTTGATCCCTCCTCTGCCTTTTGCCCTGCCTTGCTGCAGGTGAACACCTCAGAGCTGCAATCCAGGGCTGAGAATGAAATTCCATCCTGCATTTACTGCTTCAYCTGCAGTAAATCCCTGGGCATCAGTTCAGCAATAGCATGACGTTAAATTAAAGACAAGTTTGGGCATGGACACCACAATCCAGAGATCTGCTTCTCCCTTCTAGAGGTGTTGGAGGGGGAAAAATTAAAATTCCCCCTTCACTCCAATCCTGCAAAGGACCACATCATTTTCATATGAAGGAGAGAAGTCCAAGTAATTTTTATTTCACTGATGTAAACTGAAGATCAAATCTTATGTGTGTTTATGTACCAGAGAAGAAAATGATTCCCAATAATGAAGAATGGACTAAAATAATTGAGAAAAGATGAGATTTTAAAACAGTTAATTTGGTATGTTTGACTCATAAATAAAGAAAAAAAAAAAAAGCCAAAAAACAAAACAAAAAAAAACCCAAAAAACAACCAAAACAACAAAAAAAAACCCAAAAAAACCAAAAAAACCCAGCTTAAATAAGCCAAGCTGCAATTGTTAAGAGCGAAGTAATACTGATTCTCTTTTTTTGTAGTTATGTAAATTTTAAATGACTCAATTTCTGATACACACCATGACAGCTTTCCTTTAAGGATCAATTTAGTCAGGAATCATATGAGCGYTGGCCAGTTTTAATTCACAGTATTCTGTCATATTAAAATCACATGGGTAATGAGGAAAGTGCCTGCCAYATAGCATGTTCTCTGAAAATAAAATTGTCTTCAGTGAGATGAAATTAAAACACTGGGACAGAGCAGAGCAGTAGTTGAACTTCYGTTTGCTTTATTAGCCAACTGCTCCTGCTATTTTGAGCACTGTAGATGTCTCTGTGGGAAAAATTAGTCCAATTTGGTTTATCTTTTCCTTGGAACTGATAAATGGCACAAAGCAGATTCTCCTCTAAGAGAAAAAGATATCACATATATCCTGTTAGGTGGGCAATGTTGCATAGATTTCATACAATAAGGCCTTCCTAACATTAAAACTCACTTTTACACGATAAATTAATGACATGATGTGGACGAGTGGTGTCTGTGAACCAATGCAGCATTAATCAGCAGGAATACAAAATTGAACTGTGGTTAAGAGGCAAACACACATTGTGATCCAAATAATGCTGAGAGCACAACGAGGGGAGAACTTTCAGCTCATTTGGCAGAGCATGATTGTATTTATTTCTGTTTCTCATACAGCGCTCTCTGGCAGGGGATGGAAAGGCAAGTGATATTTAATTGCATCAGTAGTTTYGAACCAATAATGGAAAATGATGCCAGTTTACTCTTCGTGTCATGTCCACTGTTAAGCCAATTTATTCCTCTCCATAAATCAATTTGTTTTTCAGTGTAGGTGGAATCATTACAAAAGGGTCATCTCCCCAGCATTTGAATTCACTGACCGTCTGGCTCACAGTCACACATTGCTTATTCACGCTGAGAGCCATTTATCTGTGAGCAGAAGCTKACATGAGAAGGTTGACTTTTTATTAAAGCTGAGTGGATAATCTGAAATTTATTATTGAATGCACATTTTGGGGGTTTAGTCCTAATTGATTAACCCAGTACTGTTGTAACCAGGAAGGAGGATGAAGGAGGACAGGAAATGGACATGTTATGGAATAGACAACATCTGCTCGAGGCCTTCAGTGATGAGAAGAGCTTTAAATTCTGCTCTCTTCAACATTTGAAAATTACCTGCAGGTTCCTTCAGTGGAAAATTCTCAGGCTGGAAAGTATTCACAYGAATTCATAGGTAAAAATACTGCTTTTGTTATATTAAAGGAAATTTGACTCTCCATTGTGGCTACTGATTTCATTTTGTAGTTGATTATGTTATTGCTGGTAACGCTGGTGAATTGAATTTTTTTTCCTTTAAAACTTGCTCACGACTAATTTTTAACATTGACTGAAACATCAATTCCCCTCCTTCCCTCAACGAAGAACTGAAATGTACACTAGAACTGATGCAAATTGCAGCAGAATTTAATAGTTATTCCGTGTTCTTCGCTGCTCCCTCTCCCTTATTATCCACAGGTTAATTATGCTGGTTACCATGCTGCTCTGGGACCCACCAGCACCTGGGTGCAAAGCAAATACTGAGTTTCTGATCTCAATCCAATGAGAAATGAGCTCTCTTCTCCCTGGTACCTGCTGAATGACTCCCAGAAGTTGTCCCTTTCAGAAAATCCCTGCGATCTTTGTCTCTGAGGTTCTGTCTCTTGATGTTCGTCTTTTGTGAGCAAAAGCCCCTAAATTACAGCAGCTGAATACAGATCAGTAGCATTTCTTACTCTACAACCCATACTGGTGCAACACCAAGCATTGGTAAAATCACTTACAGCACTTCTAGGAAGGACTTCAGTAATTAATTAAATGGAAGTTGCTGAATTGCACTGCTTCCTGCAGTGAATGGTGCACACATGCATAAATAATAAACAATAATATGACACGTGGGGCTTTAAACAAACTGTCTGACTGCCCTGATATCAAGAAAATTAAAACAGAAGCATTTCTCTAAGATAATTTCACTCATTAAAAGACAAGACAATACAACTTCTCCTTTGTTAGCTTTCTGGAATGAAAAATGTCTTTTTAAGGATCAGCCTGATACAGCTCCTCCCCAATCAATGTGCTCTTTAGTTTATGTCTCAAAATTAAAACCAAATAAGTCATCAATGGATACTTCAGTTATCAGCAAAACTAGAAGCTGATTTTATGAGAAATGCTGGATTTCTGTGCAGAAGGTACCACATGGATTCCAGTGTAGTTCATTATAGATATTCCATTTGTGCAGCATCCCTTAGCTGTAAGAATGAAGGAGACTGTATGCAAACTTAAAAACTCTATAACATATAATCTGGGTCTGCAAAAAACCAAATCTGTCCTCTGATATGGGCATCTATCACCACAGAAAACCACATCAGAAAACCACACTGCTTCTCCATACACATATTTTTTGGCACAGATTGATCTATACATCAGCCAGTTCTAGTAAAGTTATGTATTTCCCTCAGAGGGCCTTGATCAGCTCAAATTGTTGCTGCAAGTTCAGGAGGTGTCCTCACATAAGGGTCATTTAGACACTATGAAACCTGTAAAAATATCTACTCCTGCTATTTTGAAAGCAGGCATCCGACCTGGCCAAAAATATTCCAACTTTTGGCATTTATTAAGACCAATGAGCTTAATTATAAGGTTTGAGAATCAGAAGACAGAATTATCTAACCCATGGGGGAAAGGACTGGCCTGGCCTACGAGAAACTCAGGTCCAGTTTCTACAAATAATTCAGAAGAATCCACTCTTCTCTTTTGGATCAGGACTCAAATCTTTACTTCCTACATCCCAAAACCAGTGTCTTAATTATCTATGGGCACACAGAAACACAGATTTTGATCCAAAGCATCATATAGCAAGTTCATRTCTACAAAACATTCTTGTTTTTCATTGAAAAAAAAAACCAATAAAACCCAAAAACTCAAAATAAGATTGTCATTAAATTGAATTGGCCTCCGTTAAATTCATATTCCGATGGTTATTGATTTTTTTCCAAGTGAAAGAGCATCAGAATATCTACAGTAGGAAAGGATTATAACTTCAGGATAAGAAATAAAACTCACTTTGTATTCCTTTTTCATCTTGCTTATGAATGCAGCCAAATTTCACACTAATCRGCCCGAGCAGTTAGCATGTTATATGAAAATTTAAAATGTCTGCGGACTGTAGCAAAAAGAGGAGGAAAAAAAAACAACAAAAAAGCAGCTATCTGTAGTAATTACTCAAGATACAAACATTGTACTAAAGCATGCAGTTCATAGTTTTCMTAAGGATGACAAAAGAGATCACTGTAACACCACAAAAATATTTCCAAGCAAWTTTTTTGTAGAACTCACTAGACACCCAGAGCAGATTTTGCCTCATCGGCTCCCTAGCTTTAGTCACAGACATTGTAAATGTGATACAAATACACAAAATGCTAAAGAAAAAAATATTAAAAAGTGTTAAGGTAAACAAACAAAAACATGCAAAGGGCACAAAAATATGTAAAAGCCCAGGTGTCAACAGAATTAATCAGAGGTTTTCTGAAGGATTTCATATGCAAAAGTAATTTGCAAAATCCTCATGCTTAAGCAAATTTAACMATTTTATTCTCTGTTTAGAGAGAATCTTAATCAAATGATTAATAGGTMTGCAGCCAGAATCTTTCCTTAGTCTCACCAAAAATATACGTGTTTCTGTATGTGTATCCTACCCACCCCAGTAAAACAGTGCTAAGAAATCACAGCACAATTCCCCCTTTTGTTTTTTAGTTAACARAAGGAAGGGTCATGTTTCTCTCTCTGCAGCATTTTCTTTTTCAAGAATTAGCTGTTATAGTTAACTCTGATTAGGGGACTCGTGTTATYAGAGTTAACACTTCTGTGAACTTTGAATTAATAACATCATTATCTGCATTGTGGTAAAAATTCCAGGCTAGGATAYTGCCATGATTGGAGCCAGAGGGGATGAGAATGGAGCCCATCAAAACTTTGCAGCCACTCCAAATTTACAGGTATAATTACACAATATGWGCTAAATTCCTGTAATTCTCCAGTGCTGCCTTCTTACTCCCATCACCTGACATTTTTGGTAAGTGCAGTTATCCAAATAAGTCACCACCACTCCTTTTCCTGAGTTAGTGACTCCAGRGTGATGAAGGCTGATTTATTGGTACCATTAAGTCTGTTTTAAAGTTCAAGCAGGAAGGTGAACAGCTGCAGCAGTAGCAAGYATGCCACAGAAAAATACAGCAATATTTGTGTTTGGACTACATTATAACCTTTCCCTTTATTAGGGAAAACATCTACTGCAAAGAGAATCCTGGCAAAGCACGTTTTGGAAGGCACAGATCAGCAAACCAATTATCAATCCATCAATTGATCAGAACTAGTCTTGGGAGTAGTTTGCTCTTGGAAATGAAGGCCTATGCAGATGGCATGCATGTTCATGACTTGCAGAGCATCTGCACAGAATAGATAATTAGAAAGGAGAAGACAAGAACACGAGAACAAACTTAAAGAGAACTGGAATAGGTAAATGCATACAGAAATTAAATTACTTACTGTTTCACTGCCAAAAAACCTGAAATATTAAGTGATATATGTGATATATATAGATATAGATATATATATATATATATATATATATATATATATATATATATAGATATAGATAGATATATATATATATATATATATATGGGCTGAATTTGGTTTACATTTTCTCTATAAGAATATTTGTGAGGGTAGAAACAGTTTTCTGCCTCCATTCGTCAGGCAGACTCAGCCTTGAAAGCAATTTTGAATTAGAGCAGTAAATGAAGCGCTGTATATTGATGTTGCTTTAAATAGCCATCAGTTGGTTTTGGCTCTGAATAGAAAGCATCTTTTAAAATTTACTAGAGAWCAATGGTTCAATAGTTCTGGTCTTTTTATTGTGAAAAGGTCTGATGAAATTCAAAACTTGGACAATAAGACCTAAGAAGATCTAAGTTAAGGTTTAAATAGATAAAGAGTAGGGTTGCCTACCTTAAGCACTGCCAAGACTACAGAAGGAAGTTGCCATAATAAAAGCCACCACAACGGGAACTTGAGGCAAATACAAAAGGGATTAATTTGTGACAGGAAGGCACTGATTCCAGACCTAGCAGAGCTGAGCTTTGGTTGRTTCAAAAACCTGGACAAAAATTCCCTCTGTGGCAAACTGGAAAGGAAGCAACTGCTCACATATACCCCATGGATACCTGGAACATTTCCCTCTTTCTCTCTCCCATCTCTGACAGACCTTTACCCCACCCTTGCTGCACCCTGGATACAGACACAGCCTAGTGGTTTGAGTGTTTATCAACCTGTACTACACCAAATTATATTTAAAATATTTTATCCATTAATTCATATTGCTATAATATCCTCTGTTCTACAAACAACAGAAATTGAATTTTTTCCTAAGAATTACTCTATGTCTCAGATTAGTTCCAATGATTGTCTGTGACGTAACTGCTTCATCGCGGTATTTAAATGTTAAAAATAATCCAATTTAGGCAGTTTTGGTCTGGCCATTTAATTAGCTGGGTAGAAGTTAAAAACATCTATTAACAGGGCTCTCCCAGAAGGTGGCATTTCCACACAGATGGTTCGTTCTTGAGCAGGCTCGAGCTGCTGCCCTCCCAGGCTGGAAAGGAGATAACCCCATCCTTTGGTTTTACCCCATGATTTTTAGGTTTGGGGTTGTTTTGAGGAGAGAGAGAAACACAGAAAAGGACCCACTTTAAATGTAATAAAGGCATTGTTTTCACCTTTCCCTTAGCCATATAAATCTTCCACAGTTAAGTACAATTGTAAATAAATCACCTTGATTAGCAATTTATGCTTTCTATTGTGGTATATTAATGAGATTTTAACTTCATCCACAGAGGAAGTGAAAAGCCTCTATTAATCCATTAGGAAAATCATACAGGACCAGGGAGAAACTAATACACATGCTAGAGTCTCATAAACRTTTTATTTTTATATTAATTTCTACTAATATAATTAACAGATTTACTTACAAATCACCGTGAAATTCTTCATACATCCAGTATAAGTTTTTCCAAGTAGTTTGTAACATTTTTCTTACAGAAATGTTCTTTGCAAAAATGCCTAAAATTTATGGAACATGTCCCTTCTTGATTTAAAACTATAAAAAATGCTCTAAAAAGAGCCTATTCACTAGCTAATTTCTTCCCATATTCATAGTTTCTTTTGTAATATGACATTGAAAGTGTTTTCTGATATATACACACTTTAAAAACAAGCTAATTAAGTCTGCAGCCATTCCCTAATCATGGYTGTAATTTGTTTTCTGCTAAATTTACCCTTTCTGTTATAGCAATTTGAAAAGATGTCTAACTCCCTTGGACACGACTGCCTTTTTTACGACTTCCTCACGCCCAGTTCCTAACAAAGATTATTACGCATGCTTGCTTATTTTTGAGCACTTCATTAGGCAACTAAAGGCCCATTGGGACCCTCATGTTGCTAAAATTAAGCACAGCCATGGGTCTTTTCAGGATCAGAGCCCGAATATTTAGATGACAATGTGATTTTTATTCTTTAAGGCACCAGTCATAGATCACACACCCGGCTGAGGCAGAGGCAAGGTTAGGCAGATTAATTTATTCAGGGCTCCATTTTGGCAATTCAATTTTAACACAAAATCTGCTGAATTGTGGGAGCTTTTATGAGAATTTGGCAGACTTGGTGATATAGCAGGCATTTGGCTTTTAATAAAGGATTGAAATGCTGTTTAATTTTGTACTCGTGCAGTGAAACACTGCAGATTATCAGATAAGGGCTGTGCACAAATTTATACATTTCTCAATATTTCAGTGTGAAGATTTGTTTGCTGTTTTGGAACCATTTTCTCTCACCTCCTTTAAAGGAGCAGTAAATACTTGGAAATTAATCTTCAGAGTGTTAATATTCAGAAATAGAGCAAATCACTGACAACATTCCTATAACATTCATTATTTACACATATCTTCCACCTCAGTTGTAATCATAAATGACATAATTTTTCCCATGCCTTAATTGATTATACAAAACACTCCATGTCTATGTGCAATACATAATTAATGTAATTTCAACATATACCATCTACTCACAGCTCTGAAAAGAGAAATAAACACCATTTGCCCTAATTAAAACCATCCAATCATTAATATTTACTTATTAATGTGAGAAAATGTCACGCTGGTGGATTGGAGGCACTGCAACACACATCAAGCATGACAAAGAAAATGTGTTCACTTATAAAAAACCTTAATAAATAAATGCTTTCCTTCCTGGGGAAAAGACTAAATGAGGGTTTGTACCATTCACCAGACATGCTTAATCTGCAAAGCYCCAAGGTCAAAATGATTAATAAATGGAACTGAATGTCAGGAGAGGAATCTCCTCATGATAGTTCTGGTTGCAAAGTGCTTCAGAGTTCAAGAGCACTTTGTGGTTTATCAGTACAACTCACTCATGCACCGGGCTCAGGTCACCACTCCTGAACTGACGTGAACTTCTGGGAAAAAAAAAAGAAGAAACCACTTTGTAAACACAATTACTTGTAGATGTAATATAGAATATTATACTGATTTAGAAAAAGGGGAAATAGACTGGATGATACTGTGATCTACAGCTTGTGTTATCCTGTATACACAGCCATCAACAGAATGGATCATGCCTGTTTAAGGAATTTCAATGTTTGAGACAACATAAAGTGAATAAAATAACTYTCACTTGGTAAACTCTACAGAGAAGACATAAGGATCTGAAAAGCAATTCTGGAATAAATTTATTATTATAAAAGTATTGTTTGGTTCAAAATTAGTTTTCTTAGCTCATTTTCATTATTAAGATTTACCTATTTAATAGCTGTTTAAGCTGTAGCAGTATTGTATTCAGTATAAACTGAGTATTAAAAGCAGACAGAACTTTTCTGAAAACCTCATGCTGAGGAAAATACCCTCTCTGTCCCTTGATATTTGTTTTTTTTCCTTCTTCCTCCTCTTACAACTTTCCCACATTTCAACCTGGAAGAAAYATTTTTATGGAAAAGAAGAATCCATTGATTCCATTTGTGAACCTACTGGAGAAACTGCCATAACCATGAACATATATTGGCGAAGCACAAAACTCCAATTTAGTGAGAGAAAATATGAGTGTGCTTAGTGAACATTACTGCCTCAAACACTTTTTTAACTTTGCCCTCTGTGTTGGCTCCAACTAATTTTCTCACTGTGAAGAGGATGCAATAAATAAAACTGTTCCAAAACCTGGGCACTCGAAGTTTTTATGCTCATCCCTTGCCCTCTAGACTCTTAATTAACAGCTTCCCTCAAGCCAGATTTAGACCTTTTTTTTCTTTTAAAACAAATCTGGGACTCCTCCCTCTGTGAAAATTGTCAGTCTTACAATTAATAAATGTATTTTCCATTTAATCCCATTAAGATGTCTCAAAGATCAAGAGTGTGTRTATATCAGATCAATGTATAAGCCATTTCCCAGTAAAATTGTCAGATATATTTCTTTTGCAGCACTAGCAAAGCAGTCCTGGGCAACTCGAGGCTTTTTCCAGGAAATGAGCTATCCATATTTCTAGTACATGCATTTGTTAACTCAGCATTCAAAAGTGTATATACAAATTACCAAGATATTTATTTGCCACCAGAGTTAAATTATCAGTACCAAAAGAGTAAAAAAACACATTATTTTTTCCTTCAAAGTGCTTGCTTCAGCTGAGTTACATCTCAATCATGTTTTGTTTTGTGTGATTGAATTTCAGTGGTTTTTCTCTGGGTTTATTGGGGCATTGGGATGCTGCAGCAGAAGTTATGGTTTGATCAGGAGATTACAATCAATATTGAATGTATGTTTGCTAATCTGAGAGCAGAATCAGCATTATGCATTACAATGCATCCAAACCCATCTCAGCTGGATAATTCTTAAAGTACCTACATAGGATGTAAATATCCATCACTGAGATTTTATAAATTTTATAAAATTTAACAGAAGAGAAAAAGCGGAAGAAAAAAACAGAAGAAATTACCCCAATAACTACAAAGATCACAAGAGTCACTGGGAATATACTGTAGCCAAAGGCAGAAGCCCACCTGTTAAATTAGCAGTGCCTGGATTAAAATAAGTAAATTATTAATCTATTTAGACTAAAATCAGATGTTTTTCAGTTATTTTCCTCCTCCTGCCACAACCTCAGGACTTCCTAGGGCTAAAGTGAAGCATTTTAAATTATTGAAGTATGAAAGTTTCTGTGCACAGGCTTTGCTGCTGGAACCCAGCAATGGCARTGATTCCAGAAAAGAGCAGACAGCCACCCCACAGTACAATAATTCCTCATTACAGTTTTATGCATACAAGCTAACTCATTTAATTAGGTAAGTACATGGAAATAATAGTGTGCAATTAAATACAATGCCTAATTGAATCTATAGAACTAATAACTGTGATTCCAGATAAATATGATGCTTGGTATAAATACTTAGAAAACATGAGAGAAACAACGTTCAGTCRCTCATGTTGAATGTGGATTGAGCCTGTCATCACAGATTGAATTTTCAGATCTGACTCTTAATCTTAGTTATTTTACATGCTTTTGCATGTATAGCAGTGTATGTGTAAGGAGTTTTTACTGTTGAAAGGGGTATTTTAAAGGCAGTGATCTTGATCAGATCAAGAATCTACTGAAACACAATGATATTATCACTTCCCCCTTTCTCTGCCACAGAAAACACACAAAGGTGAACTATTTTGTTTCCCTGTGCAACAATTAGCAAAAYACAATTTCATTTAAAATTACAGTAAAACAATCATAATCCTATTATACTGAAATAAATTTTAGCTCAGCCTTTTGTGGCCAACTACTTCCTTGACCATTTCCAATTTTGGTGTACTGACTATTCAGTCCCAGAAAATAATTCTTAATTATCGCCATTATAAAAACAGATTTAAAAAGGAATGGTGATTGCACACCATCTGGAAATGTACTCAAGCTGTCAAAAGAATCTGTGGATAGCTCCAGTATACAGTATTCAAATTTCAGCAGGAAATCATACTTGGTCAAGCGGGAAGAATTCATTCAGATTCATGCATTTTTAAAAATGTATTTGGCATATCAAATRAAGTTCAAAGATACAGTTAAAGAATTTCAGTTTAAGGGATTTTAATAGGATGCATGTTAAATTTATACACTGCATMCATTAGCAGACAAAAGAAATAAATTAATCAGTCCTGAAAGAGCATTCATGAAATGCCAGAACTGTGACAAGTGAGGTAGAGATACAAAGGAGTAAAGGAGAAAGGAAAGAAAAGGAACTTTAAAAGAAAACAAAGAAGAACAAAAGAAAAAAAAAAAAAGAAAAATGAAAAGCCACCTTTCTCCTTATTTCCTAAGGCACGTTTGAAAAAGGAAACTCAGAGTATCACCAACTTCTCTGAGCAATTATGAGAGCTCCCCTGCAAACGTTCAGCCCCTGCTGGTGCCCGCTGAGGTACCCTGGCCTTGGCGTATCCAGGCAACAGGGCCTGCAGAGACCCTTGGTGGGGACAAAGTTGGCTTTAAGCAGTCTTCCATGTCTAACAACCTGGCACAGCTTTATTAGCTCAGATAAAAACACAATTAGGCACATTCACTTGCTCACTAATGTACAGCGAGGAGTRAGAAAATGAGGTTTGTCCTTGCTGCTGGTATTTGGTGCGTGCAAACTGTAAATAACAGGCAACAACCACATCACCACCATCCTGGAGAGGGGGCAAAATGAAAAAAGAAAATCTGCTTAAGAATATAATTAGAAGAGCACATTGTGTATAGAAGCTTTTTAGTAACAAAAGATGCAAGCACAATAAAAGATATAAAATCAAGATATAATAACGAGGACAATGATGTGGGCAGGAGGCACCAAGGGCTACAGGGCAGGGAAGCCAAAATGAGGTGAATGAGACCTGGCTGGGTTGCTGAAAYTTGAGCATCAGTAGGATTGCACTGCTGTGAGACAGAGCAACCAGCAGCAATTATGCTGGTCTGTCATTCTGAATGCAGTGGTGRCTATGGAGAAGCAGATTTCTAAGTCATTGCCCATTACAACTCTTTATTTCAATAAAATTGTGCTTTTAGGGAAAGAAAACAGTGATGAAAGAGCATAAAATATCACCAGCTTACTCACAGCAGTTGTACCTCTGTGTCTGCTTATGTTACAGYACCTAAGGGCTCATCTGAGCTTATTCAGCCATCCTAAGTAAACTTAGACACGGATTTGTTTGGTTTAGCAGCACAGTCACAAAGTTGGATGAAAGTTGAAACAAGTTATAGCAAAATATATTTCAAATTTCCATACTTAGGAAACAGCTACCGATCAATGAGATTTTATTAATTTTATGGGAAACAAAAGAAACAAACTCAAYAACTACAAAGATTACAAGGCTCACTGGGAATAGAATATACTCTTTTTTTCCCCCAATAATTTATTGATGTAGCTATAAGAAACATGAAATGTCACAGCAACACTCTTTCAGTTCTCAGCAGTCACAGTGCCAGGTTTACCAATAATAATTTAAATACATTCTCATTTACCTAGTAAAAATTTTCCAAAATAAAAAGACTGCCCAGCATGGAAATAATGTTGATGATAAATAATGTCTAGAAAGCTTAATTTCAGATTAATACTATAAATAGAAACTTTACTATGGTCTGCTCTGAATAAAATAAGTGCCATAAAATAATGTCAGCCCATCAGCTTTGTCAGCACTGCTTCTCAGGTGAAACAAGCTGGCTATTTTCATGGCAATGCTTTCTAAATCAAAGCATTTGCAACAGAATTTGTGCTGAAATTTTTAAACTAAGTGTTATGGGATGGGGATAAATTTACACTGCTTAAATAAACTCATGAAAATGCTTTGCCAAGTGCTACCACAACCATAACAACTCATTTAAATTCTTCTCAATATCTCTACAGCATTGCTGAAATCAGGGGGGGCATGCTGGAAAACTCTCCCTCTCTGCCTTTCTCGGTCTTGTACTTTTCACTAGGCATCTGCAAATAAAGCATCAGAAAAGGATAAAGCTYTGCCAGCAGGTCAGGGRAGGTGATCCTTCCCCTCTGCTTAGCCCTGGTGAGGTCTCACCTGGAGTGCTGAGTCCAGTTCTGGACTTCCCAAATTCGTTCTAAGTCACAAAGACACTGCACAGCACTTCCCAGCTGGGCAGTTTTGTTCCAGCAGCCTCTGTCTTTAGAGGTCACATGAGTGGGCATAAGCAAGAGTGACTTTCACAGCCATATTTTAACAGAAACAAAATTTCTAACAGTTCCCGCTGTTGGTGCTGTATAAGAGGAAGATATGAGTTTCTGGAATGATGTGATAAATGCAGAAGGAAATAGAAAGAGAAGCAGAGTCCAGGCTGCAAAGAAGTGACTGTAGAGTTTAAAGTGGTGCACAAGAAGAAAAGAGAAGAGCTTTGAAAKGAGGAGCTAGAAGTCTTTGTAGAGAACCCTCCCCAAATGACCAGCAGACATGTCTGAGGCCACGCAGCAAATAGGTTCTGRCAGCTGATGCCCACAGTCAAACATTTTGGTGTCCTGTATCAGGCAGTGCATATGGAGCTGTTTATCTATAGAAACTCATCTTGCTGATTACCTGAATAGGGAAGTGGTCCAGTGACACCTTAAAAAGAAATATTGGGCCCCTCAAATTGCAACATAAAATAATATCTGGCTTACTTGAGCCGTGAACTCTCTGTGCCTAACTTCACTTTGGTAAGACAAAAGGCAAAGCAGTTACTTAACCTAACATGCTATTGTTTAGCTAATTTCATAAAATACTGTGAATCCTTCAGATCGTGGTGATAAACACCAAAAAAAAAAAAAATCCACAAGGGAAATTAATAATTCTGTATAAAGTGCAGCAATTCGATGGTGTGTAAAAAATACAGCATCACTACTTAATGATGAGCATAATGAGGAATCATTTAGTAGCTCCCCATTTAGTAAATGCTTTCTCCCCTGTGCAATGGTGAGTGCTAAGGTTTCATGGAGAGGTTTACAGTAAATTATTATGTAATTAATGGCCACAGAAATGAATAACAAAGATGACACCACAAGAGAAATGAATAGCAACTTCAATTACGGCTTCTTTCTAACTAGTGTTTGACTTCAAAACCTGAAGGTTCTTGTTCTAGGACTTTACATGCAAATGCTAAATCAATTATTTAAAATATTTAGCCTAGCACTAGGAACAAGCCCAGAGTGCACATAGATATTTTGGATTAATGTACATATTTGCATCACACTCGTACTGCATTCAGTTTCTCACAGCAGAGAGAGAAAATTACTTAGAACTCAACTGAGCTTAAAAGGAAAAATTATACTCTGAGGATTACCCTTATTCATCATACACTCTTCAGTCAGTAAATGACCTTTAAGTGTGGGTTGGGTTTTTTCCTTTAGAGAAAACTTTAAGATGACATAAGCATGTTTTGAATAAAAACATTTAATAGYTATATTTTCTTCTTAGGTATCCCCACTGGGCCCAGAAATTAAGTTTGTATACAGAGCAAACACCAGCCCTTCTTCAGGAATTTCTGGACTCTCAGTGGGTTTCAGTTTGATGGGAAAGCTCAGTGGTGAAAACAAAGTAGGGTTATGGGTTAATATCACACAAGAGTGCAGACAGATTGTGGGAAAAATATTACATTTAAGGTATGTGAAGGCAAAGAGCTGGGTGAGTATCTACAACTTTTGTGCACCATAAAATGCACTTTTTTCTTTTTTCTCTTTTTTTTTTTTTTTTTTTTTTTTTTTTTTTTTTTTTATTTTTTTTTTTTTTTTTTGTTTGTTTGGGGTTTTCCCTCTGCAATGAAACACCCTGTTCATGTGTTGGTCAGAAAAGTAAATGGCCCATCAATTGTGCTGACAGGGTTATTCCTTTTTACAGTGCTCCTATTTCCTTTTTTCAAGAGTCTTGTGGGAGCACCCATGTAAGGTGTAGAGTTATCAAATGTTTTCAGTGAAAATATGTTAGACTACTTCAGAGTATCTTACACATATAAATAATTTAACAAGATCACAACACTTATAGGTCACTTTCTGTCTGAAATTTCTATGATAATGAGTTACACACATTAATATAAAATTTGCTGKTTTACATTAATTCCCACTTTGCTTATTGTCCTTTGGTTTAGCAGCAAAGACAAGGAAAACAAGTTAAAAGCCAAACTGTGTTTCATTCTTTCTTGAAAAATTAATTATTATATTGAATGCTGACAATTTTCCTCTCATTCTCATATTTGAGCTTCCAATTTATAGAACTTTCTTGAAAAATTTAAGGTGGGGTTTTTTTTGGAGGGTATTTTTGGTTGGTGTAATTCCTCTTCAAATCCAAATTTTCCAGCTCACTACACAGATTGTAATGAATAGCCTAACAACAAACCTAACACCTTCAGTCTTTCCTCATTGTGCAGGTTAAATTACTTCTTTTTTTATACATTTTAAAATTTTCAAATCTGGTTGGTTTCAAGTCGTCTGATTTTAGATATTAAACYACAAATTTAAACCATGTGTTGATACGAAAGAGTAATAGCCACTGGCTACTTGTTCCCATGTTTTAAAAGGACGATTTCCTTTCCTGTTGTACACTATATTTCCCTGCTAGCTGAGCTGCTGTTTGCACCACACATATCTATAATTTCACTCAGGGTTTATGGAGGAAATAAGAAAATGAAACACCAGCAAATTACCGAATGCAAGTGTCCATTGAAATGAAACCAAAAACCTGACAAAAGGAAAAATGTTTCCTTGTTAAAATGTCTTTTCTTCAAGCAAATGCAAGCTCTTCAGCTGACACTTGTCACCGCAGAATCATCTATCAAAAATATCAGCCTTTGACCCAAGAGAAGACTCTGCCTTCATCATGCAGATAAATTCATCCTATTTCACTTTTTTTTTTTTTTCCATTAAATAATACATTTGGTCTAAAACTGAACATTTCCTCCTCAAATATAGGAGGAATATTAATCAGCTGATAGTACATCATGAGACTATTTTAGCAATTTTACATTTTATAGRCCCAGAAATTTATGGAGAGGAAATGCATCAATGTGGTGAAGTAGATCAGGTAAATATATTCAGTTATAACACTTTCACGCCCAAAATTATATTTTTATAAATATAAAAGTCACAAACTTTGGCACAAACTGACTTGAAGTTAGTGAGAAATCAAAACAGATGGATAACTTTGGAAAATGAAGTCCAAGACCAGTAGCAAGAGTAAAGAAAAATCGAATCAAAAACTTCCTTCTCCAGACATCTGCTGATAGAACCATGAAAAAGACAACAAAAAGAGATGGCTGATCATGAACTCTGCAGAAAAAAACAACTGGTTATGGCATGCTCAATAACCTTAACACCACTCATAAAGGCAAAAATTACTTTTTAGACACAACAGATTGCTTTTATTGCTAGGACATTGATGTGTTATTTTAGGTTATTCCTTTTTGAGATTATCCAAAGGTTTGGAGAAATGAACACTACATTCCTCCAGCTAAGGGCATGRACATTTGAGCAGTTTGTGTTCTGTGAGTTGATTGTTATGGGTGTTATGGTTTGCCCTCATTTGTTTTTCTGAACCCTCCAAGGGCAGCAAAATTTACAGGACACTTCCTTGTAATTGCAGATTGATTTATGAAGTTTTCCATTATAGTTGCCAGCCAGACACTTAAATACTTCTAATTCATTTTCATAATCTGATGTTCCTTGATTTTTCTATCTTCCTGTCCCCAAGGAAAAGGTTTGTGATGTAAAGAAGTTTTGTCTGCCTTCCTTCCACCATATTTTTATACACCATGAAACAATAGCCAATTTTCTTCCATGAATTAACACCAGCAGTAMTGACCTGTCACTGTGGAAGCACTTGGTTAACTCATCTAGTTTGGATGAGTTTTCTAGGTGTAAATTTGGCATGGAAATCCCCTGYCAATTACCATTTTGCTAAATATTCCATGTTGTTTACACACTGATACTGAATATCTGGTGTACTGACCTGTTTGCTTTGAACTCTTACAGAAACCTTTTCGATTTGCTAAAATCCCTAATAATTTGAAGACTATTCAGTTTGATTCTTTATTTTCCCTCAGAACTTTTTTTTTTYCAACATTGGAATAGTAAATTACATGTGAACACAGAACTGGAAAAGATAAAATAAAACGTATATTAAAAAGTTCCTAAAAGTAGTATTTCTTTCAGAATAACAACTTTAATGTCAAATAGTACTCCTATCCCATATATATCATGACAGGTGTTTGGAAAAAGTTTGGCATTTTAATATCATGGTAGTGAAGCTCTTAGAAATACCTTAAATTGATAAATTTAATGTGCTAGATGTGGAGGAGTAGGGAATACTGAACATGACACAGCCACTCTTCCATTAACAGCAGTGAATTTTCTTTTTTTTTTTTTTTTT
>NW_026623253.1:549639-553254 GCF_030028575.1 Malurus melanocephalus
ATGGAAGAAAACACACCCCACCCCCACTGAAAACTCCTCAGATTAATCTTTATTAAGAAACACTCTTTTTAAAGTCACTTTCATGAAAATATCTTCCCTATTTTGTAGAAAAGTGAGTATCTAGGCTTATTCTGAAGTGAATATTGGGAGTCAACTTTGAATTAACTCAGCAAGTGCCTCACCCACCTATTTAAAATTTCATTGTTCATTAAAGCTACTGTGAGAAATCTGAAGAGGCAATTTTTGAGCATAAAGAATAGGCATTAAAAGATGAGAGAAGAAAAACTGAGGAGTGCAGACCAAGTAGGTGTTTTTTATAYGTAGATATTATGCATTGTCAAAATTTTAAACTTCCCAGAAGGGGAGAGAATGACCAGTTTATAAAATTATTGCCTTTTAWCCAAACATATCTACTCCATTAGGAGTCCTGCCTGGAGCCCTGCAGAGCTGAGCTTGTTTATTATTGCAATCTTTATATGAAAAAATAGGTCAGCTGTATAAATAATTGAAGTACCTCACATTAGCTGAAGTGATAAGAACTTGCAACAAGCAGATGCAAGTATTTTTTTTTTTTCCCCAGGTGTATAAGATTTTTATACCTTTCCTGGTAAGTGGCTAACATTTGTATTCAACTTACAGAACTTGTAAGATGACATGTACAAAATATACTGAATTGCCACCTGAAACCTRCTAAACTGTCCAACACTTGATCATCGTTACAGATGAAATAATTCCTGTAGATATCAGCTTTGCCTCATCTGGGGTTGCTGTGCAGCAGCTGAAGATGTAGTGCCCCTGTTGTCAACTGTTATCACTAATTTTTTATCTTAAAAAACATCAAAACATCAATTCAGTGATCTGTGGCAAGCACTTATTTGAGGGCATTTAGCGCAAAAAAAAACCATTCACACACCAAAAAGTAGGTGGCTAAAACCACTGGTAATTGGTTACATGCTTGGGACTGYCACAGGGGCTTGTTTTGTTTAAAAATAAAAACAACTCTTTCCATTCCTTGAATATCAATAGTGGTAGTCACAGTTTTAAATTGCAGCTTTCTCTTTCAATCCCCCTCTTGGAGAAAGGACAYACAGATGCCAAGATCTTTAAAGTTTAATAGATAACTGAGCTGTAACTATCTCCAAAGCAGCTCTCTCYTCTTCTCCAGAAGAGGAAATAATGGCAAAAAACCTGGAATGGCACATTGATATCATGATAAAGKCTTTGTGTGAAACCTTTTCTTTGCAATGTCTAATAGATCACGTAAAAGTTTTTGATTGGTAGCACCTATCAAAAAAAACCAAAGGAACTTAAGAGTTCAGTAACTCACCTCTGACAGAGAATAGTGGCAGATGATTAGCGAACTTAGAAAAGCAAAAACAGAGATATCCTTCAACCAGTACAAGAACAAATCACCTCAGCTCCCAGGGAACAATTAAAAGGAAGAAAATTTAAGCAAAAACTTAGCTCAACACAAGCATACAGGCATAGATGAGCATCGAGTGTCTTGGCTTTCTTGACCTGAGCTGACCCATTTTGACCACTAATCTTCAWGTCATCATGTCACTGAAAACAGAATTCACAAATATTTTTGGCAAAGAGCAAAACCACAAAGAACTCCAAATCCCAGACCTAAACAGAAGAAAATAAGCCAGTTAAGAGGCRCTTGCATGCATTTTGGCAGCAGATTCTCATCAGTAACAAGTAATGATTCAGTGTTCTGAGGGGTCTTCTTAGAACTGATCTCCCTGGGTAAGGATACACTCAAAGCTGAAAGGGCAAGCACAGGAGATGTGTGAAAAGGAGGCACAGAAAAACCATCAAACTGAAACAAAGACTACATCTTTCCATGTTTGCATCTGGTCTCTGCATAAAACAATTCCCTCCTTTGCCAGGGACAAACTSTCAAAACCAGTTCAGACATTTGTGTGATGAATAATGGGTATAGTTTGCTTTATACCTATTTCAAGCAGACTGTGAGCACTGTAAAATCTCCACCCAGTGGAACTCTGTTGCCCTGGGAAGCTGTCCTTAACAACTGGGAAAGTTCTAGAGCTCCACAGCTGGTTTCTCAATGCATTCCATGTGAACTAAGAGAGCATTCAGAATACCAAATCACAGGCTGATCACTTTATCTCCTGTATTYCTGATCTGCAGCTCCCCTGCGAGTGTGCACAAGGAGCTGTGATCACAGGACTGCCCTGACACACRCAAAGAGGCATTTTGATATTCTCTGGCATTTCAAGGCTGACATTTCAGTGACACTGGGCCAGGTTTGACCAGATTCTCTTTGTGCATTGGTAAATCTATGCAAAATAATGTCTTCCCATGTTGCTGCTGCTCACTGATGAGCTTGGAGCAGCAGTAGAGATGTACACCACCTCATGAAAAATTCACTGATGGAAACTGCAGTGATATTCCAAGAGACGTTCAGGAAGAACAATCCAGGCAAGTCTGTRTCCTGGGTTTCTGTGCAAGAACAAATACTTTGAACAAGGCAGTTAGAGTAAAACAAGATCTTTCATTTTTTAAAAAGCTAAGTAACAGATCCACTAATCAGAATAAACACAACAGAATGAGTAGAATTATTACCAGAACTAGCTTCTTTAAGAAATAGAACAGCACCCTACCATTTCTAACAACCATACCATTTCTAACAACCATTGTCATCAGGAWTATGTTTTCAGGTTTCACTGTATACAGAAACTTAATAAGAAAATACTATGCTTGAATTTGTGTTGCTACAGAACACAAAGTTTTGGTCTCTGGAAAACATGTATGATTATACTGTCTTCATCTTGATCCTCCCATTTTTCAGAAGTCTCTCATCCCTAAGTCATGTGCWGAGCTATCTACACACCCAAAACCTCAGAGAAAGAATTTCTGTTCTATTTTGAGCCAAGACTACATGGATTTCAACTGTTAAATCAATGTTCCTATTGCCCAAAGAGAAAATGTATTTAAAGGTGTCTGAGATTACAAATCACAACCTTGCATGTAGTTGTTTTGCCCTTCTTTTGAGATTCTTCAAATATAAAGTGAAATAAATTTTTAATTTTTAAAATATTTTTTTTTCTATTATGCAATAGATTTTATGGATGCCTGACATCCATTTTTAACTGATACGCCCATCCAGGTTTCAAATTCATGCAGAAAAAGAAAAATACTCAAAGTTGAACAGGTATTCTTCTTAATGTGTTTGTATGTTTTTAATTTTGCTTTGTTTCATTTTCTTTTTTAGCTTTAACTGGTTTTCAGCATTTRGTAGTAACAGTGTTAATAGGAAAAGAAATTCTTTCCACCCAGAACTCATTTCTTCAACTTAGATAATATTTTAATGCAAGTTGTTATGTACCGCTTATTATATGTTTGGCTTTTTCTCTACATCTTCCCCCTCCTTAAAAAAGACACAACACAAAAGAAAACAAAAAAACCCGGGCAAACAAAACAAAAAGAAAAAAAAAAAAAAAAAAAAAAAAAAAAAAAAAAAAAAAAAAAAAAAAAAAAAAAAAACAAAAAAAAAAAAAAAAAAAAAAAGATGGAAGAAAACACACCCCACCCCCACTGAAAACTCCTCAGATTAATCTTTATTAAGAAACACTCTTTTTAAAGTCACTT
>NW_026623253.1:553464-555238 GCF_030028575.1 Malurus melanocephalus
TTTTTATTAGGTATAATATGATGTATTATATTTTGGTATTTTGATCAAATCTCTGATTTTGAAATAAAGTCAAAATCTCCTTGTTTGATATTAATTTATTAAATTTGTCATTCATTGAAGCCCACAAACAAGATCATATCTCCCCCTTCACAATTTTAAAACAAAGATTTTAAAATATAAGTAGACTTAAACATATACATCACCATTTGGGAATGTTTGGGGTGTTTTTGTTTCATAGAATAGGAAGCTGATGCCATCCTCAAAGTAAGGTTGGCTTTTCCTTAAAAGAAGTTTGTACTTGATGATCTTAAAGTTCTTTTTCAACATTAATGATTCTGTGATTCTGTGGTTCTATGATTAACATAAGCCAATGCTATTTATATGAGCTAATTATAAATTCTGACCTTCAGACTTGTGCTTGGCTGTAGCATTCAYTGTACAACACTGTCTGTACATAAAAGAGGAGCAGAAGGTACAGGCAACGTTACACACATTTTTGTTAATATGCAGCCAGTCAGGAGCACCAGGAGAGGCTGGAAATTTTCCTGGAGCTGCACAGAGCTGAGGGAAAGGGCATGATTTGTTCAGACAATCTTGTACTATCAGTCTAATTCCTTACCAGGCTTGGAAAATACTGCTGTACATTTATTGCAGAATTGRAAATAAAACCTCTGGTACTTCTGGCACAACAAATTGACCAGCATGGACATCAATAATGCACAACCTTTCCAGAGTCCACGGGGCTTTGGGTGAGCAGAAGGCTTGACTGCACCACTTGTGGAGGATGGCTCTGTCTGTAGAAGACACCCAAAATTATGGTTTGAGGTTAAGGATGACTTGCCTTCTAAAGTTCCTTTCCCTGCAARTCTGAAATATATACAATAGCTCACATGCCCCATAGCAAAGTAAAGCTAAATCAGTGGAGAAAGCATGGCAAAGCATTCTAACATTGTTTAGTGTATTTCAGTACTAGCTGCTTTGGTTTATTTATATGACATAACTTATATAAAATATAGAACATTTAAGCACAATATTAAAGAATCACAGAGAGAGAGAGGGGAAGAGGAAAACCACAAACAGACACCAAAACCAAAATTCCCCATCACTAAACCCTTCACTAAGAAGTAAAAAACTCGATCAAAACCTGGAAGCTAACACTATCCTTGCAGCTCCTCTACCTGCCCATCCTGCTGAATGATGATGCTTCCAGCAGCTCATCAGCATAACAYGGAGTTAATCAATGCTGTTTCAGAAGGAAAATGCCACCTAATGAATCCCCAGTGTCACTTTTCTGTGCACCAGGTGCTTTTGCTGCAGGTGTAGCAGCCTGGAACAGATCAAGAGTACCTGTTTAATTTGTGAGGTCCGACATGCCCCCAGCTGTGCGCTGCTCGGAATGATGAATTTGGATGCAGCAATGAACCGTGCACTCCCCTTCTTTGAGCACATTCTGGTGCCAAGCTGGGCTCTGAGATTGGTGAATGGCACCCCAAGTAGTTACACTCTTACATTTGTAACTACACAAAACAAATAAACTCCAACATTTACATCTAGGTGAAGCTCAGATGATTATTAAATTTTGTAAAACTATAACTGACACAGATCTATCTCCTTGTGTATGGGTATGGTATGGAAATTCTCATAATAGACAGACTTGTTTCTGAACCAATATTGTAGCCTGACACTTTATGGAGCAAGCCTTACAAGCATATCTCAGTTAAAGCACAACAGATTTGTAGAAGAAATCAGTTTCAATTACAGCTGGGAAAAAAAA
>NW_026623253.1:555796-557257 GCF_030028575.1 Malurus melanocephalus
AAAAAAAAAGGAGAGAAGAAGAAGAACACCTTACAATTTTTTTTCTGTATCTTTGCTGATTTTAATGTCAATATTTCTCCAAACTTATCAGCCATCCTCAAATCCAGGGGCTTAAAGTTTTCATTC
Source organism: Malurus melanocephalus (assembly GCF_030028575.1). NCBI lineage: Eukaryota > Metazoa > Chordata > Aves > Passeriformes > Maluridae > Malurus > Malurus melanocephalus. Next base: position 555,923 of record NW_026623253.1, read on the forward strand.
TAACTCCTGCTGGAGCAATAGCTACAAACAGCTAATGGAACATCTGGTTCCTTGTGTGCAAGYGCTGGCACACCTGGAGGGTGGTGAAGGCTGACTACACACCAGCAAAGGCACACGCCTCGCATCCTCAAAGGACCTGACCAAATTCTTCACTGATGCAAAGCAAATGAGCTGTGGAGAAGTCTGCAGCAAATTTATGTCACTGATTAGAGCGTTTTTAAAAAAGTAAATTTAAAAGTCAGAGTAGCAAGACCTTGTTGTAGGTTGCTGCTTCCAAGTGATGTCTATATTTGAAAGGCTTAGTTTATGGCTTTGAAAACTTAAAGCATAATYTCTTAAAATAAAAATGTTAAGGTCAGAAGTAGCTGGTAGTATTAAACTGCAAGATCACTAAAACTTTAGTGATGACTTTAGTGAGAAGGCATATTTTAGCATTTTTTTAGACAGAAATTCTATTTTCACTGTCCCTCAAACTTAGTATCTCTGGCAAATTGGGAGGCAGAACATTTCTATAGCAGTACAGTTATAACCAATACACAGTGGTATTGTAACATTAACTCGTGTCATGGCTTATCTCCAGCAGTTTAAGGAACAAATACATTATTAAACTAGTTTTATTGTGATCATTGTGTCTCCTCAACATAAATATGCACTGCTTAAAATATTCAAGGTAACATTTCAATTCCCTATTTGGGAGGCTTCAGAAATCTATTTTAAATGTCACTGAGGCACTCACACTGTTTGTAGGYTCTCAGTATTTTGTTCCTTTTAGTCTTTCTCATTTTCTATTCCTTCTGTAGAAGGCTACATACTGATTTGTTGCTTTCACCTTATTGTGGAGCYTTCTCTTTTCCCTTCTGGGATCTCTCTCAATAGAGAAACCAGCATGTTTTAGAAATTTCTGCTGAATTTTCTTCCACTCTTATTTTCTATTTAACATAACAAGGCATAACTTTGGCAGAAAACAAGTAACTGAACCCCAGATTAAGAGTTCTTACTGCAATAGTTCATGAAACAGTGGCATCTTTTGCTACAAATGCAATACATTTTCATGCTTGAGAGAGGATTTTTTTCTCTGAAGTAAATGTTATTATGGTTTAAATTAAATTTTAAAAAACCAATGAAACCAAATCTGAATAATAAGCTTCATGATCAAATTCTAGATACCTCACATTCTTGTGAATGACAGAAGGTTGCACTAGGTTTAAAAAAAAAATAAATAAATAAAAGGGAAAGTGAATAAAAGCTATCCACAAAGATACATGGCATCAGGAGAAAAACTGATATTAGGTATATCCTAGAAAAATTTTACTTAAACAAGGTGAGCTTAATGAT
>NW_026623253.1:557278-567939 GCF_030028575.1 Malurus melanocephalus
CCACAGTACATTATGAGAAGGAAATGGTGGAACTGTTTGAAGAAAATAAAGATGTCTGTCTCACACGAGGAAAAATAAAAAAAAAAAATAAAAGTTGTTTACAAAACAATTACAATGACTAACTAGGGAAAAGTTAAGGTCAAAAAATTTCTAATCTCTGGACCTGAATATAGTGGCACCCAGCCAGCATTTCAAACAACAAAAAGGAATCTCCTGTTCTGTTAATGCTTTAACAGTAAACAGAGTGATCCAGGTAACTGAAAAACTTGGCAGCCTGAAATAAACCACAGAAAAAACCAACACAGGAGGAATAAAGATATAAGAAATTAACAATTTTTTAAGGAATTATAATTAATACCAATCAACATGACCAAGTGGAATGCATGTCTTAGGAAAGGAAAATGGGGTCATTTTTGGCGAGATTACAAGATTTTTTTTTTTTGTTGGTCAGACTCTGAGGCATTTGTCATTTCACATCTTCAGCTGTACAATAGGATAATGGGACCCTATTCCACAAGTTAGGGAGATTAAAAACAGGTAAACACTCAGGTTTCATACATAACTAAGAGAGAGAATGGATAATCTATGCATTTGCAGCACAGACCTTCTCTAAACATTTTTGCAAATGACTTGGGGTTGGGGGAATGTCTAAGCCAAAACATTTTTCAAATGATATAAAATCATATAAAGACTGAGACAGTGGGATCTGGCAAGTTAAATTAGAATTATTGAAAAATTTTAACATTTCATACCTCGATAAATCTCCCTAAAATATTCAATTGTACTCTTCCTGCTTTTTCTGTATCATTTACAAGTGAAAGGAAAACCAAACCCAAGGTTACTGATTTTCCTTTGAATTCCCTAAGCTAAAGAGTTCCTGTACATTTGATCACATCTCAAGGGAGCCTTGTCTTCAACTTTAACCTTTTTATTTTATTTTTTTAAGTTTCTGCACAAGAACAGAAGTTAGAAATGCCTGAAAGATTTGCAAAAACAATTAGAAAAAAAAAAAAAAAAAAAAAAAAAAAAAAAAAAAAAAAAAAATTAAAAAAAAAAAAAAAAAAAAAAAAAAAAAAAAAAAAATTAAATAAATTTTTATATATACTGCCTTCAACTAAAAATAGATAATGGTTGTTTTTATGAAGATTTTAGGAAGTGGAAATAAAGGGGTTTTTCTAAACACTCCTTTTAGTGTGAATGTTCTTGGAAGATGTCAATTAGACATGCACAGAACACCTTACATAGGTGGCCACATGAAAACCTCAAAGACTAAGTTCTTAAAAAGTGATATAAAGGGGAAAACTGTTTATTTTGAAGGAAATGGAAAGGGAAGAGAGCTATTCAAGAAAAGAAGAGAGCATGAGACTCAAGGGGCAGATGCTGAAACAAGAGGTTCAAACAAAATAAGGAGAAGTTTTCCCCCAAGAAGGAGAATGGCCCAGGTTGCCCAGAAGTGCAGTGTAATCTCAGTCCTCAGAGGTTTAAAACTCATCCAGCAAAMCTTGTCTGACCTTGCAGCTCTCCCATTTTGAGCAAGAGTTTGGTCTCAAGGTCTCTCAAGGTCTGCTCCAACCTGAGTTGTTCTCTGATGCAGCAAAAATATGTCAAGCAACTTAGAAACAAACAAAACAAGCAAAAAGTGGATGTTCTATTTATGAGTTTTTCCTGTGAAAGGCGAGAGCACAATCAGAATGTGCATTTACATTTAGACAGGGGTGAAAATTATCAAGTTAGCAAGCAGAATATTTTGCTTGCATAACCTAGCAGGCTYAAAATTGCCATAGTTCAGTGATAATCAAGAAATTGATTTTTTAGTTCTGTGGGAACAGACGAACACTGAGAACAGTCTGTTTCAAAAGCAGAACACCAAAAGAGCCCTTCCCCCGACACTCCYTGTGAAGTGAATTTTAAGGAAAAGGGAGAATACCAAATGATCAAAAATCACTTTTTTTTTTTACATAAACTCTTCATTTTGACATACATGCATATTTAATACAATACAGAAATCTGCCTGTGATGCTTATTTTTAAAATGTCATTGAAGCTGACAACAGGCTTGTTTTGTCCTCTTTTCCACAGAGGAATTCTCGCTGGGATGGGAAGATTTGTGTTGAACAGACGTGGACCCTGCCTCGGAGAGCTGTGAAAGCTCTGCACAGCTGCAGGGGAAGGCGGCACTCAAAGGTGCCCCATGCAAGTGAGCAGAGCAGAAAACAGCAAACATCCCCCATGTTGCCTTTTTTGGGATAGAAAAAGGGATAGAAATGAAACTCGAGATGATTTTAGTACAGGAGGTAATATAAAAGTGGGTCTTTATTGGAGCTCCAGGGGCAGCCATGGAAGAACATCCACAAAAGCCTACCCTCATAGGGGTGAATGCAGTTTGATAGGTTTTAGGAAATTAGCATAATTAATAAAATGCAGCAATTAGGAGGACAAGTGGTGATGTAATTCCCCCCAGGTCAAGCCCCTGCTCTGGAGCCCCCCACCCTTGGYATCARCTGTACATTTATGAAAATGTGTCTCAYAGACCTTGTTCTCAGCCTTGGTTCCCAGGAGGAACCAAGACAAGATAGGGGCTTTGTACCTCACCAGAGCTCTCAGCTCTGGAATGTGTTTGGTCTCCTAGCTGGGGAAAAGGATCGGGAAAACTACTGGGATGGTTACAAATATATAAAAGAAAAAAGGCAAAAAWCATTCCAGCATCACCCACAGCAGAAATACCACAATGACAACTAAAACACACAATTCCCTTTTCCCTCAAGCTGCAGTGGAGCAAGAGAGATGAGCATTAGTGTAAGTGGTGGCCTGGCAGGCTGTGGGATTTGAAGCCCCAGTTGTTATGGATAGAGCCTGTAACACACACCCCGGGCTGTGACAGCAGCGACGAGCCAGGGGCTGCACAGCCAGCAGCGCCTAAGGGACATGTCACTGCTATTTATAGGGACATCCCAGCTTACATGCATCAGCAGGAGGACAAAAGTGTGATCTATTGATTTAACACAGGCTCTTGTGGAGCTGAGCAGGTTAAACACGGTTGTTTTCCTAGGCTTTTTTCTTTTTTTTTTTTTTTTTTTTTTTTTTTTTTTTTTTTTTTTTTTTTTTTTTTTTTTTTTTTTTTTTTTTTTTTTTAGCAGCATTTTATTGGCCGTGTTTTCTAAGGCCCACCTGTGCTCCTCTGAGAATTTCAAAATTTTATCCTGACCCTATTTCCATTCAAAGGAAATTTAGTGCCAATGAATTTCCAAAGTGTTCCAGTAATCCATTTATGAAGGACAATTTTGATAGAGTTTTTTCTCCACCTTGGCCTTCTATTACCGTCTTTTCTTCCCACCTTACCTACATATATGTGAAAACAGGTTCTCCTAAGGAAAATAAAATTAGGGTAGACAGATTGTTTTCAAATTTTGGTAAAGGAAAACAAGTTACTGAGTTAGTATTTATCACCAAAAAAAAAAAAACCAAAAAAACAACCTATTTATCACCTGGCCAAATCACCTATACCCTGAGAATCTAATGATGGAACAAATGGAGCAACCAGAGAAGAAACCTGGAATCCTGGTGCTGGCAGAATGCAGGAATTAAAACAAAACTTGAAATAACGAATGTCTAATTTAGAGAGCAACAAACAAGAGCTGCTAAAAAGAATTATGTCACAAATGACTCCCAGACACAGAGACCCTGTTATCAACTTCATTGTCACAGCTCCAATTGTGTGTCTTTCTAGTTTTTGTCTACCTAAATAATAGCAAATAGAAGAAATAACTCTAAAGAGTGACCAGATCAATGGCAGACATTTCTGCATATGTATCAATCTCCAAGTCCTTGTTCTCTATCAAAAATTCTCATTTAAAAAAAAAAAAAAGAAAAATAAATAAAAAAAAAAAAAAAAAAAAAAAAAGGGGGTGGAGGAGGAGGGGGCACATAATACACACACCAGAGGCTATTAAAACTAAAACTTGTTTAAAAGTTAGGTTTGGATTGTTCTAGGTATACATTTTGTCTTAAACATAGAATAAAATACTTTTGAAATAATTTTGTTAACATTTTTGCCACTTGCAATAAGAAAACAGAAAGCAGATGACCTAGAAGTCAGCAATGGTCGGCTTCCTCTTTTCAACACATCATTACTTTATCATTTAAGATCAAATTGCTTTTAGCTCCTTAATTTTTATCATTGACCTTAAAAAAAGCAGAATTTTAAACATCAACCTTGAAAGTTTCATTCTTAGTCGAAGAAAACTTGGGATACAAAGTTTAACATCCAAGTTTCAACTGTAAAGAGATTTCAATAATGAAAATAACATTTCTTTAATAATAGACAAAAACTCGGTCATGTGGTTGGACACGTAATAGTTCTTTGGGTTTGGCTTTTTTTGGGAGGGGAGGGAACTGTTTAGGATTGTTGGATTTTTTGGTGCTTTTTTGTTGTTGTTAAGCCTAAAAGTAGAAGTTACTCATCAAGAAGGTTTATCAAGGAGAACATTTCAGCTACAAGTGAAATTAATTATGCAGCAGTGCTGGTAGAGCAAGGCTCCATTTAAAGTAATTATAACCCCAATTAGAAATCAAAGAGAATTAATATCAGGATTTTATTTGCATCAGGTAACTTTTGTAAAGGTGTTTAGATCCCATTATAAGTTTTCGTTTGTAGGGCAAAATTTCAGCCCATTTGTAGAACATTTATGTGCAAAACCACCACAAACAACAAACAAAATCCCTACACCTACAGAAAAAAAAACAAACCCAAAAAAAAACCAAAAAAACAAAAAAACAAACAAACATAAAGGGAAACCTGTTCCTCCTTTTGTTCTGAAAATTGGTGAGTACTCCCCACCTCATAAAATGTTCAGTACAAAATGTTTTGAGAGAAGAACTCAGAGGCTCTTAAATCACTCCATCCTCTGAAAAATCCACCAACCCTATTTAGTCAGTCAAGGTGATTATTACAATCCTTCCGTGCCCTTCTGGTGCACTGACTGCAACAAAAGGGGTTTTGCAGACCTGCAGATACAGAAGTCTTAAATAGGATTACTTATTTCTGCCAAGCTAACCCTTCTTCCAATTAATCTTCTCCAAACTTTTTCCCACTCTGGCATTTTGCTACCTGTAACCACCTGTCTCATCATTTAATAGCCAGCAGTCTGGACAATAATAACACTTTCATGAGTAGATCAACAACCAAATTCAACCAGCATACCTATTTATCTTGARCAACAGCCAGATACTGTTTAAACTCACCTTATAACCTGAATTTTCTCTTCCTACAGTAAATGTCTCGTCAGAGAGAAAGCAGGGAAGCCAGGTAATGGATGTGTGTTTAATTAGTAAGATTAGTTGTTTATAAAACCACACAAAGTGCTTTCAAATAATCTCCTTTTGGTATTTAGGATAGAAAGAATACTCAGCTAAAAGATACTGCCCCTCTCATAATGCTAATAGAGATAATTGTTAACTGAGTTTTGGTTGTGTGCCTGGGTTTTTTTCAGTTCTGCTCAAAGGTATCAAGGGATTTTTGCTTCTGTGCATTTGATAAAGTTGATTACTCAGTAATGYTTTTTTAATTATGCTTTGTCTTTCCTTACGTTATTTTCCCATAAATAAGTATTAGAGATTGTGTCTCTGAAGTCCTGTTTTAATCTGGTTTAGTCCTCAGTCCAAAACAAAATGTTTTTGTAATGCTACAGTCAAAACAAGCAAATCTGCTTTAATATTGTCCATCCTCACATCTCTAACATTATGGTAACATAAATATAAAAGAATATCAGGTGTGGTTACAATTATGTAGAACCCTTCCCACCTTATTTTTAAGCAGTTTGTAATTTTACCAAACAAGCTACTTAAACAGTCGATTTTGGTGAATGGGTTAGAAATTTCTTCACTGGAGAAATTAAATTAAATTAAGCTCATMGACCCAAGAGTGAGTGACAACAGCAAAATAATATTTAATGTATTTTGAAGGTTAAATATGAATATCWTTTGCTTGCCATATTCTTCAGAGCTTTCAGTTTGGTATAGTGTCTGATTTCAATTAAGAACTTAATTTTTACTAGGGTTAGAAAAGAAGTTGGCATTGTTGTTACCACATAAATCTGGATTTACAATTTTTTTTTTTTTTATTTACATTACTTATATCGAATTTTAACCTGTGACTAATTTATATTGTGTATCCTGTTTATTTTGACAGGAATTTCAATTCAGCACCTTCAAATGAAGCAGTTCCACTGACAGGATCCATTCCATGTGAAATAAATAAATCTAATGGATGATCCAAAAGTGGAAGTGGAGCTACAGACACCTCAAAGGTCTGAAAAGTGAAAGTGAAAAAGCAACTCTAATATGCTGTGGAGATGAAGTGTTAGAACCTCAATATTTCAGCACATACTTCAAAGGCTACTGTCTCAGAGTAAAATATGGTAGAGCTGTTTTTCTCATATTGTAAGAATATAGAAAGAATTTATTTTGAAACTTTGATATCATTTTTTTTAAGCTGAGAAACCAGCTATTGCTACTTTCGTATTTTTTTTAAACTTTCATTCACACTTAAAATAATATTCACCAATTGGTACAATATTTCAGTATTGTTTTAAATAACATGCCACCTTCCTTGTCTTTAATCTGCTGCCTGTAACCTTCACCATCTTCTTTCTCTAACACAATGTTTATTTCCTCTTCAGGAACAAACGTATTGGAGTGTAGCAGCAGGCTGTGAAAGCATTCAGCATCCACAACCACATAAATCTATTCTAAAACTGGGATGGGTTTGGTTTTGTTTATTTTGTAAAGAAGTAGACCTATACACTACTTGCATTTATTGTGAGAACTATTCTTAAATTGACAGAGAAAAGTTACAATGTCACATAGAYAACATAACTTTTATATTGTATTCAATAACTCTTTTCACATTATTAAAAAAATTGTATTACCTATTTCCAAATTATTTTCCATATTTAGTAAGCAAGCAACCAATAGAAAAGTTTACTGCTATATATGACAGCAAAAACTGACAGAATAATAACTTACACTTTTGGGTTTGGGTCTTTTTTTTTCAGATTTTAGAACATATAATTGGACATATAATCTTTCATTCCTGGCAATAGGACCTCAGGAGCAGAAAGCCAAAGAACACAGGGACAATTGTACCAAACTTTTTCCTGGAGGCTACAGAAGAACTGTCATGGGGTGACAAGGGAAACAAGTGACAATCTGCTGGAAAAAAAACCAAAACAATAAAATACAAACTCCCCAAAAGCTTATGCTGTGCCAAAGTAAACCAGAGTTCAAAGCAACTGTCATTAAGAAGATGTGCTCTGCTCAGCCTTAAATACTGCATTTACCTTTTTTCCTATCTTCAGACTTCACTAAGTTTATTATTTAGCTTTTTATTTATTACATTCATTATTTATCTTTTTTTTTTTTTTTTTTTTTTTTTTTTTTTTTTTTTTTTNATGTCAACTTCTCAGTTGCTCCAGACCTCTCTATATTCTGCTATAAAGTTCAGAGATCAGTACAAGGCCAAGTTCCTTCCACTCATTTTATTTTGGCAAAATTCAGAAAAAGCCCTTTCACTAGCTTTAAGGATTGTCAGAAAGGGCTAGAGATGATGTGCCACAATCTATGGCTCTCATGTTTTAAACTGGTTTAGTACAGATGCTCTTGAACATAAAGGTTTTGATGCTTCAGCTTGTTCAGTCTGCTTTTTGAGAAATTTAGCACTTTCTAGACATGAAAAAAGATATATTCTTGAGTCAAACCTACAAATAGTTTACCCRCTAAAAAAAATAAAACCCACTCTTGTCTAAAATAGAATAGTTGGCACTTCGGACAGGAGAAAGATGAGAAGAAGACAGGAGTGAATTGGGTTCCTTAAATTTTCAGAAATAGTAATTATATGTTGAATTGTTATTCAAGAACATTACCATTTTCTATCATATGTGCCAGGAAACAAGATATTCCTCAGGCAGAGAGGAGGGTCAAATTAAATATATGCTTCCTTTTTTTCTTTTCCCTTGGAAAAAAATATTTTAAATCCATTTGAGAAGTGGTTTGACTGGTACTGTTGTCTTTTGTTGTTTTGTGTTTGAGGCTTTTTTCTGTTCATCAACTCAATTAAGAAAACAAGTTAATTTCACAGACCTATAAAGGTATCCCAAATCAATTACATACAAAGAAAAAAATCAAAATATCAATGTAAGAAGGTGTAAATTAAAATAAAGAATTAAATCAAGACATATTTTTTTTTTGTTCAGGAATAGTAAAAGTGATCACATTTCTGTTCTACAGATTCTCAACCACACTGGGTCATTCTGMAGTATTTAGAAATATTGGGAAAGAGTGACTGCTCCTAAGGGTGCAAGATTTAAAATGGAAATATTTATTWAAAACTCTGATCTTTTAGAAATTGAAAGTAGGTCTCAGCTACTCTTGGCTATGTCAGTCAACAATTTGGATAATGAGAAGTCCGACAAGGTGGATTTGATATTTCTGGGAGAACTACATCCAGCCATTTCAGATAAGAAAATAAAAGCGTGGGGAGCACACAACAAATTAATTCAGTTTGAAGCTAAATCGCACTTTCAGAGATCRCCCATTTCACAGATACATAGAAAGATGCTGAAATATTGTGGAAAAGTTATTTTGCTTTTAAGTCCTAGGTTTTATATATATTTTTTGTCACCTTATCTGAGATAAGTGATGTTTGCCAACAGTCACTGGGAATCAGCGAGATGCTGCTTTTACTGAGTTATTTCAGGTTTTCAAGGATGTAGCAGCAGATATGGAGAACTAAGAAATTTTCTCGATCTAAAGTAGTGCAAGTCTAGATGCACTGATAGACAGATGTGCTTTTTTTTTATKTTTACTAGCAGGTTTGTGGAGTGAAACAGCTGCTGCTTACACTCCCAGGACAGAGGCTTTAAGRGAGTTTATTTCAAAGTGTCTCCTGCCAGGTGCCATTGCCAGGACTCCCATCAGCAGCTGGAGCTGCACGCCTGGAGCGGGAAGGAGACACAAGACAGCATGGGACAGCAAGGGGATGGTTGGCTTTAAAAGCACCTGGCTGAGCTGTGCAAGCAGAGACAGAGGTGGGTAAGGTTTTATCGAAGTTAAAACACCATTCCCTGTGCCTGGGAGGGCTCTGCWGAAATGAGGTGCTGACATGACCAAGGAAAATGCAAACACGGSGGGGGGGCTTCATGTCAAAGTCACTCGGGCTCCAGAATTCCTTACTCAGATGCCATGAGTCCCTTAAATTTATACGCATTCGAGGAGACACAGAACATGCTGATGAGAAATCCAATATATTTCTAAATACAGAGAAATATGCAGATCATGAAGTACTCTGTGAGCTGGAAACAGYAGGGCTGGAGAGACAGAAAAGATCAATCTATGGCTAGAACTGATAAAGCCACTTATATTCAGTATTGCCACTTTCATTATAGATTCCTTCCAGTAAGAAAGGAAATATCAGCTGAAAAGCATAGAAAAATATAGAAAATACAGGAAAAAATCTTGCTRCAAGTCTAAGGAAAGTCATCTGTGCAGCCAGTGTGAATTAATACTTTCAGACATGAACATGYTTAGTAGGTACTTCTGAAAATAAATGTGTGAAGACTACAACAGAAAATACCAGAAGTGAATGAGTCTGGTGCTTTTCCCAAAGCAAACAGGATACTTTCTTTAACCTGGATGAAAAKAAGCAGGTATCTATGTTTGCTTCAATAAGAACACACACCAAGTTGAATCTATTTCTTGCTCTGGCAAACCGGTTTGACTTTCTCTCATTTCTTTAATGTGATCGCCCAGAAGATCTGGGAACAGGTAACTCATCCCAATCTTCTCTGGCAGCCATCAAGAAAACAGTTCAGAAATTTAACACTGATAGCTGTGAAGGCCTACACATATATAAGAAAGACAAGATTGTTTTAATAAGGCAAATTGATAGATATGGGAGGGAAAAAAAAAAAAAAAAAAAAAAGCTTTCCAGTGTGGAAGTTTTTTAGGGGAATAGTAGGAAGAAATCTCTTTCTTTATGGAAAAAAGTTCTCAGGACTGAAAATTGCACTGTTTTTCACAAGTTAGGCATATTAGTTTAGTAAATAGTACAGAAGTTTGACTTTTTTTCCCCTCCCAAGATATGTATGTTGGTCTAACAGTGGCACTTATAACAAACTCTCTTCCTCTCCAGTTTTAATTGGATGAAAGAAGGTAATTTCAAATTAAACTTGTCAAATACTGGATAAGTAAGAAAATCAGTTATCTTAGTTATGGTTAGATGTAGRGATGTGCCAGTTTTATGTCAGGTGTGAAGGACCAGATTGAGAATTTAATAAGTAAACAGCACTCCAAAAGCAYTGTATAATAAAAATAAAAAGTGACACTGAGTACAGACAGACTCATTGCAAACATCWAAGACAGACTTCACCACTCTGACATACCAAATTCAGCGCTGCAAGTCATTAGTGCTGCAAGTCACTGCAAGTGATTGTCAAGTTTTAAAATAACACTAGCTATTTAAAATTTCACTTGGCCTACAAGTTATTCTTCCATATTGCAGTTAGCATTTTTTCTTGTTACTTTCTGGTTAAGACTCTAAGAAAAGTAATTTACAACAACTAGAAAAGTAATTTTCTATGTGATAATGTAAAAAAAAAAAAAAAAAAA
>NW_026623253.1:568020-569095 GCF_030028575.1 Malurus melanocephalus
AAAAAAAAAAAAAAAAAGGACACGGTAAAACAGTTACCTAGAAGATGCTCGAAGTGATCTATAACAGTAAAGACTTGACTTGTTTACAACAGAAATAAAAAATAGCATGATTTAAGAAGTAAGGAGCTACGATCTGTCACAGAAGACACTGAAAGAGGAACGTATTGAAAATGTGACAGCTAAATCCTTTCTTTACATTACAGCATTACTTTTTCTACAAGAAGCTTAAAAGAAGTGATTCATTTAAAAGAAATACACACATGGCTAATCTTTACCTGTGTATCCATAAAAATAATRCAAGAAATAAAATGAAACTGCTTTTCTCAAACATGATAACAGTGATGATTTTACCCGCATATGGGCTCATTCCCTGTAATACACTAGAATTCCTTGTYATGACCTTTTCTTGGACATTCATACTGCATTTCTTCCAAGGAATTGGTTTAATTTCAGTCATTCCATATTGACAAACATACAGCTGTCACTTTAATTATAATGTCACCGTGAAGCATTTTTTTCTAGATTTTTTCATCACATAATTTGGAGGACAAAATAATGGCAGAAATTATATTTTACCTCATATTATTTGGGTAACTCTTCATGGGCCCTGTTTTTTTATTGGAACAAAATGAAGTTTCCCTGAATTTTAATATCAGTGTTTAAGAATGTGGTACACATTCAGTTTAGGTGTTTACACAGACTCCTTCTGACATAAGTGTTCCTGCAACTAACTGAGGGTGAAAAAGTCTGTGTAACGTCTGCATAAATCATTGCAGGTGCAAAAAGAAGCCTTGTTTAAGCACAGGTGTTAAAAAGAACAGTAAAACATTGACAATAAAGAGCCAGGAAAGATTAATCATGTATTTAGAAGCACCATCAAAATTCAAATCAAACCTYTCCTTTGAAGTCTTGATTTTACCTTATGGTAATTGCAGCAAGATTTAATCAGACTAATTCAAGTCGATTTTATATAGAAAAATCTGTGTATTGTCTCTGTTTCTTGATAAACACATAAGAGCAAGCACTTATTTATTCCTTATTCATCAAGGTTAAACACACTTGTAAATGTTCAGAG
>NW_026623253.1:569205-585100 GCF_030028575.1 Malurus melanocephalus
TGAATACTCCCCTGAAACTTCAAAGATCTCAGAAAAAGCCTAATTAGGGGGTAATTAACACAAGATTTTGCATCCAAAGCCAGAAAAACAGAAAGTTCAGCCTTTGCACTTACATTGTGATGGACTTTTAAAAATCCTACATTCAGTGTATATAAAAAATAAAATATTAAACAAAAGTGATGTTTTACTCTACATCCTGCCATACACAGGTCTTTGCCTTTCTGTGTCTTTCTTGGTCTTTAGTGACGAATACACCAGGATTTCTGGTCACTGTCAAAAAGCTGTCATTTACCCTACAATATCTAGCTTTTCAAATATCAGCTACAAGCCTGTAAGCAGCAGGAAAAAGCATTAATAACACCACAAAAAAAGATTCATGCAGGACTTGAGCTGCTGTGCCTTCCACAGAACTGAAAGCCTAGCTGTGGAATTGTCTAAAATGCATTCTGGCAGAAAGAAAAAAGGCACACATGATTTTGTTAAGGGACATCATTGATCTGTAAGAATCTGTGTAGATCCATGCACGGCCTTTTGGAAAGGGAAATAGAACTGTTCTCACATTTGTAAAGCTGTTCCCAACCAGCCACCACKGCAAAAAGCCTTCTCCAAGCCACAGACACACCCCCAAACTCAAACCTCAGTGGCAAAAGCAGCCATTCCTAAACCCATCACAAAGGGAACTGGGATGCACCCACAGTTCACAGGACAGATGGAACTGTGGGAAGGAAGCTTTAATGACTGGAACCACGGAGGATGAACCCAGAAATTGTGAATGAGCGCTGGCAATTATGTGCCTGAGATTTCCTYTGATTTCTCTCAGGATGAAAGGTAAAAAGGCAGCCAAAGCATTATYCTTGGGGCAGCAAGGTGCTTATTAGGATTGTGAGTGACCACTTCCATTAGAGYCCTCATTGCTGATTTCATCAGGGGTGCACAGTCCTCGGCAGTGTTTCCATTTCCTGAAATCCCTGCATCCAGCYCTTCTCCCCCACCTCCACCCCACAGGATTCCCCCATCAAATCCACATCAAAGCCTCCCCTTTCTGTGGGTTGGCAGTCCAGTTCAGCATGGTGGCTTGCTTCCATTCCTTTTCACAGAATTTACAGCCTCCCTCTTGCCAGCATATTAAACTAATTCTTTCCATCCGTTGCATGCTGACTGCTTGACTTCTGCTTCTATTGTTCAAATTTGGAATCTTTGGTCTTTTTATTGCCATTCATCCCATGCTTTATTGCTTTATTTTACCTTCCCTACACATGGCTTCATTTCAACTGCTTCACTTGTAACATCTCCCTCCTGCCAATAAATCTCATTTTTCTCAATATCAGACTGACTTTTAACTATTTTTGTAAGTTCCATTTTCCCTCTTCACAGCAGACATGCAAAAATATGAAGACACAAGCAGGAACAGGCCAATTAGGATGGATAAAAGCCAAACAACCTTTACAATGGTTTCCCATTTCCTGCAGTAAGCCTCAAAAAAGTCTTGATATTTTTTTTTTAGTTTCATGTTTCCCTTCAAATTTGGGTTGACCCAAACCCACCGGCAAATGTATGAGAATTATTTTTTATCTTGCTTGAGAGCACAGATTTAGGTGATAAACAGAATGTATCACAYCACTACAAACCACATCCTGTTAAATACCATTAGCTCCAGATGAGTGCATGTGCCTATGCACACTTTCACATGCATTCTATTCTCCATGTTTGTGAGTAGAAGTATTCCCAGATTTAGTTTAACCTGGATATTAATGTCATTCTATAATGTTTGCAGGTCCTGGTCAGCTGACAACATGAATATCCCTGTACCATCGGTGAAATCTAGTTAGAAACTCTGATTTTGCTCTCATTATTCTTCACAAGTACGTCAAGTAATGAAAGCCACACTAGTTATTTAAGAGATTATTCAGAAAACAAATTCTGTAATTTAGTAGTATAACTTCATTTACTCAAAACTTTTTCTTTGATTTTAATAACTGCATCATAAAACAGAAATAGAAATGCTAATTTAAAATGCTTTASAATTTGATTCATTAGTATATTGCTTTAAATTAAAGCATTGGGCAAAAATACAGGGGAGAAATTATTTGCATTGATGGCTTCCCATAAATTACTGATGGCATAATTCAGCTGCCTTACCACAGAAAAAGTTATAAAATAGATTCATAATTATTTTATTTCCCTAGTCATTTCATGAAGGATAACACAAAAACAGGAAAATARATATCAAATTAATGCATAAAATAGTGAATGAGACTTCTGTCATTAACTGATTCTAGTCATCTTTCAGAATTCTTACACAGTTCTCATTCTCAAATTCATTTGGATGAACACAGGAGAGAAGGTTTGTAAATAGAATGAAAATAACATTTTCAGTTCTTCAGCTGCCTTAGTCTGCTTGCTATGCCAACTTTGTTTTCAGCTACTCCTTAAGTGGGCAGAGATTGTTTTGATATCGGTGGAGTTTTGAAGAAAAGGGGTGTGTACGGAGTCTGAAGGACATGAGGAAGAATCTGTKAACTGAAATGCTTATTTGGGTACATCTCAGTGCAGAATTTGGCCCAATACTTTTGACAGCTCTGGAGATTTCAGTGGAAAGCTATTTACACAGCATGGTGCAGCACAAGATTTGATCTGAGAAAAACTGCAAGCTCAACAAGACTTTCTGACTATTGAGCTAGTGGATTATGGTGAGTAAGCAATAAGTAAAAACTATAATAAAAAAAACAAACAAAAAGAAAAAAAACCAAAAAAAAACCCCAAAAAAACCAAACAAAAAAAACAACTATGAATCCTTGCAGCCCAGTTGGCAAAGAGGTTGTTGCAGCCTCCTGCATTTATTTAAAGGTAAAGGAAGGTTCCAGATCTAAAAACTACACAGAAAAGAAAGTGCTTAAGAACATTTTTCCTTTCAGGCAATCTTCAGTTGTGTCTTGTTGTAACTAGCTAAATATGCACAATGAAATAGTTGTTGATCTTCAGGTCTGTGCTTTGAAAGAAATGCCACCACGGAGCTTGCTCTGTGAATCTATCAGACAGGCATTTATTAAGCAAAGCAACTTCAGTCTTTCCAGCTCATTTACCTTTGTATGACCCACTTGCAATGAAGAAAACATACAGGAAAAAAAAAAAAATGCAGGAAAATAAGTTACTCTCAGCAGCCTGTCAACATAATTTACCTGCCAGAAGCAGRAGCAGGCAATGCCGTGCAACTCAGTGTAACACAGCAATTGTTTCCAGAGGAGCAGAATCGCCCACACAAGTCAATTTTTCAAGAATATTATGTCAGATTTGGTGCACTGATGCAAGTGGTATTCGAGGTCAGTTTATATCTATTGTCTTCCAAAACTGCTAAAGTCCTGAAGTATTTCTATATCATTGCAAAAAAAAAAAAAAAAAAAAAAAAAAAAAAAAAAAAAAAAAAAAGCTCAGAACAAGGAAAAGCTGACTATTTTGCTTGTGATGTTTGTTTATCAATATGTTTTTTATTATTTAGACAATTGTTTCACATAAAAAAAATGGACAATAGGAAAAACTAATTACCAACTTTAGYGGTGATACTCTAGATACCATTTTATAAAAATTCCCTCCTAGATGTACTTGATACGATGAAAGCAAATTTTTGAGTGCAACAAATGGCAAAAGCTATTCTGAATGGGGAAAAAAAATTAAACCATTCTTAATTAGAGAAGGAAAATGTAAGTATATCACTGAGCTTCATCAATATTTTAATTCACTCTCTTTCAAAAGTGAGTGGAGTTTTATGAGTCTTTACTCTGTAGCTGTTAAAAAAAAGAGTTGACTTCAGCTTTTAACCCTGGTGTTCAAACTATGTTTTGCCTGAACTAAGAAAGTCATTATTACTTTACACTATCTTTGCTTCACATCTTCAGTATAATTATAGAACCTCTGAGTGGCTTAAAATACACTATTCATAAACCACCACCCAAGTTGCAGTTGTTACTGAGGTGGTATTGTGATGTTTGCACTTTTATAATTCAAATATGATAATTAATATTTTCATTTACATAAAAGTAAAGTGACTCTTTTAATAGCACCTTGTGTGAGGTTCACCAGAAGGTAAAATGCAAAACACTGATTAATTTATTTATTTTCATTCTCTCTTACTAAGGTGACCTGTCAAAACCCAATCATTTCTTGAAAAAAAGTAACAGAAATAAAAAYCTGAACTCACTCTCTCTCCCTCCCACATATTTTGCATTTCTTGCACTTCCACCCTTCTTTAAAGTAGTCAAATCTTCCAGGAGACATGCCTCCCCCTCCCCATTCCCCAGCAATGCAGGAATGCTGACACAGGAGCACAATCAGATATGTTGGGGAGGTTGCTCCCATTCCAGCRTGCACAAACAATTTGTTCTAAATCAGTTTTACAGACACTGCGCATCAGAATTCCTCTCCCCGAGAAAACCCTTTAGTTTGAAGCATACCCAAACAGTTGTAATGTGATTATTCCGCTCTGTGTTTATCTCTGGGTCTCCAGCTGGAGGGCCAGGCCCGCCGTGGCTGCAGCAGCTGATGGAGCATCCCCTGTGCTCGCTGCATGATGAGCATTTCCTTCTCAAGGAAAAGCAAAATGTGCTAGAAATATTTGGAACATTAGACAATACCTCTTACCTAGGCTGATGTAAATGCTCACAGACCAGACATGCCCAGAAACCACTCAAAAAAAGTAAAAATAAAATAAAAAATAAATTAAATCTTGATTTTATGCATTTTCTGAGGGATGAATAGTTCATTATATTTGCCAACCTATACAAGGGCAAAAAACTTTTCTGTTAGTTTCTCAGGGAACAAGTTGTCCTTATCCAAGAGATCATCTTTCTGACAGCTTATCAGAGACAGGATTAATAGATTAAATAAACATCTGTGAGTTTTATGAAAGCTGTCAATAACTTCTCTTCCAACTGCTATTTAATAAAGCTAAATAAAATATATAGCAGTTATTATGAGAATTGRGTTCATTCTAAGGCATTTTCTTTTCTTGTTAAAGTCCAGAGGCTGTTTTGTTTTGAATGTTGCTAAAGAGATTTTCGAAAGGAGGACAGAAGGCTCAGCTTCCACAAGGCGGTGTCAGACAAGTACAGTGGGTTGGTATTAAAATATCTTTAGAACAACATTTTTGTGCACTTCCTCAGAGCTATGGCTTACCTGGCAAGCAAACTAAGAGAAGTCATTACACGTGTGCAAGCTTAAATTGAGCAGAAACATCATTATTCCATTGATAAAAATAACAATAAAAACATTCAGACAATAAAATGAAGACCAAAATAACTGGCTGCAAACTTATCTCACCTCAACTTACCTTTTGCATTCTGCAATAACTAATTGCTCTAAAACTATTTGTTGGTCTTTACATCTTGCACTCGTCAAGAAGTTTTATAAGCTACACAAATAATTCCAAGCACATAGTGTACTTTTTTTAACCTTCATTGGATTGAGGAAAGTGTCACATGCCTGAGATCCACAGCAGTTCACAATCTGATTGCTTATGTAGATACCAAATTTTCCAGGCTTGTTCTGGGGAGGGGTTTTTTTGTTTGTTTAGGGATGGGKTTTTTTTTGTCCAGGTAGATCACTGACACTGAGTCACCTTATTTTATTGCAAGTCTACATGAGTTTGGTCTGTGGCACCAGAGAAATTCCATAGAAAACTATCTTTCAAACAGGTTATGATTATCTGAAATAAATACATTACAGAGYAATCTATATTAGAGGCCAAAAAAAAGAGGAAATTGTTGGACCAAATAGTAGCATTGGTTTTTTTTACTGCATAGCTCATTTTCCTTTAATTTGCTGATTTGATTAAAATTGCTAGGCAATATATTTTATTGTAGAACATTCCCTCATGCAGACAGCCTGAGCAATGTGGTGCCAGATCCATGCATTGACCTCCTACCCACAAACTTCTCCTCCCCCAGAAAATTCAGCTCTTTGCAAAAGCCAATGCAATCAAAAATTGACATCTGTGCTTCTCACCCCTAGTCCTAGCACAAATAGAAAATAAATTAATTGAAAACTGTTTATTATAGACAAGCCATGAATAGCAAAAGCTGCTCTCCATCTAGCTCGTTTCATATTGAAGATGAACACAGCAGAACAGAGAGAAGTCACTCAACTGCTCTTATTTAGTGAACRTTACCAACACCTACACTGGAATTATTTTCCCCTACCTATGGTTGGAAGCTAAGAGAAATACCCCTGTAAAACTCAGCAATCAATTCCAGTTCTTCACAGAATATATATCAGTGCTGTTGTCTATGTTCTGGAAGTATGCACGGGAAGTATTACAAACTATCTCTACTTTTGGTTCRTTTCTACTTGTTTCCAACTTCAGAGCTTTATTTGTGCTTCACTTCTGGAATTTAACCTCAGAGCTCCTTAGAAGAAAGAATTTGCATTTCCCTTTTAGGTCTCATGTTTTTGTCCCAACTGGGAGA
The DNA here is from genome assembly GCF_030028575.1 of Malurus melanocephalus. Classification (NCBI taxonomy): domain Eukaryota; kingdom Metazoa; phylum Chordata; class Aves; order Passeriformes; family Maluridae; genus Malurus; species Malurus melanocephalus. The sequence goes on from NW_026623253.1 coordinate 575,664, forward strand.
CCCAACAGATGTAGAATTTTTCTTTTTAATGCATTCTCTAATGACTCATTTTTAAAGTGACTGAAACACTATCTCTAATTATAGCCGCAATATGTTCCTCAGCGAATTTCACATCCTGTCTAAGCATCACATTATGTTCTTCCAATAATTATAGCCTTTCTTCCATCCTTTTGCTTTTATTTCAAGCCAGTCAAAACTTAAATTCAGTCTTTAACTTCATTACCCAAAGCTTCCCACTCATTCTAGATGCTCTTTGGATGTTCAGAACTGGTTGCAGTTTAAGACCTTAGAAACATCTCAACACATTGATCCTTTCCCTGATGGATACATGATGTGTTTCAGTCTGAACTTTCAAACCCGAAGTTTAAAATCGATTCTGAGGGCTGCCCTCACCAGGAATCTAATTTACATGTATCTCCATGAAAGGATGCATTTTTAAAATAAATTAAATAAATTAAATAAATAAAAATGAGCAAAATCATTGTATTCCTTTATCATAAATATCATTTTCTCTCATAGAGAGAAAAGATGACAAGGTCAAGAAGGATCACTGTCAATAATTTAAACGGTTATAGTAGATAAGTTGGTTTTGTTAACAGCAGTAACTATTTCCACAGTGCRTTTTTTTGCCTGGTCCCTCACACATGGATACAAAAACCTTTCTTGGTGCTGGAGCAACAGCTTGGAGGCYAAACTCAGTTCTTTATTCAGAAGAATAACATCACATGGATGCACCCCTGACTTTAAAGGACAGAAAGTCCTTCAAGGATTTTTTTCTTATTTGCTTCAAGACCTCTCTAAGTAACCCTGTTGATTTTGCATACAACAGCCCCTGTACTCCTGGATGTGGTCTGAATTAGACACTTATATATTGATTCTCTCTGAAGAATTATATTCTTTCCAATACACCTCAGACAATAAGTGTTTTATCTTTAATTTTTCTCCAATTTCTCATTTCCTGAGTATATTTTTTTTCCTTTAAGTAAGGGAGTAGAAGAGATGCAGAAAGTCGCAATTGTTTCATTGCTGGAATATCCCTCACTTCCTAATTGCAAGGAAAACAGTCAAGAAAAGCATCTTCTCTTGAGAGAAGCATCTTGGGGGTTGGACAAGATAACCTGTAAAGGTCCCTTTCAAAACAAATACATATCTAGGAGTCTATGATCTTCATTCACTGCCCACTTAGGTGTCCATGCTGTACCTAAGATTACTAAATACTGTTGTAATTCAGCAGTCTGCACCTCAAAATGCCAATATCAGTCTCAGATATCCTAAAACTCCTCCAGGAGTAATTTTTCTTTTTTTTTTTCTTCATTTTAGTACAGATGATTTCAGGGAATATAAACATATTCCTGCACTTTTGAAGTCTGTCATACACATTTTAATGCTACTTCTCCAGGGCAGGAACAATAGGCTTGTGACTAGATTTCAACTTGGAATCAGCTATTTCAGACAGAAAATAAATGCATCCTTCTCATAAGTATTAGAAAAGACCAGCTAGTCTCAGATTTATGAATTTGTCGCTGAGTTAGGTGATTGAGCTGCTGATTTTTAGGTTCCTGATCTTTAGGTTTCTTGCTATTTATTTATCCATGATGCTATATCTGTCTTTGCTTGCCCTTATGATAATGTGTCAGATGCMAGGTTTTGAAAGGATGCCACGCCAGTTTAGTGAAATCATAACAGCATCCTCTTGCTGGACATCGTTTAATGAGAGCTAATTATAAACTGTTCCATAAATGTGAGAATTTATTCTTGAGCTGTAAAGTCACAAATTAAAAACAAAGAGTGGAATCAGTCAGGAGAGATAACAGTKGAACTCACCCAGTCCATCAGAGGAAACTTCAGAGTTCTCACATGGATGGCACCAAAATATTTCTGTCTGTCTGTCAATGCCAACATGAAAACATTTCCATTGACGAGAGAAGCATGGAGCTCTGAGGTCTCGTGACAGCTGCCATCCACCTTTAGCAGCAGAAAGGGGGGGAAAAGGGAAGAGATTTTAAAAAGACAAGTTAGAATGGTAAAATAARACTTCAATTGCAGAACTTTAGGTGTTTTGAATGAGCATCCTCTTCCAATTGCAGTCACTAAACTGGCCCCAGGGAGAACCTGTCCAGGCACATTCATGCTTATTCAAAGTTGCCATCCCTAAGTTGTGACATTCTGTGAGGGTTGTACTCAGAATTAACTCGTGGGAATTAATAATTCCTTTGTGGGAATCTCTTCCCACAAATCTGATTCTTTGTGTTTCAAATTCAGGATAAAGTGAATGGCTTTCTGAAAGACAGGGATTCAGGCCTCAGATCTCACTGCTACGTTAAAAGTGCTTTTCACCACATAGTTTGTATTAGGAAAACAACAGCGAAGAAAACACCCATTTTSAGTATTAATTTCTAAAGACAAATTTCAGAAAAGGCCAGAAATATTCTGGGGGTTTTATTGCATGTAGAATTTAAGATAATTGTTCCCACTTACAGATGGGATTTAAATGTTAACAGCTGTGCATAGCCAGTTCAGTTTGTGTGCATTTTCTCTAAGAAGCTACATAATTGTTCACACTTTTTGTTTAGTATTATTAAAGAAGGCTGAATGGCTTGGATAATGGCAATAAATACGAACTGCAGGTCGCAATATCAGATGGCAGTAAAAATGATACATAAATGGGAATTGAGATACATGAGCATCTGCTAGAAATTATTCTGACTTAAATATGCACAATAAAATTGTGTCTGGTTAAGTTCCAGGCTGGCAGAATGGAAAAGATATTAACAGCCAGCAGACTTGCTGCACTTTCAAACCTTTGCAGGTCCTAATGCTGGAAAGCGAAATGGAAATCCTGTCCCAGATACAGGGCTAGCACTTCTCAGTGGGKGTTTTCACCATCCAGAGCAGATGAATTTTTCTCTATTGCAGAGCCTGTGAGTAGCACAATATACAGGTTTAAATTGTATCAGTGCATATATATATACATATATCTATGTATATATTAATATATGTATATAAGTGTATATATATATATATATATATATATGTACACAGAGATTATATTTAAAATTTAAACAAGAAAAACTTCCATTCTTTATAATCATCCTTAGCACACACATGATGAGAGAAGCAGTGCTGACAACTCAAAAAGGGCTTTAAAAATGCTCTTTTGCCATTCACACAAGCAATTAGGTTTCCTCTTTGATCTATTTTTGTTGTTGTTTTTCCCTTTTCTTCACAGAATGAATGATTCAGATTCAAAATAGGGCACAAAAATTAAGTGGTTAACTGAAAAAGGGATTTGTGTTGCATAAACACCTTGAATAAGCTCGAAAATGAAAATATTGAAGCCAAATAGAAATGATCTTTGACTAGCTATGAGTTATTATTTATCTCCATGAGATTAAAAGAATTGTGACACAGAGGAAACAAGTTCTCAAATAAGCAAATCAGGAGGGGAAGAAATGGCATCACACAAATGAAGAGATGTGTCTGAAACCTCTTGCAGATACTATGAAGGAACAATGGACATGAGTTTTAAAGCCATATAAAAAAAAACATTTTTATTACAGTAATGAAAGCATTGGAATTAAAGTAATAATCCTATTTAATTAATTCCATCTGGATCAGCAGCTAATTCCTAAAGTAACTATTCAGTGCTTTAATTCCAACTCACCATTTTTTGAAGAACTACAGGCAGAAGAAGAAAAGCAGCTAGGCAGAATCATCTGAAAAAAAAAAAAAAAAAAAAAAAAAAAAAAAAAAAAAAAAAAAAAAAAAAAAAAAAAAAAAAAAAAGGATAATTTAGGGCAGGCTATACTAAAAAAAAAAAAAAAAAAAAATACTTCTGTATAGTCATATATGTAATTCTTAATTGTTTTTGGTCATTGAATAAAGGCCTGTTGGGAGAATCATCCGTTAAACGCCCAGAAACTTTTGGCATATCATGGCCATTAAAATATCTGTCAGGAAAGAAAAATGCCTTGGATATTACCTGATACTTCAAAAATGTCAGGAATTAGAGCTGTGAAATAAATAGAACCTGAGGTCAGTAATATCAATATGAAATACTGAGAAGGAGAATAAGCGAGGAGCAACAAATAAGGCAGAAAATGCAAATAAGTTTTTATTACTGTAATGTTTGGCATTCTTTCCAAAGACTCAGATAACAATCCTTAGCTCCATATCACACCTCATCTTCCTTGCMGGGATCTTGTTCCCATTATGGGTGGGGCTTTTTCTATGTGTGTGCACACGTACATGAAGAGGCACAAAAATAATAACAGAAATAGTGTAACTCATGAAGTAAAAATCAAATTCTTTTTGAGGTCCTAGGTTATTTTCGTTTCCTTTTCCAAATGTCTACAAGAAACATTGAAACGTGTTATGCATAATGGCAGGGCAAAAGCGCTTTCAAGTTGATTATGATAGATAAAATAAACAGTATAAATGATATGTCTTTGCCTTCTAATGACCCTCTATGGGCCATGATTGCAAGTTAGGAAATACCTTATTTCTTGTACACACCCTTGAAGATGTTGGAGGTGCTCTATGCATAGTTACTTTTTGCAGAAAGTAACTTTTCCAATGGGTAATTGATTTAAACATAAAAGCAATCTTATTGTATAAGACCAAACTGAATTTAAAAWGGGGGGAAGACAAAAAACCCCATTTGTCAAAATGGTGCAACAGCAGGAGCTCAGAAAGGAAATTGCAGTACTCAAGTTCCTTCATAGCAGCCGATTTGAAAGAATTGCAGAAGACACAGAGATGCTATCAAGCACTGATTGTGCCATTAAAAAAAGGCTGGAAAATATTGAGAATTAGTCAGAAGGAGCTCAGATTGAGACGACAATGTTGAAAGAGGAAAGCRAGACACTTAAGAGCAGAAGATAAACAGGGCAGAAAATGGAATAACCTATCAAAATGATTACTCAATAATGGCAATTATACTTTCAACGAGATGAGACTACACTACTAAATTAGGAGCAGAGCAGCAGCTAATAAATTCTAAACTGTGTGCTGTCCAAGTATCTGAGTTATTTGATACATTTCTCCACGATGACAATTAGAATTATTGCAGCTAACAGCGTAATTGAAAATAGTCCAAGATCCCAAGCTTACACAAGATCAGGTCACAAACCTCGAATTGCAGAACACAGAACCTGAGCAGAATATCCTGGATGCCCTAAGGCTGGATCTTCAGCTGGTCTGAGGGATGGAATGCAAGATACAGCAATAGAAGATGTTGATTATAATTAGAGAGACCATTCAAGAYGGATCTATTGCACCAGAGAGGAATTTTCACAGAAACCACAGATGTATGTGCTCATCGATAGCAAACAGTCTAATAGCTTTCATAACTGCTTTCATAACTATGAACACCACCCACCAGAAATCACACTCCACAAGCTTTCCAAGAACACAGAGAAAATTCTCTGAACACTTTTTAGTAGTTCCCTCTCCCTGTTGTACAGCAGATTTAGTCAACCACAGCCTTGCTCCCTGTTCCTGCCCCACCACACTTCTGAAAGTGAAAAATCTCTGCGTTATGATTTGTGCTGATCAGGAATTAAATAAAAAATGTCTACATTTTAAACACAGCTCCTATAATTTCCTACCTCTGTCTAAATTATTTAGGATTTCCTGTCTTCTGAAAGGCTTTGTGGTAAGCACTGAATCAGGGGGAAGTTGAGCAGCAAAACCTACATGCAGTTTCATCTGAATCAGATTATCCACCTGTTTTTGACTACAAATGTAATTGTAGTTCAGTTTCTCTCCTGTTCAATGAGCAAGTTACATGAATGGACCAGTAAAATTTTTAGGTATTTATATTTTTAAATGACTTATGGAAACAGAGCAGCTGGTTATGTTGCATCTAATGACTGTCAATAATAAAAAAGTTATACTGTAAATAGTATTAGTGCTACTTGAATATGTTGGCTTTGTACCTACATGTAAACCAAGCTTAATGCAAATAAAGGCAAACCAACTTGYTTTTATGCATTTTTTTAGAAACAGCAGACAGAGATATCCTACAGTGATCAGAACCTGCCATTGAAAAGGTCTTGGCAAAAAAAGGAATATTACAAGTTCTATAAAGTCCATGCTGATCTCTTATTTATGCTTGGTTCCCTTATGTCTTTGCTTTTAGACCTGAAGCATCAAAAATTTATCCACCTAATCTGATGTTTAAAAATGCTCATTTATATGAGGTCAGCTTTCTAGCCAGAAACTTTTTTCCTCTTTTGTCTCATGGTGTGAAAAACAAAAAAGAAATCCAACACTAAGCTGTGAAAAGTCAAAGAACAATACTTTACCAATATTGTGAAGAAAAACAGTTTGCATCTTTAATGCATTTTGATGTATTCTAACTTGGCTGTATAAAACCAAGACTAACAATGCAGTAATTCACATAAACCATGATCCTAGACTATCTCCTTTATTTTTTCCCCTAAAGTTTCTTTTTGAAATACCATTCAAGTAAGTTATTTCACAAAAGTGAATATCTTAAACTGGTCACTCCAAAATAGAAAAAAAACCCACAAGTAAACAAAAATCCTTGAACTGTCTTGTGTCTTCATTCTGCCCAGATTTCCCCTTTAATTATTTTTAACAAAAGGGAGAAATGACTCCTTTTTTCTTGGCAATTGCATTTTTTTCAGACAAAAGTCCCCACAACAACAGCAAAACTAAACAAATAAAAAACAAAACAAAACAAAACAACAAAAAAAAAGGGGGAAAAAAACCAAAACCAAAACAAACAAAAAAAAAACTCAAGGAAACAAAAAATGAAAAACCCACTGCGAAAATAAAACAAAAAACCAACCAGACAAAAACAACAAAAAAAAAAATCCCGAAAATAAACCAACCCACTAATCAAAAACCCCCAAAACAACCAAATGACATAAAATAACCAAGTGACACAAACCAGATCTATCAAGATATTTTGTTCTCCATGCCATTAACACAAATTATGTTGATTTTTGTTCTCTGCCATCTCTCTGTATCTAAATATGAATCCCCATCCCACTCTATTGTCAAATGTCATAACTAGACCATATTTTTTTTAGAATTTGGGAGGGGTTAGACTGTAGATTCATGAYAAATCATATGGAACCAACTCACTAAATATTTACTTTGAATAAATTTCTTTCTCTCGTTGAGACTAAACAAGGATTACCAGTGTAGCTCATCTTCCCTACAGGTGTCCAACTTTCCTTCTAGAAAASCTTTTTCTCTCTGACCACACTTGAAAAGCCTGAGGTAGGACAAATTTAATACTCAGCCTCGTCAAATTCAAAAAGAACCCAGAAAAAGATGCCCAGRCATCCACACACAGCAACTGTATTTCCAAACTGGTTTATATCTCTTCTATGGAATGTATGTTGCAAGACTGAATTTGATTAAAAACCGCATACATCACATTTGGGATGTGCATCTGCAAGGAATAATCACCCTGGACTTCTATTTTTCATGAAAATACCTGACCTGCAATAACCTACAGTGCTTTGCAGTTTTCAGTCAAATCTAAAAAGCAACATTCATGATCTCCCCCTGCTCCTCTTGTTAATCACCACCTCCTTCTCCTGGTCCCATGACATTTGTTGTGGTTGTTGTTTTGACTGTCCTGCAAGACAAGCATTTTTTTTTTCTCATAGGAAATCCCGAGGACAATGCCAGATTACACTGTCATTGCCCTAATACCAGATTATCAACTTCAAACCTCCTTCCAATTCCTTGTCCTTAACTGGAAATGTTTCTTTCCTGTTTTTACAGTGTGGCACAAGTAATTTCTGCTTTTCTTTAGGAAAGGTGAGGCTGATGAAGCTGGCAGACTGAAATTAAAGAAAAGAAGCTAAAATGACTACAAATACTGCTGACTCCTTTGCCTCCCTCTGAACAAATGAAGAAGTATGAATATAACAGTAAATACACTATTCTCTCTTGGAACAGAGATCTTAAAGTATTTATTTTGTAGTTCTATTCTTATTTCTTTTTAATTTCAATCCTGAAATCATACACTCATTTGACCAAAAGTTGAACAAGATTAAAACACTTCAGCTATGTTAATAACCTTGTCTTGTACTGGAAATATCTTTTTGCTACCAAGTTGTTTAGATGGATGAAGGAKTAACCAGCACACACTTGAGCAGTGTAAGCACAGTGATATTTCCTCCAGTTCCACTGCTTGATCTTCTTTAGTAGATACTGCTTTAATAGGAAACTCTTTGTGGTGACAGACACTTTTAATTAGCATAAAACTGTAAGTAAATAGAATTAAATCTTGCTTATAAGGAAAGAATATTAAGGTTGCAGTTTAACATAAACCTGAATTATGAAGTTATAAACTTCTACATCTAAAAAGTCCTTCAAAGTGATCAAATACTCAGAAAGGCTACCAGAATTTGACATCTAAGGAATGTGTAAAGAATATGGACTTTTAACCAGGCTAAGGTCATTGTAGAACTGCATAGCACATCCACAAAAATGAGGGAATTCATCAGTACTTTCTGTAAAAAATAATATTTCTGACTTTGCAGGTGAAGTGCTCCACACTGTGAAACCAGGGCTCCAAGCTTCAGAAGGAGCACATTGAAACAATAAAGCATATTCTGGGCTCACCCCATGGAAAGGTACATGCATAGATCTCCATCTACCACAGTGCCTACTAAATGGGAAAGAACAAAAATCAATAGCAAGAGAAATTGCGTTTTCRGGTTTCAAAGTGCTGCAAGTAATGCAGAAGAAAAAACTATTGAAAGCAAACTAAGCAGCAGTGTCCTTCCCACAGAGAAGTTACTTTTGTTTAGCATTGGTGATTTATGTTGATGTGGCCATGGCTCAGAGTAGAGGACAAACCTGGAATACTGATGAAAACTACTTGCTAATACAAGAATTAGGTATATTATCATAATCTCCCTGACTGCAAGAAATCTGATAGATAATTATGAATATTTGAGTGGGAAAAGTGTTTTAACAAGTAGTAATGACCTCATAATTCAGTGCTGGAGAAAAGCCACCAATTCCTTTAATTACTGTTTTTCTCACATCCTGCCTATAAAATTCAGGGAACAATGGGAAAACTCTTATGAAGCTTCTAARTTCTGATGTACTGCTTTTGCAACTATGACTTTGTCATTTTTGATGAATGGAAACTTTATTGACAGTTTAAATTTCAGATTTCTGGTTCTCTTCTACAACTTTTGCAGTACTTTTTCTTTCAGTATCACTTGAGCAGTTGCAGTTTGATGAAAGGCTATTTAAAAAGTATTTAATAGAAGTATTTACATGCAATACACAAATTTCACAGAGAAATGAAGCAATTCATCACTCTAAGACAGATGTAGCCTTCATTTTATGTGGACCTAGAAGATGTGCTTTGTTTTTACTGCTAGGTTATTTGATTTTCCATTGCCTGTATATGCTGTAACATGTAGTTCTCTCTC